>NC_134456.1:29055124-29661791 GCF_047948215.1 Lycorma delicatula
TATTAAAAGGTTTAATAAACTTATATATGTTTTGAGAGGATTCTATTAAATATAATGGGTAGTTTTAATGAATTTTATTCATCAACTAAACTAAATAAAAAATAACGTCTACTCTGTACGTAATCTAAATGAATATTGTATAACAAACAAATATTGTTTTTTTTTTTTATGATTAATTCTACACATAAGCTTAAAGAGTGTGCTTGGGAGTGTGAAATGGAAATTTTGTAGAGTATGAAAAAGGCTAAGCCGACCGGGATTCGTACCCGGGACCTTCCACATGAAAGACTGAGACACAATTATTGCGACTTCTTTTGAATAAGTAGTTATTTATTACAATAACTTTATAGTATTCTGTGGTATACGACAACGATTAAAATTCTGCAACATTCTTTGTAAAATAATCTCTCTCTTACACAGTGGCGGTTCGCGAATAGGCACTGTGCATCTGTAGCATCCCCTATTTTCACTTGATATTATCGATAACATTTAATATAATGAGTCCTTTTTTCTTTAACTCTTTCTTCATACTTGCACAACATATAATCCTTAAGCTTAATGTCAGTAGCCATCACCCAGTTTATGAGAAAGATAGAAATATCTTTGTGTGGAACTGTGCGCTTTACAGTTCCAGCCGCGTGGTGTTTGGCTGTTGTGCGCATGCGCTCATAAGAAGCTGCACGCGAGGTTGCGAGGGAGAGAGAGAGAGTTAAAGACCCCTGGTGTGCTAGTAAAAGGTAGTTTTTTTTTACTCTGTGTGTGTATGGAACGTTCCTTCTTCGTTCCTTTTTCTAGTTTAGTCAGTGGAGTTTAATTGTTTTTTAAGTAGTGATCAGAAGATGGCGGAAAGCAGGGGCTCTTTGATTGCCAAATCTGTTCAAAAATACGTTGAAAGGGCGAAAGAGAAGGTAATTAGTAAAAACTAATTATGTATTTGTTTCTGTGTACATAGAAATTTAAATTAAGCACCATTGGACTACAGTGTTTTTAAGCGGGCATTTTATTAAGTTATTATCTAATAATACTAAAAAATATTATCTGTATTGACATTTTATTACTTTTTCGGTTAAACTGAATACAGGTTTTAAGCACAATGTGCTTAAAAACCGTGTACGATATTCTTGAACGTGATAAAGTGTAAAATTAGATTTTATCCTGCTTCCAGCTATTGTATTCGATTAATTTTTTCCGGTTCTTTTATTTTACAGATAACTTTAACCACGGCCTTGAAAAGACCCAGAAAATAATTTTCTGGAGCAGCACCCCCACTAATTTTAGCCGCCACTGCTCTTACACAACGTAAATAGAATCACTGCTGTTCCCTCAGCCCAGGACACTCCCCTGGGCTAAGTAATACTTGATTGTTGCCGGCCCAGGGGAGTGGGACAAAAAAAATGTGCTGTTCCCTTATCTGAATAAGCTTAATCATGTTATATTCGTTTACAGTGTGTGAGCATTTTTTGCTTGTAAATATGGATTTTATTTTTGTGCATCTGGTTAGCAATTTTATACTTTTGTACATCAACACGACAGTAACCCTGATTCATAAGGTAAAAGATTACTAATCTTATTTATATTATCTGTAAGGTGAAAATAAAGTTAGATTTCTTTTATTAATTATTTTAACATTATTTATTTATGTAATATGTCAGTCAACATTTATGTAGGTCTCTGAAAAAAAAGATAAATAAGGTACTCGTGTGTAACGAGTAAACACTTTCATATTAAACCCCTGTTTTTTTTTTTAATAAAATGACTACTCTTTTATTACAAGCAATTTATATGTATCTTTGTACTTTTTACATTTGTAAAGATTTAAACTCGAAAATATAAATAATATTTTAAAAATTATAAGTTAACCTTTTACGAACTCAAGTTCTATTGTACAATAAGAAGTATACAATTCTAAATTTTTAAAGCAGTGATTCTAAATACGTGTATCAGTCGTTACGCATTTTGTTGCGAAGTAAAACCTTTTTTTTACAGTTATTCGTATTATTTAAGGAAAAACAAGATACTTGCACACAATTTGTGAAGAGATACGATATCCTAAGGCGGTTCTTTGTAAATGTAAACGTTTTCATTTCCAAAGTATTCTTTTTTCAGATATCTGTTGCTCTCCCACTTTACCAGTATTGTTAAGAAACACTTATTTATTTAGACAAATAAAGTAGTCTAGATGGTCGCTGATGTACTTCCTGGAATCCCTTGCTTACCGCTTGCAAACTAAAATGTTTACCGTAGAATCATGAATGCGTCTTATGTTTAAACGGCAATCTAAAAGTTTTCAAAGGTAAGGTTTTTATATATATATAAAAGGTATTTCTCCAAATTGTGTTTTATAAATAATCATAATCTAAATTTATTGAACAAAATAATATAAATTACAACAAAAAAATATATAAAATATAAAAAAATTAAAAAAGTATATATATAAAAATAAAAATATAATTATTTTGTTTTTCAACAAAATTTACATAAATTAATAAAGTGCAAAAAAATTTAGTTAGAATTCAGGTATTTATACTTTATATTTCACGATTACTGTGAAGGTTCTTTTCGGTTATTGAATCAATATTCGATAAATGTTAGACAACAGTTTTTATTTTTACTTTCCTTAAAGATTTGTTTTGCATGAACTCATTCTAAAATAAAACTGTTTTTAATTGAAAAATGAAATGGGTTTTAAAATAAACAGATATATCAAATTTCGTTGACATTCCTATCTGAGATTGACATGGTGGGGTTATATATATTTAAAAGCTGAAAATGGTACATATTGCCATTATTGTCCATAAAATAGATATTAAATTTTTTTTTAAAAGTTGTAAGAATACTGAGTTTCGGTAATACAAAATAATTGTTTATAGAAACATTTTTTTTTTTTTACTTTCTAGTTGTATGACTTTGTTGATGCGTATATTATAATTATGATTCTGGAATTTATGTTGTACCATAAATATATGAATCTTGTATCTTGATGTACCGAATTTTGTCTCTCAATGGTAGTGAAAGGCTAATTCAACGCACCGTAGATCTGTCGGATCAACAATAAATATACAAATATTCCCATAATTAGGTAATATTTCATTTAGGTATTTACTTATATGTTTTAATATTAACATTTAATTTTAAACACATTAATTTCGAACTAACTAGACAATATTTTCTTATTGTTAATGAAACAGTTAAGAATAAGCAATTTATGACAAACCAAGTGGCGCGAGGGGAAGCGTCTCGGTCTTTCATCCGGAAGTCCCGAGTTCAAATCCCGGACAGGCATGGAATTTTCACAAGCTACAAAATTTACATTTCATCTCATCCTCTGAAGCAACACCTAACGGTGTACCCGGACGCTTAAAAAATGTATAACAAACCAGTTAAATAAGGAGAAATAACTTATTTTCATTATCGAGCTAATGTATCGCAAATTTTATATTATAAATAAACACATATTATTCAATGCTTAAAAACATACTTTAAAGTTGCGATATGAATGTATACATACAGTGTACTTCACGTACTTACCCTGTATTTTGTACTTTATTATAAATAAGATAACCTAACTCTATATATTAAAATTTCTGATAATTGATGATGGAACATATGTTCTGAAATTCCTTATTTTATAAATCATGATCGTCTTCATCATAATCATCATTCAAGAACGGATGAATTTCTAAATTATTTTTTATTTTCTAATGAAAATGGGATGGTATCCGAAAACGATTATAATAAAAAAAAAGTCATTAAAAGTAATTTTAACGGTTTTAAAATTTTCGGTATAAAATTGTCTTTCTACCTGAAAAAGCTTTAGTGAATAAAAATAGGAAATAATTTTTATTTTAAAATTCCTAAAAGATTTTTACTTAAAATATAGATGGATCTACTAAAAATCTTCTCTACGAAAAATGGAAGAGGCTTAAAATGTTAGAAAACTGCATCTTTATTAATATAAAAGCAATACAGAAGAAAAATAAAGTCAAAAAGATTGTTGCGGAGCGTTAGATTAGCCTAAAATGGGGAAAAGTTTTCTGTCGAAAGATCTTTGAGTATCATAACTTCTTAAAGCTGCAGTATATATAATAACAGTGTAATAGCCAACAATGATGACCACCAGGAGATTCGTCGAAGATCTTCAAATAATTCCTAAACCAATGTAATCTTATCTTTAAAAAATTGTTAATTTCTATGAAAATAAAGGGATCACTCACTAGAGTAACATTACAAAATAGAAGAAGAATATCAAAATTCATTTTTTGAAAATTAAGGCTTGAAAGAAAATGCTAGTCGAGCTCAGAACCTCCTCCTTTTGTTGCTCCCTTCCCAACTTCATTTTTTTCTACAACCAATTTAAAAATATCCATATCTAAACCCCATTTCTATATGTATACAAAACTCCTGAATTTAAAAATTTCAATTAACATTATACATTTAAACTTATCATTATATTTCTCTAAATGTTAATTGAAAATAAGGAGAAAAGAAATAATGATTTAAATTAGAAAATTTAATTAAAAAGAATGTAAAATTTTCGATTAGACTGAACAGATTGTAGAATACATAAAATACAAGTGTTTTATGTTTTGTAATTTCTTAATTTATAAAATGTTGGCGTGTAAATAACTAATAATAGTAATAACTTTTTTCCGTATGCAAGGTTTTTTTCCATGAAAATTGTAATAAAAATATTAAAATAAATAATTTGTATAAAAAAAGTACTTTTAAATCCCAACATTTTTTTTTCCTAAAAATTCTCACATTTTTTTATTATATTATAATAATTCGGCACTGAAAATTGTTGAATAATAATTATATGTTTTAATTTATACTCTACTTCCCCCGACAAATCGCAAATGGTAGGACAATTATTTCATTACGTTCGTATATTTTGGCCTGTTCTCTTGTAACACTTAAAGGATAAATAAATTCCAATACAGTTTAAAATTATTAATGCTTATTTTGAGAGGGTTTTCTGTTATTAATATTTCAAATTATATTATTTAGTAGTTGTTTTTATTGAAAACAGTTCGGTACGCTTATGTGTAATGGTTCTTCTATAATTAAACCGGGTTCAATTAATAATCATAAATACACACACACACACACACACACACACACACACACACACACACACACACACACACACACACAGAGAGAGAGAGAGAGAGAGAGAGAGAGAGAGAGAGAGAGAGACAGAGTGAGAATGAGAGGCATTCGTATTAATTCGAAAGTTTATATTTATTTATTATTCGAAGTTGTGTTTATTCAGACATATAAGCAGTTTAATGTTTTTTTTTATTCAATATCCAAGTACCTCCAAACCAAGAATCTTTATTTTTATTTTTAATTCCTTTTTTTAATTTATTCGTTAATTTGTTCTAATTCGTTAAACTTAAATTAGCTTTAACTCATTAATTTAAAATTAATTCGGAAAACTTCTTTTATTCATTACTTTTAGAGAAAAACTTTTCTACTTTTCATATTACATTTTTAACACTACACTAAATGAGCAAATATTTCCGATTTATAAATGAGTTGGACGTATGTTTATACATAAAAATATAAATTTTTTTTAAAATCTCTAATATGATTCTATACGGCTTTTACGGTATAAATTATAAATGTACTGTTAAGCGATATATTTAACGATTTTAAAGTAACTCCTAATTATTATCCTATAATTAAAGTACTTTTAAAATTATTATAAATCCAACTTGATGGCTTTAATGATTTCGGCCGTTTTATATCGATTTGAGTAAATATCTTGTGGATCAGCTAATATGAATGACCATGAGCAATTTTATACAAACAGAATTTAAAGCAGATAGTAAAATTGAAAGAATGAATCTAAAAGAGACGGAATATATCGTAGCTGGAAGAAGAGAAATCCAGCGTGAAATCCGCGTTTTATCGCAGAATTCTAACCACCCGATAGATGTTAAGAGAGACTTGTTGTTGCGAGTGCCTCGAGTGTGGCCTAATGATCCCATTGAAACGTTGCACAACTAATTAGAGAATCCCCCTTTCCCTTAAAACTTTACTGAAAGATCGTACTAGTATATATAAGCACATTGGTAGGTACATAAATACATACAGTAAGCACCGGTTTTCTCAGCATTTATTTTTAAAAATAAATGACATGAAATAAATATACATATTATTTATATCAGCTGATTTTACCTCCTGACTAATGTTATATTGTTTATGTACATATAACTAGTTCTGATTGACCTATTTTCGAGCAACATGAAACACAATTTACATATGCAGATTTATTGTCATTATGTCTTGTTAAATAATATAAACTGCAGTAAAGTACCATCTTGTTTTATTGCATTTTTAAATCTAAAATAAAACAATATCGGATAACCTGATTTGGGAATTTTTTCTTATGTTCTTGAATAAATGTTTAGTTTCAAAATATTTTCTATATGCAGATAATTTCGAATTTTTTTCCTTTTTGAATTTAAAAATTAAATGTTTGGTTAAATGAATAATTTGTCTAAATTACCTCATCGTAAAATATCATTGTTTAAGAATTTATTATTATCATGTTTATTTTCACCGTTTATAGCAGTAAGCTACAGTAAAAGATAATGAAATTTTTGTATAATACATGTTTTTCTCTTGTAAAAGTATAAATTAATGAGATTAAAAAAAATAATAATAATATAATAACAACTGTAAGTAGATCTTTAAATTCAAGAGCAGATAAAATATTCCTGTTTACTGAAAATTTTATACTTATCTTACGTAATCATTTACAAGTCGCTGCTCAGTTGTAGTTGTTGATCTTCTACTGAGTGAAGAATTACACGTTTCAGCGCTGTGTATTTGCTAGCGCATAAAATAATCTCTCACCATGGATAGAAAACTTAGCTAGACCTACGTTAAGATAATTTTATTATCCTATTATCCTACACGTAATTACTAAGTGTATATGTCTACGTATGTCTCGAGTAACTCCCATTAAGTTATAATCAAGTCAACGTCTCTCATACGTGTATCACTTTTAATAATTAAATATCAAAGTTTTCTGCGCTATATTCGCAAACTCTAAAATTTATCCAGGTAGTAACAAAATTACTTAATTAAAATTATTTCATTCCATTTGACTTACTTGTGAAGTAATGCCGCTTCAGGTAACCAATTAGCCGGTACTAATTCTCCAAGATTTGATAAATCTAAAGGATTTTCTTCTGTGTCGAAATCAATAGCTGAAACTGTTGGTGGAAGTAGTGAAAATTTATTAGCATCAAGACCAGTTTTACACCATGGAAAACAAACTCTCTTCAATGCCTGTAAAATTTTTGTCTTTTAATACTGAATTTTAAAGTGTTTAATTTTATCATTTTACATAAATTCATGTGTCTTCAAATATGGTCAAATAAAGAGATTCAATTCTACAAAAAAAAGTATGTAACTTATAAACATAACAATAATAATTTTAAATAAATGTGAAGTTTTTCACGATTTTACCATTAAAAAAAATTGTCTAATTGCAATGATAACAAAAGATGAAGACTTGTATCGAATTTAATTATGCGATTTTTTAACAATTGATTCGGTATCTTTTCTACAATTTAACGAACTGTTAAATTGTTATTATTTGTTAAATACGTTTGAAGTGATTGATAGCGTTATTTATGATTTGTAATAATAAATATTATTAGTAAAATGAGTCGAATCTTTATTTTTGTAACTAATATAGAATTTAATGAAGTAGTATACTTAAAAACCCTTCTAACCATTTTTAAAACAAGAAAATGGAATTTTATCTAACAAAAAAATAATAAATAAGTATTAAAAATATATAATATTTATTGTATTTTTTTTTTTTAATGAAAACTTAATTAAAATGAAACTTACCTTACACCTTAGAGCAACAAATTTCAAAAGTGATTCTTCCAAATCCAAAATAGCAAATCTTATTTTAGGTGTTAAGAATATACGCCAAGAGTCATTCCATCTTGTCTTTCCTAGACTAGCGCGTACCAATAAATCTTCTACAATTACAGCTGCTGTGAAAACGCAAAAATTTTTAAATATTTTTTCCAATTTAACTCTGATTATTTTATCAGTTCATATTCCAATATAAATTTCTTACGTTATTAATTTTTATTTAAAAATCACAAAGCTTTACTACAGACTTCAACTTTTAAAATCCATTCTGTACAACGAATACCTGTCCCAAAGGTCAGAAATTTCTGATCTTTACATAGAGAAGCTTCAGAATAATGGATTGGACAGAGAATCGGATATCGGATTTTTTGGTTTTCATGCAACCGGTTATAAAATCGTATTATCACAAAATTTTGTATTAGTATAAGGGAGAAATACATATTTTCTATGTTCCACAGGAAAACTTACCTTAACTTTCAGAAGCAAGTATTATAGAACAATATAAAACACAAATTATGGTGAAATTTTCGTGATTTTTTATTTTTTCATATTCTTATTTAATGTTTTCTGGACATACAATCTTTTTTTTTTCTTTTTTTATTCTAAATGGAAAAAATATCTGTTGATAAATGTTCTGCTATATTGTCTTGGACTTCATAAACTATAGAATATTAAATCTTATGAATGAATTTATAGTTCCCTTTTTTCTGCGAGTTAGTCACATCAAAATTGCTTGTGACTTTGCATTCGATTTTTAAAAAAAAATTTAATGTTAAACGCTAACTCTATAAATGAAGTAGCAAAAATTTTTGAAAATTCAATACCCCAGTTTAAACTTAATGTACCATGAAGTATTATGTGGCGATGAGACCGGTAAAAGTATTTATAAGAATTTATAACTGCCAGAATTATTATTTTCAAATGAAATGGAAAATCTATTCCAAATATAAACAGTTATATCCACTTTTATTCTGAAAAAGGGATGTCAACTAACATCAGAAGTAATTTCCAATCGCATTAGCAGTGATGAGAAAATTCAGCATTACATTCCTGAAGAAATTTTAACAGATGGACTAAAAAGAAATATAAAAACGTCAGGCCATGATTTACAGGAAAAACAGAAGATTCGATTCCAGAAGTAACGGGACCAGCAAAGATGTTTTAAAGGAAAAAGTTTTAATGTGTTTTAAAATGTTTTAATGAACCTTCTGCTTCAATTATTATATCTACAATACATCATCCCGTCACTCATTTTAGAATAAATTTCTTCTAAGGAAAATAAGTAAAAGGCAATTACAGTAAAATAAAAAGAAGAATTTTAAATATATATTTAAAATTCTTCTTTATTATTTCTTTAGTTATTTGTAAATAATGTAAATATATTTTAAATCAATTATTAGAATTAATTTACTATTAGAATAATAGTAAATTGTACTGTTACTAGAATGTTATTTTCCAGTAACAGTACAATGGTTTCCTTTCATAAGATAAAAGATAAAAACTATAAAAATTTAAATCACATCACTAATAGATGTCGCATAACTTAAGAGATAACAAATTATTCCTGATGTACAATTTAACCACCAACTAAGCTAATTTTAAACTTAATTTACGGTAAATTTTGTTTTTTAACAGATTTATTTTCTTAATTTCGAAAAATCGTAAAAAATTAGTTTTAAAAATATAAAATTGAAACAAATACTAAAATGAACAAAAAAATTGTCAAAGTGATACGAATAACTAAGTTTTTATATTTTGGGAATTTGGTACGTTTTCAGTGGAACATCATATTATGTATGTTTATGGGTGTTTTATGTAAAATTTTCTGCTATGTTATATTTATAAAATAATTCAACAATTTTATGAAAATATGTAATTTTAAACAAAATTATTCCATAAATCATTACATTTATTCATTCATTCATATCTGCATAATTCACAATAGTGCAACAACTGATAAGAATATTTTACAATCTAAATGTTTTTTTGTGTATTTCTCAATATGTTACCGTTTATTATATAACTGAAATGTATATTATATCGTTAAGGTAAAATTCACTGTAATCATTAACTCTCACCTACACAGGCTTTTGCCAATGCAGATGTTATTCGCTGTGTATGAAACAATTTAAACATAAATATATAATTTTCTAATATTTGATACTTGCATATCATAGTATAAATAAATAAATTACATTTATATTTTAGAATAATAATGTTTCTAAATAATTTAATTAAGTTTAATTTAGTCTGAAGCTTAAAAATAATCACAGATTCCTTTAATAAATAAATAGTAGATCGTAAAATTGATGAACTTAGCTTTCACATTTTTATTTTTATTTTCTTCAACCCTTGATTCAATATTCTTCAATTTTTCTTTACGTAGAGGGATTATATGTAAATATATAATCCTACTACGTTGACTACAGGAAGTTTAAAAAACCAAATAAAACTCTTTTGTAACTTCACTGCAATTATAGTTTCCTTCGTTTAAATTATTCTGTCTCCAAAATACAAAATCATAAATCAGTTACTACAATTATAGTTTCAAACTTATGAAGCGTTACTAATGAAAGCTTTGATATTAACTTTAATATGACTTATATAACTTTAATATTTAACTTTAATTGATATTGATAGTTAATTGATATTAATTTTATTGATATTTAATTTATCAGTCGGAGGTTCTGAGATTTTTATGTTTTCCACAACCTACCCAGCTATCAACCTCAAGCATTCATAACAAAAAAAAAATAGTGGAAAAATCTGTATCTTTCAATCTGTATCCAGAATGCTGCTTTTCTGTAATGTGGTCATTTCTTATATGATCATATCCGGAGTTCAATACATCAACGTTTACAACCGATCTTTTCTACAATTATCTGCTTTCCCTTATTCCTGAAACTTTTTATTCTAACATTCTGTTCCTTGAATAGCTATGCGTTCCGTTTTTAGCCCTATACACAACATTTTTATCCATTCGTAACTTTCATGATGAGAGTAAGGTAATCAATTTTCTTAAAAAGACTAACTTGACTAAACGATTTCTAATATATTTCTCATACTCTCTCACTTAGACTCTGAAGAAATTATTCATCCAAGACGTCTATGGTGATTTCATCAATCGACCTGGGAAAATTCATAAGCAAAGCAAATTAATCTCCAATGGAAAATTCAGGAACAATTCATCCTCTGTTGATGTTAACCTATTAATTTTTATCTGTTTGGTTTAATTACGAGTCTATAGCTTATAAAAAATACTGGCTTGTTAATTTTTTTTTTGAGCAATTTATTTTTACATTCTGTCGCAAAAATTATAGTCGAACCATAAATAAAGTTTTCTTGCTAAGAGTAACGTATTAGGAGATCATTTCAAAAAACAATATAACCCTCTTCAAAAAAAAGATCAAATAAAGAAAAAAAATAATTCTAAAATAATAACAAGACTATTTTTAACATTTGACCCTACAACAAAAGTCTTACAAATAAATTGAAAAATGATAGTGACACCAAAAATTATTTTATCATAATGATTTTCAATAAAAATTCACGATAAAATTTATTAATAATGTTCCTTCCAATAAGGTCGGATGATGATCTACAGGGCGGCCAGTGTGTTTCGAAGGTATTACGGAAACGCAGGTTACGTCGTTCGCCTCCGGCACCTTAAGTCACCAAGAAGTCTAAAGCTGGTGGCGGGGAATCGTCCTCAACCGATGAGGTCTCTGAACGAGAGGAGTATGTGTCACCCGTACGATTCCCATATGGAAGGGGGTGAACAGGAAGAAGGAAAGAGTGGGGGAAATAAGGGCATGAGCTTCTCTATCAGGAAGAGGTGCTTTTCCCATAACTTGGCGGTTTTGTTAAACAGTGTCAAGGAGTTAAGTTCACTCGTTCAACAGCATGTGAACACGAAGGTTGATATCAAACAATGTGCTGATCATATGGAGGGCAGAATACGCATGCTGCAGATGTTTAAGAACGTTTTGGATAAGGCTAAGGAGTCTCAGGGGAGTGGGTCTGTTCGGCCGATTATGGTGCAGGAGACGACTCAGACTTATTTTGTCGTTTCGGACGTGTCTACACAGACTACACAGTGTCTACACAGATGGGGGCCTTAGCAGACGGCGGTAACGTAGTCGGGCGATGATCTCCGACGAGGGGTGAATGATGGGATGATGGTGGGTCCTCATCAGATCATGTGCGGCTGGTTTTGAGGTGCTGACCTGAAGATGTGTTCCAATCTACCAGTCTACCTTGGTGGAGGACATTGCCGGGTTGAAAGGAGGTCGTAGCCTTGCCTGGATTGTCAACTTGGCGGCCGGGGCTGATAATCGTACCTACTGCAGATGATCCGGAAGGCCCCTTGGATCCGTGACTTGGCCTGTGCGGCCAAGTTGAAGGCAGGCCAAGTTTTAGTGGAACAGTCGTCTACGCGTGCCCATTCGAAGATGACGACGGGTGTCAACATGATTTTGGACGTATAAACTACTCCATTGCAATTTACTCGGCCGCTGGGGACCGGGTGATGGCCTGCACCATTTGTACGTTGGTTCCGCAGGTCATGACATCCCAACTCCGTCGAGGAAGACACCCGCCTAGTGACGTTCCCGGTCACCACCCCCCCGTTCCTAATCCTGATGAGCTTTAACAGGAAAACCGCAGGTCATGACAGATGGGCAAAGTAGGATGGTTTGCTTCTGTGGTCCAACTGGGAGAGTTGGCCACATTTTACGACGTACAGTGGAATATGCCAGCCGCTGAGTTGGGAGGAGGTATTGTATGAATCTTCTGCGTTCATCGTCGGTGCCGCAGGAAATGATCTCTGAAAGGAAGCAGCCAGTGCGTCTGCCGACGACTACAATGGTGGTTAAGGCGGAGGGGAGAACCTATGCTGTACTCCTCCGCTCCGTCAAAGGGGCCTTATCACCCGGTGAAGCCGGGGTTCTCTCCGCCCGTAAGGGCTCCGATGAGGACCTACATATCTGGGCACGACCTGCTGGTGGCGCCGCAGAGCAACTGATATATGTTTTTAATAATCATATGAATTCTTTTAACGGTTAATCGGCTAGACCAGTGATTCCCAAAGTGTACGCCACGGCTTCTTCACAGGGTCCCCGTGAAATATTGTAAAAGCTTCATAATTCATTGAACCAAGACATTCATAATTATTAATTTAATGTTAATAAACTAAAAAAAATAATGAAAATACACGAGTTTAGGGCGCCATTGAAAAATTTTAATTTAAAATGGGCGCCGCGACTCGGAAGAGTTTGGGAACCACTGGCCTAGACAACAGCGAGGATATCCGGCGACTGAAACGCCTACATTTGCTGGACTTTGAGGGTATCTAAGTGACTCTTAAGTTGGTTCAACTTCACATATATGATGAGCATCTTTCTATGCCTTGATAAGGAACCTAGCTTCTTCCATTTATCTCCATGAGCTTATTATAGTACTATTAGTCTTTATTTGTCGTTTTTCATTGGACCTTTCTAAACTTTTGTATCTAAGTGGTCTTATTCAGTACTAGTTTATTAATATATATGATCTTTATTTATGTACTTTATTAATTTTTTTTTTTTTTTGTATATGTACGTTTTATTGAGGGTATTCCTTAGGAACCCCTCATCGTGTTCTTTTTTTAATACAATTTTCTTGTGATTCCTTACTCGGAACTAACTGTAAATAAATAAATTGAGAGGTAAAAACAAGTATACTTAAAAACTCATTAAAGGTAATTATAACTTTGTAATGAGTATTTTCGTAATGCGTATGTGTGTGTTATTTATTTATTTCCTGCTTTTTAAATTTATAGAGTTGAGGTAATTCTTTCACAAATTCCTTATTCAGTTCGTTACTTATTGCATACAAAAAGTTAAAACCATTTTTCTTTTATTTTATTTAGTTTAGTTTTATACGTAACAGAAACACTAATTAAAATTATTTGATAGCTATGTACTTGAACGAGTTTATTTTCTTCCTTTTTTTAAATTTAATATTAAATCTAATTTTAGTTATACTAACCTAGTTTATCTAATGGTGTTGTATTACTGTCATTATCCCAGTCAATAGTGGATTCTAATTTCTCCAATATCGGCACAAGCACATCCAAGCACTGATGGTAGAGTTTACGGGGATTTACCATTATCCATCCGATCTTAAAATCAAAAATCAGAATAAGAAAAAAAATTATTAATCTAAAAAGTTCGATAAAAATTCATAAATAAATTTATTTTTATTACATCATATCAAATATTCAAACTACTTACTAAAACAAAAACATATTTTACTAATCTTTTATTCAATACAAGTTTAACCAGTTATATCTCTGACAGACTATTGAATTTTCGTTCAAGCAATATTCACCAAATACAAAAACTTTTACGTAACTTGAAATCAATACTTCCACAGTGTCTTATAAAACTTTAAGTATTTGTTATTAAAATAACCACTGATGGATATAACCAAAGGTCATCGATCAGAACACATTTAAATTATTTATATTAGTAAACATATTTCATTTATCAAATATTGAAAGTAACGTTTTGAATGTTATATTCAAAACATGATGCGTCTGAAGTAATAAATTTATTTTTACGAAACTCTTTTCGTACAATATACCATTACAAAAAAAAAATTATTAACTTTTAAAAATATTCTCTTATTGAATTTAATATTTTTATTTAAGAATTAGCGTACCCCGTCATGACTTCGCTCACAATATAAATGTGGCTTCATTCGCAATGCTTTTTTAATAGCAAACTAATTTTTTTATAAATAAAAAATATTCAATCAACAATATTATATTTAGAGTTTCATTAAATCCTGATAAAACGTTAAATAAAAACTTTTATGAAAAATACTGAAAGAATATACGATAAACAATGAATTGTTGCCCAAAACTTAAACAAAGGAAAATAAAAAAGGAAAATAAGAAAATAGAACAATATTTGTTAGATCAATCCTTCTTATGAATGAATAAAAATAGTTCAATATAAAAGTCCAATAAAGATATACAAAAAATGTATTACAATCCCAAATCTAGCATCCCCATCGCGGCTTCGCTCGTGCTCTATGGTTACTTGCGCTTCCCATCACGATCAGAGGGTCATGGCTCGCTTCGCTCTCCCTTCCCGTTTTCTCCCGTTTTCCTTTCCTTTTCCCGTTTCTCATGTCCTTACATCCCTTTCCCCTTCCTCATTCCTCTTTACTTTTTTCTCTTTTCCCTTTATATTTCCTTTTCCCCTTTTTGTCTTTTTTCCATTTTCCCCTTCTTCCATTTTTACCCTTTTACCTTTTTCGATTTTTCCCTTTCTCCCTTCTTCCCCGCGCGTAAATCGGCCCAGTCGTTTTTTAGTCTATAGTGGACACATATATGGGAAACATTACAATGGAATCGTAAAATATTTAGTATAGCGTATGTTGCTTTAACGTTCAACAGATAGCGCTGTTAACAAGAAATTTAGTTTTTTATCGATTTGAACCCCTTAAAATCAAAATTTCGCAAAATCTTTTCATAGTGCACGCCTACTTAAAGATATGAAGGTACCCTTAAAATTTCAAGTCTCTACCTATAATAGTTTTGGTTGTACGTTGATTATGAGTCAGTGAATCAGTCAGGACATTCGCTTTTATATAACAGATATATTCCTCAGCTTTAATATAAACTAAAAATAATAAAAATCCGTGATTAAAATTTAAGCAAATTTTTATATTGTAATAAGTAGCCTCTAGCAGTTGAAAATTTTATTAAATAAGATTTGAAAATCAACGTGATGAATTTTTTTTAAATTTAATAAATATTAACGATTTATAAAACTTTTAATTGAATATAAATAAATTAACAGTTATCAAATTTGTTAAGAATCAGATTACAAGAAAAATTCGTTGTTCATTTTCTGAAAACATATGGATAGTGAACTTGAAAACTGATCATAATAAATTTACTATTAAAGACTAAGTACAAATAAAACGACAAAGATTATATTAGCCGATCCAACTTAAAATCAAGGAATTTTACACTACTCCCTTTCTCTGCTAGGTGTAGAAATAGCACCAATTTCAGCTAAATTTTCGAGGTATTCAATTCAGGCACAATAATTTAGATTAGACTACAAGCTAACCTATTTTCTGCTAAAATAGCTCAAAGGGCATTTTTTATTTATTTTTATAAATTTCAGGTTTTTTTTCTGAATATACTCGTATTAATTGATTTGTAAGTGTATTTTACGATTAGTTTTCGCACTTAAAATTATTTTTACAATTCTTTTCAAACGGTTGCATTTAATTCGGAATTTTTATTTCATTTTTAACAGTTGTTGAATGTTTTCCCAATAATTCTATAACAATATTTATTAAAAAGTTTTGTCAGTGATTCTCTCCGCTACATCACTATAGATATACTTTTAAAAATCACTTTGATTCGAGCAAATTCCTTGATAATTTATTTAAAGAGAATTCATATTATTTATTGTTAGTCTACTACCTACGGAAATGAAAAATAAATAAACAATAAAAATAAATGTAATTTAAAAAAAGATTTCATAAAAATCACTTATTTCGGTTATTTTTATCTTTTTCCAAAATCTAATAAAAAAATAGAAAAAAAATATTTCGTGTAAAAAAAAAAGAGTTCTGGACGTTATTAGTATTTTTATGTTAATTCTCTTTTTGGTAAACAACATAATTATTTATGGCCTAGATTGTGATTTTTAATTAAGGTAAAAATAATATGTTGTACGTGTGAACATATTGGTTTATGTGTACAGCATGTTAGTATTATTATTAAACACGGTAGGCTAAGTTAAATCAGTTTAAGTCTTCACGTCTGACGTGAAGACTTAAATTCTATGCCATTCTGAAAAAAGTGGGAAATTTTATTTTGCATTCAGTAGTAATCAGCTGATACAATTAATAATATTCAGTTGTTCATTAATTTTTGTGTCTATATTGAGAGTAATCGCGTCTAAGTGTACAGAACAAGAATGAAGTTTTATACTTCAATGTTGATGAAAAATAATCAGAATTATTTATAAAGAATTTCATGTGAAATAACCTAATTTTCTACTACCAACTTGTTAATATTTTTACAAGGTAACATTAAATTTGAAAATGAGATATTTTCTTTAAAAAAATAACCTTAATCACTTCAAGATGTTAATTGAATGCTATTTTCTTTTAAGAAAATTATAGCATTCAATTCTATTTTTATTACAAAATTTTATCGAAAAAAAATGTTTGATCATTGTTTAAACGTTCCCGTGATTACATAAGCGCATTTAAAAGATAATTTGAGTACATTCCTCCAAGTGTTTTAAATGAATAATAATAAACTCCTCCTCTATGAATCATGAGACCTTGCCGTTGGTGAGGGGGCTTGAGTGCTCAGGGATACAGAGTAGCTGGACCGAAGGTGCAACCATATCGGAGAGGTATCTGTTGAGAGCCAGACTAAGGAATGATTCCTGAAAGAGGGCAGCAGCTCTTTCAGTAGTTGTTAGGGGCGTGAGTCAGGACGACTTAAACGGCCGTATCAACATCACTCAGTCCTCTGAGTACTGCGCAGCTGAAAGCAATGGAAAACTACAGCTGATTTTTTTCCAAGAAAATGTGGCTCTGCATTTTCACATAACAATAATGGAGGCGCCTTCCTTGGTAAAATATTCCGGAGGTAAAATAGTCCCCCGTTCGGATCTCCGGGTGGGGACTACTAAGGAAGGGGTCACCAGAAAATTAAAAAATAACATTCTACGAGTCGGAGCGTGGAATGTTAGAAGCTTAAAAAAGGTTGGTAGGCTAGAAAATTTAAAAAGGGAAATGGATAGGGTGAATGTGGATATAGTAGGAATTAGTGAGGTTCGGTGGGAAGAGGAAGGCGACTTTTGGTCAGTGGTTTTTGAGTAATTAACTCAGCGTCAAATAATGGGCAGGCAGGAGTAGGTTTCGTGATGAACAAGAAGATAGGGAGGAGAGTGGAGTATTTCAAAACGCATAGCGATAGAATCATTGTAATAAGGATAAAATCAAAACCTAAACCGACAACGATTGTTAACGTTTATATGCCTACAAGCGCCCATGATGATGATGAGGTAGAGTGTGTATACGAAGAGATTGATGAAGCAATTAAACACGTAAAAGGAGATGAAAATTTAATAATAGTTGGAGATTGGAATGCAAGCATTGGAAAAGGCAAGGAAGGAAATATAGTGGGTGAATACGGGCTGGGCAAAAGGAATGAAAGAGGGGACCGACTTATAGAGTTTTGCACGAAGTATAATTTAGTAATTGCCAACACCCAATTTAAAAATCATAATAGAAGAATATACACTTGGAAAAAGCCAGGCGATACTGCAAGGTATCAGATAGATTATATCATGGTTAAGCAAAGATTTAGAAATCAACTCGTTGACTGCAAAACTTACCCTGGAGCAGACATTGATAGCGACCATAATTTGGTGATAATGAAATGTAGATTGGGGTTTAAAAACCTGAAGAAAAGGTGTCAGATGAATCGGTGGAATTTAGAGAAGCTTGAGGAAGAGGAGGTAAAGAAGATTTTTGAGGAGGACATCGCAAGAGGTCTGAGTAAAAAAGATAAGGTAGAAAATGTAGAAGAAGAATGGGAGAATGTTAAAAAGGAAATTCTTAAATCAGCAGAAGCAAACTTAGGCGGAATAAAGAGAACCGGTAGAAAACCTTGGGTTTCAGACGATATATTGCAGCTGATGGATGAACGTAGAAAATATAAGAATGCTAGTGATGAAGAAAGTAAAAGGAACTATCGGCAATTAAGAAATGCTATAAACAGGAAGTGCAAACTGGCGAAAGAAGAGCGGATTAAAGAAAAGTGTTCAGAAGTGGAAAGAGAAATGAACATTGGTAAAATAGACGGAGCATACAGGAAAGTTAAGGAAAATTTTGGGGTACATAAATTAAAATGTAATAATGTGTTAAACAAAGATGGTACACCAATATATAATACGAAAGGTAAAGTCGATAGATGGGTGGAATATATTGAAGAGTTATACGGAGGAAATGAATTAGAAAATGGTGTTATAGAGGAAGAAGAGGAAGTTGAGGAGGATGAAATGGGAGAAACAATACTGAGATCTGAATTTAAGAGAGCATTAAAAGATTTAAATGGCAGAAAGGCTCCTGGAATAGACGGAATACCTGTAGAATTACTGCGCAGTGCAGGTGAGGAAGCGATTGATAGATTATACAAACTGGTGTGTAATATTTATGAAAATGGGGAATTTCCATCAGACTTCAAAAAAAGTGTTATAGTTATGATACCAAAGAAAGCAGGGGCAGATAAATGTGAAGAATACAGAACAATTAGTTTAACTAGTCATGCATCAAAAATCTTAACTAGAATTTTATACAGAAGAATTGAGAGGAGAGTGGAAGAAGTGTTAGGAGAAGACCAATTTGGTTTCAGGAAAAGTATAGGGACAAGGGAAGCAATTTTAGGCCTCAGATTAATAGTAGAAGGAAGATTAAAGAAAAACAAACCAACATACTTGGCGTTTATAGACCTAGAAAAGGCTTTCGATAACGTAGACTGGAATAAAATGTTCAGCATTTTAAAAAAATTAGGGTTCAAATACAGAGATAGAAGAACAATTGCTAACATGTACAGGAACCAAACAGCAACAATAACAATTGAAGAACATAAGAAAGAAGCCCTAATAAGAAAGGGAGTCCGACAAGGATGTTCCCTATCGCCGTTACTTTTTAATCTTTACATGGAACTAGCAGTTAATGATGTTAAAGAACAATTTAGATTCGGAGTAACAGTACAAGGTGAAAAGATAAAGATGCTACGATTTGCTGATGATATAGTAATTCTAGCCGAGAGTAAAAAGGATTTAGAAGAAACAATGAACGGCATAGATGAAGTCCTACGCAAAAACTATTGCATGAAAATAAACAAGAACAAAACAAAAGTAATGAAATGTAGTAGAAATAACAATGATGGACCACTGAATGTGAAAATAGGAGGAGAAAAGATTATGGAGGTAGAAGAATTTTGTTATTTGGGAAGTAAAATTACTAAAGATGGACGAAGCAGGAGCGATATAAAATGCCGAATAGCACAAGCTAAACGAGCCTTCAGTAAGAAATATAATTTGTTTACATCAAAAATTAATTTAAATCTCAGGAAAAGATTTTTGAAAGTGTATGTTTGGAGTGTCGCTTTATATGGAAGTGAAACTTGGACAATCGGAGTATCTGAGAAGAAAAGATTAGAAGCTTTTGAAATGTGGTGCTATAGGAGAATGTTAAAAATCAGATGGGTGGATAAAGTGACAAATGAAGAGGTATTGCGGCAAATAGATGAAGAAAGTAGCATTTGGAAAAATATAGTTAAAAGAAGAAACAGACTTATAGGCCACATACTAAGGCATCCTGGAATAGTCGCTTTAATATTGGAAGGACAGGTAGAAGGGAAAAATTGTGTAGGCAGGCCACGTTTGGAGTATGTAAAACAAATTGTTGGGGATGTAGGATGTAGAGGGTATACTGAAATGAAACGACTAGCACTAGATAGGGAATCTTGGAGAGCTGCATCAAACCAGTCGAATGACTGAAGACAAAAAAAAAAAAAAAAATAATAAACTTTTTATTAAATTCTCACCCGGTATAATAATTATACAGAATTATATAATGTAACAAGTAAAAAACTTTTCTAACTGCTGATCAGCGATGATACCTGCTATTTTTTTTCCTCTGGTTAGGGGAGTAATCCCATTTACGGACAAAGTGTCCGTAAATTTTAACAGATAAATATAGTAATAAAATAGCCAATTTAAATGCTCTCCTGGTTTGAGTGTAGCATAAATATGTGCCCACAGTCGCCTGTAACATTTTTCATTTCAGTATGACTAGGCTGCACCCCCCAAGTTCTTCGATTTTTTTTAAGAAATGTAATATTGATTGGATAACGGTAATAATTTAATTTATTCAGATTTTCATTATCACTTAGGGTTACGATGTGTCCGAAAGGAGGTCGATCTATTTGCAACTAAGTGCAAAATAAGATTTAACGACCACGTACACTATCTAGCTGTTAACCTCTTAGACAATGGGGAAAGTGTAAGGCGATTAAAGCGGGTACATGTATGGGAGCTAGGAACCTAATAGTCGAGTCTTTCTTCTTAAGTTGTGCATTATCCAAGTATTTATGTTTACGTTTATGATCATTTATGTCTCTATACTTTTTATGTTTTGGTTTTATTCGTAGTACTAGACATTATTATGATTTCTAGTTCATACTGGTAAGACGATTTGTAGTTCATTATTGGTTAGACTTAATAAATGCGTATGCTACAGTTGATTTACTGTTGATGTCTAAGAAATATTTAATTATGGTGTTTCAAGGAAACCCCCTTTATAACTTGATTATTGTCAAGAAATTTACTTATGGTTCCTAATCTACGAAACCGATTATATATATAATTTTAGATTAAAAAAAAAAATAGACTCGTTAAATGTTCTATTTTATTTTTCAAATTATTGTACTTTTATATGGAATACCATAACTGACTCTTACTAAAAAAAACTTTGTAAATCTGTCATAGAAACTTTACTCACCAACCTTCTAAATTTTTTTCTATATTGGTTTGTTTGTCTTTTTGAAGGATATCATTTTAACAGAATTCTTATGAAACATAGTAAATAAACTTAAAATATAAATCACTGATAAAATCTTATCTATAACGTAAATTTTTTTTTAATATTTTTTACGAGAGTCGCTCGTTTGATTTCGTTTCGTTGATTTATTTCAGAACAAAAATTAACCCTAATAAAATTTTCAATAACCTCCATAGAAAACATCTTTTTTACTCAGATGCTGGGAACTGTACCAAGTAATTTAGTTAAAACACGCGATAAAAAAAAAATTAGAATGTATGTATATTAAATTATTACGTATTTCTCCTAATACCCTAATTTTTTTTCAAGATAAACTGCAAATGAATAATGTAATTATTTTAAATAATTTCGATATATATGCTGGAAACTATCTTAAACATTTTTTTATAATTATATTCATAAAATATACATCTGTATATATATATATATATGTGTGTGTGTGTGTGTGTGTGTGTGTGTGTGTGTGTGTGTGTGTGTGTGTGTGTGTGTGTGTGTTATGTGTAATTAATACGTACATATGCATATATAAATCTTTATTTATATAAATCTGCTCTTCATAGTCTTTAACACCAACATGTTTTACGTACATATATTTATTTTAATTTAAGTATCTATTATGGTAGTTGGGGTTCAATTAACCACACGTCTCAGGAGTGGTCGCCTGTGCCTCTACAAGACTACATCTTATTTTCAAGTCATATATATCATCCTTACTTCATTCGACCGTGAGAGGTTGATTATTGTTCACTAGTTGAACAGATTGCAACGTACACATTAGGAAAATAAATAATGAAATGTTCATCTTAATAAAAAAAATTATATGTCTACAGTATGTGTAACAATTATGAACAGGTCTATGCAAAATTTTGTGGAATAAACATTGGTCTACATATATACATAACACCAAGTTTATTCAGCTGATCAATATTTAAAAAATTGTGTTTTCTTTAATTAAAATAAACATTAGTAAAGTTCAAAATTAACCGCTTTATATTCTAAGCTTGTTGAGAAAATTCTTTACATGGAGGTTAAGATGAGGTATTTTTTTTAATTTATATAGTGAGTTACACATTGAAAAGATTATTTGTTTCCTAGTCATTTCCTTCTTTTAAATTTATTCAATTAAAAATTTAAGAATAGTTTTACGTTTTAATTTTTGTATAATTATAAACTGAGTCATTTAAATTACCTTTTATGCTAACGGTTTTATTTATAAATTAATTAAAATGAAGCTATAACAATAATCTTTTAGCATTACACAGTTTACCCGTTTTCAAACATTAAACAATTTTTAATTCGTTATTTGAAAAAAATAATATTTTAATGAAAAGTAATTAATTCATTAATAAATATTGATTTTCTTTTGTAAATATTGTAACAGCTTACCTGTAATGCAAAATTCATAGAAGTTAACTGCTCGAATTAGGAGGTCCAGAATGTGCTTGCTAAGAAAGCCGCAGTGCCAGTCAGAAGCTGGTCGATAAGCCCTATGGGGACATCGCCGTCAAGCACAGTATTCCGTTTGCTACTTTGTAGCTTTCAATAAATCAACCAGGATAGATATTATCTAAATATACAGTATCTATTATATTTCCTATCTACAATTTAAAATATGTTTACTAAATTATCTATCGTTTAAATAGCATTTTTAAAACAGATTGATTAACTATTTGTTTCTATCACAGAAGAGCTTTGTTTATTCTTTATTCAGTTTTTTGTTTCTTTTGTTTCGAAGGGCAAGATCAAAGCCAAAGGTAGGAGGTCAATATAATTGGGAGCACAAAATTAAAATAAAAGAAATTTAGAACTCAGGACTGGATTTCACCTTCATAATTTTAGTGTGTGTGTGTGTGTGTGTGTGTATATATATATATATATATATCTACACACACATATATATATTTATATATATATAAACCGATCGTTATAAAAATCCGCTTCAAGGATTCAGGGAATGCTCCCTCACATTGAAATAAATAGAAAATTTTAATCATTTGTGCGGAAACGCTTAGTTTACCGACTATCCGCCATTTTATACTTTTAACATAAAAATTTATTTCTGAAGAATCAAACGATCTGAAATGTTGTATATTGGTAGGTTACCCAGAGGTTTACTTGTATAAAAATAATGAACCTTCTCTCAATCCATTTGAAAATGGTGACCATGTAAACCTTTAAATTTTAATATTTTTGCAACCGCTTGTTTATTTAAGTATTATGTAAAAATTTATGTAAAATGTTAAAAGTTTTATGACAAAGGAAATGACATCTTGTTTATTAAAATTTGTTCCTAAATAACAAAGTTATGGCAAAAATTCTTTAAGTGAATCACTCTAGATTAAAAAACAAGTTTTCATTTCCTCCTAAATAAAATTAAATAATGTTACCGTGTAATAAATTATTATGATTTAATAATATTGAAAGTATTACAATAAAATAAAATATAATTGAAATCAAAAAAATTATATAATAATATTAATATTGAAAAATAATATGCATTACACGTATTTCGTTTAATGAACAGAAACTGGTTATTAATTTTTTTTTTCAGTTAAAATGTATTTAACGATAATAAATTATCGATGAGATAATAAAAACGTTGATAAAAGGAACTATAGTAACTGTTCAAAATGGTGGCCTTCATTCGAAGTACTTGCCTACAGACGTCTTTACATTGACTGTTGGACTCTCTCACTGTTCAAAGATGTCAGTGTCTGATCAATTCTCTCCATCAATTTGGAATTCTTGTGCTCAATTCTTCTGTGTATCCACGGGGCTGTCATGTACAAGTTTCTTTAAATAGCCCCATAAGAAAAGTCAAGAGGATTGAGATCGAGAGAGCTTGCAAGCCGTGTTACTGGTCCTCCTCGACCAATTCACCTCTTTGTCAAATTATTTAATTTTATTTGGGAGGAAATGAAAACTGATTTTTTAATCTAGAGTGACTCACTTCAAGATGTTTTTGCCATAATTTTGTTGTTTATAAACGGATTTAAATAAATAATGTAATTTTCTGTCATAAAACGTTACATATTTTTTGTAATAACGTAACATTTAAATAAACCAACAGTAGCAAAGATATTAACAATTAAAAAGTTTACATGGCTGCTATTTTAAATGGTTAAAGAGATCAGGTGCATTACTTTTATATAAGTAAACCTGCACGTTTACCTAGCAATATTTCGTATACTGCTAGGACCCAAGCAGTATACTAAATTTCAGGTCGATATAATTAATCTTCATTTCTGAGAAATAAATTTTTATGTTAAAAATACAAAGTGGTAGATGGTAGATAGCCGGTGAACTAAGCGTTTCCGGACATGTTTTATTTTTATTTCCATGAAGGATACCAATCCCTGAATTCTTAAAAAAGTTTTTTTTAAAGAGCCAATATATATAATTTCGATATCTGTTTTAATGGAAATATTATAAAAACAATGTTTTCATTATTAAAAATAAAAATAGCAATTATTGTTTTTATATATATATATATATGTTTAAATATAAAATTTTTGATATGATTGATGATATTATTATAATAATTAGCAATCGCGCCTTCGGTAAAATTAAGTCAGACTAATTCTTGGGATCCAAATTAAAGATTAAATTTAGTAGTTTTATATGAAACCTGACCTGAAAAATTGAAAATAGTAGGACCCAGAATGGAACTTTTAGTTGTTTTTGTGAAATCTAAGGTAAAAGACAAAAGATTAGGGTAAAAAACACACTATTTTATGTTTTACGTAAAATAATTTTCATAAATGGGTAATATACACATAAATGTTTTAAATAAAACATGATAGACAATGTAATTCTGAATAAAATAGTATAAATAAAGTCGTAATATATTTTAACGTAAAACGTAATAATTTCGAAGTTAATTAAATCAAAATATATCAAAATCTGTAAAGTATTAACTAACTATAAACGAAACAAAATTTTAAATATTACAAAACAAAAAATTAAATATTTTAGAAAAATAACAAATACAAATACAATCACCAGTCAAACATGACCTAAAACTTCTTCGTGAATGCCACTACGTATAAAATATATAATAAAATGTACAGGTGAATTCCTAAAATTAACTAGAGATAATGGTGAAGCCTTTGATTTCATGTTACTCATGCCAAATTCAGTAAATAGACAAACCTCATCAAAATACTACGATCCGGTTTTTACTAGTTACGAAATTAATACGCCCTACAAAATCAAATAAATGAATTTAAACCCCTTTCTCTTTATAAAAGTATAATAATTTTTATTTATAAAGATATTTGACAAACATATTAAAAATAATATTAAACGAAATAAAAAAAAAAACTTTTATTTTTATTTATAAAAATTATTATATTTAATATATATATTTGTGTCCACTTTAATTATGTGAACAATTTGTTAAAAATAATTCATTATAAAATCAGAATAATTATTAAAAAATAAAATATAGTACATCGCATCTTAAAATTCTTATATTAAATTAAGAAAATTTTCTTAATTTAAATGGTGAAAAATTTTAGAAAGAAGAGAGGGATAAATCTAAACAAAACAAAATTGAAAGGCATTAACGTCCCCATTAACATTCAGTGGTAGCCGACCGTAAAAACTACTACGTTTCACTCAAATATCAAATTTTCACTTTGACAGTATAGTTGGCTTATCAAATGCAGTAAAAATGTAATTAGAGATGGATTTTTCTTTAATAGTCAATTAAAAAGCTGGAAACTACAAAATTGATAAGATACTTAATTTTCTCTAGGAATTATAGTTACTAACATCATGACGTGAAATTCATTGTAAAAATTTATAAATATTTCTTAGCAAAAATTAGATAAAGTTAGAAAAACTAATTTAAAATTTTATAATTATTCCTTCTATTCCTTATGTAAGGATTTTGCGCTTTAAAATTAATAGGATATGAATGTAAATCTTTCCAACAGCTTCAAAAATGCAGTAACTTGACTAGAAACAAAATGTTTTTTTTTTTTTTTTTGCTCAATAACAATTATAATTATAATCGGCTCTCCTGCAGAGCCATAAGTAAGTTTCCTGACGAAAGCACGCGATAAGAAGATCCTTAATGAACCCCTAATATAAATAATACGCAATAAATAGTTGCAAGTAAACTTAAAGTCAAAAATGAAATTTCAAGCTGTCATAAATCACAAACCATTAATTTCTGACTGGAAACAAAATAAAAAATAAAAAATTAAAAGGAAAAATATTTGGTTTTTGTTTTACACATTTACTTACCTTTATTTTTAAAGTTAATTTTATTTTGTTAATATAACATTTTTTTACAGCTTTAGTGCAAACTGAATGAAATAGCTTGTAAGTATTTTCTGTACGACAGAGGTACAAATTTAAGGATTTTGTAATAAAGGTCTTTTTCTATCTTTACAAAAAAACTTAATAAGTTTTCTGTTTTTTTGAAAAGGTAAGAATTTGTAAATAAAACAATCATGATATTAAAAAAAGTTGATTTGTTAAATTTTATCAGTACGGGAGATATTTTATTTTTTCTATTTTATTATATTTTTTTTTACTACTTTATTGAAAGTTAGTTTCATAAAAATAGTGGGGCTCTTTTAATAAAATGTTATAATGTGCATAAGCTTGAAATATTTATTTAACTGTATTTTCCCTCTTTATTTTTCACAGTTAGTTGATCAGTTATAATACATAAAATATACAGAAATGCTAAATTTAAAACTATACATTGACTACAAAGTAATAGTAATTTCAACATAACGGAAAAAGATTTTTTAACGGATTTAAAATGTGTAAAACAAGTATTAATACATATAAATAACTAGATTGAACCAACTCAAGTTGAAATATGAATATATATATATATATTTATATATATATATATATATAAATTATATTGAAACCTGAGGTACTATTTTTAATATGTTAAAATATTTTCAACTATTTCTGTAGTTCATCAGAGATATTGTTATTACTCTTACCACAGGCTAATTTAAATATAATGTCGTTTTATCAATAGGAATGCTCGTTTGTAAGATATGATAAAAAACTTTATCAAATACGAATTACGTTTTTTTTTTTAATTGCATATTACCGTTGGTTTTTTCGTGCGTTTCAAAATATTAGCAACAATGAAAGATATTCTGAATAACGATTGTATACAAAATAGATGACATCTAAATATATTTGAAAATTAGGAAGGAATAATAAATTAAATTAGAAATCATTGGTTAAAAAATTATTTGTTAAATGCGTAATGCATATCTTATACCTATAAATTATTGAATAAATTTGAAGATCAGGAGAACTTTTTTTCCTAGAAGTCACTAAGTTATAAACATTACTTTCATTTCCGTTGTAAAGTCGACAACAAAGCCTTTTTTTTGCAGAAACAATATTATTCTATCCATGTATTATTAAATAATATTAATTTTACAAAATTGTTAGTCTTGAATTCTCCGCATAATATTCAACGTGTTCAAATAATTTTCATAAACGCCTTCTAAATTGTGAAATTATTTTGTAATTATTTTTTTTATATTTAATAACTTTGAAATTAGTACGTTAAAATTATTTCATGTAATCATATTTTAAACAACGGTAAATAATATAGACTTTAATCAATCTACTTTTTTATTTTATAATAATCATGTATTTTATAATACTACTCAAATCAAGATCTTACCAAGGTTTCTTAAATTTACCCATTCAAATACTGGGTCAGTTCATTCTTTATTCTGTAGAGTAGCGTCATTTTCATGTACAGATGAAAATCAAAGATTTATTTATTTATTAGATGAAGTAAGAAGAAATATTTGTTGTATCTTCGTGTTTATGTTTTGTTTTTGATCACATAATCATTATCTTTAAGAAAGATATATAACTAAAGGAATTCGTATTTCTTTAGTTGTATTCCTTAAACCCGATTGTTTAAGGAAAAAAATAAATTTTTGTTTTAACTCGAATTGTGTAATCGGGTTATAGTTAATTTGAATTTTAATGTTTAATGATTATGAGACCTGAACATATTGGTTTTAATTTTGTTGTTTGGTTCATCAAAACAGGTTGTGCCCAGTTTCAGTGTGCCGGCACACTGAAACTGGGCATAATCGTAATCCAAAATTTATTTAACCTACAGCTTCTCCTACATTATACCCCAAGAAAATATTCTAGTAACAAAAATATAGATTTCTAAAAACGTATCAAAATTATTACCCTTTGGTTGTTTTTTTGCTGCATTAAATTAGTATTTTATTAGTATTTTTAATTACCATAATTAATAAAAATAAATTATATGATTAGAATACTTACACATTGTAGACATAGCCTGTCATATTTTATAGATAAAAGTTACATTTTCTATAATATTAAAAATAATAAAGACAATCGCAAAATGTTGAAAGTAATCTTCATATATAATAACTGTATTATAATTTTAATTTTATTTACTTAGTTTGTATTATAAAAATTTTCACAATTAAAACTTTAATTTGTGTTTAAAATTAATGAAAAAATTAAAGTTTTCCTTTTAAAATTCCCCAAGTATATTAAAAAGCAGAATAAATTAAGATAAGTAAATGAATATTTCTTTATATTAAAATTCTCATTACCATTTAAGCTTGTTTGTTGTTGTTATTCAAATATTGAAATATTCTAGAATAATGCATAATAATTTTGTTTCGATTTTTCTATTAAGTTAAAAGAAAATAAAAAAGAAAAAAACATTATTTTTGACTTACATAATATATCTATAAAATATAAAAGCTTATATTTTTTTAAATAAGCTATATAGAGCTTTAATTTTTCAGTATGTAGGAAGCAATGCCAATGTATTTTAAATACAGTTGCATAGTTATACCTACTTATAGACCTTCTAAATGGCAGGTCCCGTTTTCAATTTCTAGTGATGGCTTGAATTCAATCAATAATTTATTTCATGTATTCATCCACGGTAAAATTTATAATTATATTATATACTTATATTATTTCACATGTACAAAAGAAAATTAGATAAATATTTTGCGTGATTATTTTATGAATCTGAAAGTTTAACAAAAAAACAATTGATGTGGACACCACATGAATTCCTTGTACGCCTATTAAATTAAATATATTTTCTATTACATTTTTTCATAGTTTTTTTTTAATAATTGAATTATTATTTATTGTAAAGCTTTTTTACAATCAAAGGTTAATAATTATTAATATATCAATAGATTTACAAAAAAAAAGGGAAATGAAGTCGCATTTGAGCCGATGTGCCGTCCGTTCCCTTGTAAGATCCAAATATTTCATTAATTAAAATTTTATTGGGCTATAACTCAATGAAAATAAGTAGCTACTACTTATGATATATCGTTGAAAAGCTTTCAATGAGGAGTTATTACTGCAGAAAAAGTCCAAAATCCAATTTTTTTTTGTATTTTATACTTTTTTGGACACGTTTGGTTCAGTCGATTGCAATCAAAAGGGGAGGTGCACAACTAGATGTTACAACAGTCCTAATCCATAATTTCAATATTCAACAGCTCATAGTTTTTGAGTTATGCGAGATACATACGTACGTACATATATACGTACAGACATCATACCGAAACTAGTCAAAATGGATTTAGGGATGGTCAGAATAACTTGAGTTATATAATACAGGGATGGTCAAATTACTTGAAAGATATATACGTACAAAATCAAAATATACAATATCCAGTATAAATTTTTAGTACAAAATCAAAATATTTTGATTTTGGCCTTTTTCTTAATTACAGTAATAAGCCCCCATTGAGAATTTTTCAACAATATGTCGTTGAAAATATAATAAATATAAGTGGTACTTATTTTCATTGGTGTCAGAGTTATAGCCGAACAAAATTTTAATTAATGAAATATTTGAATCTTACAAGGAGAAGGCACATCGGTTTGAATTCGACTTCATCTCCTTTTTATTAACTCTTTTTTTTAATTTAAATATATTGATTTATTATAAAACTTTTTTACAATAAATAATTATTCAATAATAATAATAGAAAAAAATATGAAAAAATATCAGAAGTTATTAATGAAATAAAATTTTATGTACTTTCATTTTAAAAAAATGTGCACATGTAATTTAATAGGATTTAAAGTACATCATGTGATGTCCACATAAGATTTTTTTAATATCTATTTATTGTATTATTATTATTATTATTATTATTATTATTATTATTATTATTATTATTATTATTATTATTATTATTATTATTATTATTATTATTATTATTATTATTATTATTATTATTATTATTATTATTATTATTATTATTATTATTATTATTATTATTATTATTATTATTATTATTATTATTATTATTATTATTATTATTATTATTATTATTATTATTATTATTATTATTCTATATATATCTAAACCTTTTATTATACTATTGTAGAACTGAAAAAATTTTCCTTTTTTAAAGCTACTTAAAAAATCCTAAAATTAAATCATGATTTGATATTTCAAAATTCCACATGATTTAACATCTTCGATTATATTTATATCATATGAAAAAAAAGATCAGTATAATTTTTTAGTACGTGACATGGAATAATATACAAATAAACTTCATAGGGTCAACGAATACTATTTTCTCTGAATTTAAGTTTATATCGTTGTTTTAAATGGTTTACGTATTGAATGCGATTGAATATTTTATTTTATATTTAAATAAAAAACTATAATAAAAACAACGATATTGTAGTACGGAGAGTTGAAAACAAAAACTTTAAATTCATTAAAAAGAATTTAAAACAATCTAATATGAATTCTAAATAATATTTTCTATCAAATTTTTAAAAAATTGGAAACCTTAACAAATTTTTTTATATATTAATATATAGAACGAGACAATAAAAAAGTGTGATTTAAAATAATAACAACGTTAATATGTTATAACGTTTGAGTCGCATAAATTCGCTTAACTGTTAATGGGATTATTATCATGTACCTTGTATATTATCTTTCAGATTATACTAACTATAGTATAAATTCCACATTAATAACAGCGGTCAATCAAATAACACAGTACAATGCAGCAGAATTGACGTAAATGTATTCTTGTATTCTTCCGTACAAATGAGTGACTAAAAACATTGACCTCCAACATTATATAGTATTTTAGAAGGCATTGGAAAACTGCTTACTCAAATAAATAGATTCAGAAAAACGTATTACGACTAGCCATCAAGTAAGACTTCTTACAACTGTACAAAATCTGGCTAATACCTGTATTATAAATGTTTACTAAGACCATTAAACAGTTTTCGTTTAAGTTAAATCTTTGTTTCTTATATAAATGTATAATAATTATTTCGTTAAATTCTTAAGATAATTTTAACATATTTAAAAACACGATCTGTCGTTTTTATTATTATTTTTTTTTTAACTGAATTTTTATGGGCATCGACTACTATGGTCATTAGCCCTCGACACATTCTTTAAAAGAAATTATTATCTCCATCAGGATCGTCATATGTAAGGGTGTAAAGGGCCCTTACATTTTATTTAAAAACACTAACTTCACAATAAACATTAAGACATAAAAGACAAGGACAATCACAAACACTTACGGGGTGGAAAGGGCCCCGATATTAAAATTTGAGATAAGGTTCTCAAAAGACCATGAAATTAAAATTTCAACTAATCAATACCATTTCTTTCTTTATATATATATATATATATATATATATATAAAACTACCGCTTAGAGATTCTTTTATCACAGCTTTAAACTTTCATTTTATAGACTATTAAGAAGTCCACTGGCGTGTAAAAATGCAACTATATTTTCTTCATTTCCATTATCCAGATCAGCACTAATGTTATTTGTAAGACGGAACCTCTTTTTGAGATCCTCATATATGGTACACTCTTCTATTAGATGCTTGATTGTCAGTGTTTTATTACAAACACCGCACATTGGTCTCACTTCGCCGGTTAACAAATATAAATTTGTTAATCGCGTGTGACCGATTCTAAGTCTGGTCACCGCTACTTGTTCGCGGCGAGTCAACTTAAAGTCGCTTTTCCATTTATAAGGAGAAGTTTTTACTGAGTTTAATTTTGTATTTAAACTCCTCCATTCAGCGTTCCACTTGTTTTTTACTATGTTTGTTAGACGGTTTTTAACATCTGCCACTCTTACAGGAAATGCATCCAAATCATCGCAGACTGCCTTTCTGGCAGCTTCTTCTGCGATTTCATTACCTGTAATACCAGCATGCCCCGGAGTCCATACAAATACGCATCGCTGTTCTCATTGTTTTAGAACGTATAAAATGGACAGGATGTTTGCAATTAGGACATCCTTAATGTTCTTGTTCCGAATTGCGACAAGTGCACTTAAAGAATCGGAACATATTAACACTCTCTCTTCGCAATAGTGTTCAGTGTAGCGAAGAGCTTGCTGAATTGCAGTGAGTTCTGCTGTGTAGACACTGGCCACATCTGGCAGTTTCCAAAAGTGGGCTTCTCCATTTACATATATTGAGCATCCAACACCATGTTCGGTTTTAGAACCGTCAGTATAAATTCTAATATGTTCTTCGACTGCTGCTGTCATTCTTCCACTGCTATTCCTTTACGATATCGTATTGAATCCTAAATAGATAATCTCTTGAAACAATTAAAAATCTTTTCATGAAGAGAATTTTCATTTTGAATGATAATGCTAAGATAAAATATAAATACATAGGTATAAAATCAGATACGTAAATATCCTTCAACATATATGTACTGGTATAAATATATAAACGATTTAATATGATCGTATATAAACTACGTTCACATATATTGTTATTTTTAGATTTTTCATTAACAGACGGATTACCAAAAGATTACTCAAGCTTTCTAAAGAGTTTTATTGTTTTCTAATTATTAATTTAACTGACGGACTCAAATCGCCCTTTATAACCATAACCCACCAACATTTGATACAACAACAAGAATTATACAAATAAACTGAATTATCACAACACCAATAATTATTATACTAAAATGATTTTAAATTAAAAAAAGTCTCGATGAATTATAATAAAAACAGCATAATAATTGTTTAAAGCAAACAATTAGCAGAGGATGATTACTAAGACACTGCATGAAAGTAAAATAGGAAAGCCTTTTAATAACCCAGTTGTTTTGTAATTTTGATTACAGCTATTTTAAGAAATTTAAAAAACTAAATGTAGGCTTAAAAACATTTTTTATTTGGAGAAATGAGGAATTCATTATTTGAGAAGTTGCAAAGAAGAAAAACTCAAGACTCTTTGCTAGGATTGTATTTTGCATAAAAAATTATTTAACTAAAATTCGCATAACTTTATAGAAAGTAGGATCATTATTTTGTTTAAAATTTACACATAAAACTATTTTAAAAGTTCGTTTTGTTGCCATTACATATTATTCTTAAAATTTCGACTAATTTTTACAATCAGAACTAGAAAACTAAAAAGATTAGTTGATATTTGACTCTAATTTGCCTTTGATCCGGAGATCCGGAGTTTGAATCCCGGTCAGACATGGCATTTGTCATACGTTACGAAATTCCATATACGAACAAGCTTCAGAGCTTCTTTGTAATTCATCGATCAAATAAAAAAATAACTTTAACATAATTCTAATGTAGAACAACAGTGGTTATTATTTATCCGAAATAAACCAGTTCTGTCCCTCAGATTCAGTAACCGAAAAGTACTTTATTCTTTATTCATCAGAAAACGTAATCCTCATTCAGATTCTTTTCTTTTATAACCATTATATCTAAAGTTATTCTAAGGTAATTCTAATTTAATTTAATTAAATAACTGAATCTGTCACCTTTCTGACACTGTAAATTAGTCATAGTAGAACATTGTAAACTGGGTTAACAGTTTATTACAGATCTTCAACTCATAACGTAGCTTTTCAGTACATCTTCTGAATTACTATAAACGAGAATTCAACGTAGAACTCATTTCAAGAATAAGTAGGGAAAATTCTTCATTGCTAAAGAATACCAAAATGTTCTCCGGCATGTTTGATTCAGTTACAAAGAAGCATGTACAAAGAATAATAGGATTGTTATTTAGTGATTGAAAAAATTCAAAAATTAAATAATTAAAACTGAAACTATTTTTATCATGAGTGTTCGAACCCGATTGAAAATGTTATTTCGTTCTTAGAAATTTAAAAAAATGTGAAAATATGTTTTCTCGAAAAAACGTTTTTTTTTTAAATTAATAATTTAAATTTATTTCATCTCTTGATTATTTATTTCATACCTTTATCTCGGCTACGCCGATAAAGCTACGCAATTATTTTTTTCAATTCAATAATTTTAATCTCTATTTGTATGTTTATGGTAAAATAATCCCTTTTTATTAAAAATCAATAGCCAAAATTATGAATTATTTTAACAACATACGAATAAGTTACAAAATATCAACCAAAAATGTCCAATTAATTAATTTTTAGTCAGCTTCAGTTATTTCTTCAAAGATATATTAAAAGAAAAATTATCGTAATAAATTTTTAATTATCAATTTTTTATTATTAAATATACAATAACTTTCTTGATTACACTTAAATCTTTTAATTTTAATTTCTGAAGCCAAGATTCTCAACAAAATAAAACAGTCAAAATTTTCAATATTATATATTGACATCGTAATTTAAAGAATATGTTTCGACTTTTTAAAAATTTGGCAGCTCTTGCATCAGTAAGCCTTTTTTTAGTAATTAAAATATTCGGAAAAATTGATTTTAAATAAATTGAAATCAAAACTTATTTATTTATTTTTTTTTAATTTGGGAGTTCCTCCAACACCGGTGGGGTATTATTTTAGTGATTTTATTGTTTAACAAAAAACACGTTTTGAGCATTAAAAATTTAAAATTGCGAAAAAATTATTTTCATTTAATGAGCTCCCATACTCAAGAGGTAGCATTCCGGTAAAATTAATTTTTAAGAAAACAATCCCTAGTGGTGATAATAAATTAAAAAAAAAAAAAACATTTAAATTGGTTTTAAAATACAAAGTTACAGCTAAAATTCTAAATAAACAAATTTTTAATTTTCTAGGAAGAGGGTGAACATTTTTGACAATCTTTTTTTCAAGTAATACTAAGGAGTAAGGGATATCAAAAAATCTGATGTAGGTACCATACAACTTCCTTATACCCCTATTAAATTACATTTAAATGAAAAGTACAAAAAATGTTATTCATTAATAACTTCTGATATATTTTCATTTTATTATTATTATTGAATTATTTTTTATTGTAAAACTTTTCTTACAATCAGAAGTTAATAACTACTAATAAATCAATATATTTAAATTAAAAAAAAAAAGATATGAAGTCTGATTCGAACTGTCGTGCCTTCCCCTTCTAAGAACCAAATATTTCATTAATTAAAATCTCATTTGGCTATAACTCTGGAACCAGGGCTTTTCTGGACACTTTTGGTTCAGTCGATAACAATCAAAAGAGGAGATGTTACAACTGTCCTTAATTCAAAATTTCAACATCCTACGGCTAATCGTTTTTGAGTTATGCAAGAAATATACGTACGTACATACACTCATACATACGTACGTACAGACGTCACGCCGAAACTAATCAAAATGGATTCAGGGATGGTCAAAATGGATATTTCCGTTGAAATCTCACAACCGAAATTTTTCGCGATCACAATACTTCCTTTACTTTGTACAAGAAGTAAAAATTAAGATATTTACATTTTAAATGCATTGGGTAACTTGAAAGATGGATTTAGATTTAAAATAAATTTATTTTTTTTAATATATTTTGTTACTACAGACCAATGGAGTGGAATGGGAAAAACGTGTTTTAGTGGTTAAATTTATTGCAGACTCTTATAAAATTTCTTGAATTGGTAATATCCGGAATCATTCCTGTTTCTAATTAAAAAATTGAATATCCTTCATTAATTTTACCTTCCTTTTTTTATCTTCAATGCCTACCAGTTAAGCTAGGATTCATATTCCAGCCAAACCAGTGCTAGCTCAGAAATCAAGTTTTACAGTCATTTGTTCATTTACTTCCGCTAAAAAAATTTTATTTTTTATGTTCAGATATTCCGAATGAACATATTTTTGTTTCCAAAATTTACTTCACGTATCTTTTCCTTTAATCGTATAATTTTCAAAACATTTCTTTTCATAATTACCTCCCAAAAGATACTTAAACCATTGCATAAAAAAAAAAATCATTCAGCAAGTATAACCAATTTATGAACATCTGTATAATGTAATTGAAGTAGATTACATTACAATTACATTATTGCTAAAAGAATAAAAATGAATTTATTAAAAAACTAAAGAAACTCGCGAAAGAGATGATCTTGTCTGGGAGGATTATTATCGAGCTAACATTTCCTCCACTTTTCATTTTAATGAAAGACATTTCTTAGAATATGTTTCTAGAGTTCATTGCTGTGCAACGGGCTTAATAAATAAAAAGTCTTTATAGAACGATATTTTAACATTAATTACTCCATACAGTGTGCATTAATTATTCCATACAGTGTGAATTAATTTACTTTTCGGTTTGTATTTATACTAAAAATGACAATATTTGAAGTGATTTTTGTAAAAATGGATTTAATGTAACTATAACAAATATTAATCTGTGAATATGTGTATGTTGCTTTTTGTTAGTAGAGTATTAGAGTTCCTATAATGTAGAACAAGCTGGTTTTTTTTTATTCCCTTCGGTACTGTAAGCTATACTAACCAGTTAATTAATTAAAATGAAATTAATTAATTACAGATTATCATTATTGGATTTACGCTAATTTTAACAAGATAATTTAATGCAACCATGTAAAGTGATCCTATCCCCTTGGTAATTCAGTTTTTATCAGAAAGACATTCTAATTAATTTTATAAATAAAAAACCAAAAGAATTTTTTATTAAATATTTTGCAGATAATTATTCACTTTATCAAAAAAATAACGTACATCTAATAACTATGTTTGTAGATTTCATGTTTAATTTTTAAACCTTTATATGATGTAATACATGCCAGTTTCTAATATTTTAAATTATTTTTTGTGCTTAATTATTTACATAAATATATAAATAATTAAAAATTGCAAAACTGACAACGTGCAATGGTAACACTACTGTCATCAATACATAATATTAGAAAGAAATATTAGTAGTATTAACTTATTAATATACTGGATGTAAGTTCCCTATATTTTTTCTACAATTGTAAATTTAGAGAATCTTGACCAATGCCATATCTATTTTTGGCAAATCTTTTTTTTTTGGCTATTTTTAACGTATTCTAAAATGTTCTTGTTTCCGCCATATTGAAATTAATTGTATTTTTTGAAACGGTACAGTGGTTTTATGACATATCATTTCGATGTAAAATGTAACGAAAAAAACAGTGGTGAAAATTGTGTATTGATATTTCTATCTTTTTTGAAGATATTAACCATTAAACACCTACTGTGAGGGTGCTTTATTTATAAATTTCCACTAAAGTTTTATTAACAGTAAATAAATCAGGTAAAAATAAAAATCGCTTAGCTTTTGTGAGGTTGAAACAATTGTCCTAATTCATTTTTGAAGTTACGTTAATTAAAAATATGTTTAATTTTGATTAGCTTCTTATTAGCAATATTGTTTTGAGAGCAATTGCTCAAAATGGAATTCTCTAACTTCTATGCAATCGTATATTCAATCTTGAAACTCCCTCCTGATATTTGCAAGGGTATCACGGATAAGTAATTGGCACACATCATTGACCCTGTTCCTCAAGTCTTCAATATCTGCAACAAGGGGTTAGTAAACAGTGAACTTTATATAGTCCCATAAGTAAAGTTCTGGTGGTATAAGATCTGGAGAACGTACTCACCGTTCCACTGATACTCTTCAACCTATCAATTTTTCTGGATATTTTGGCATTTAAGAATTCTCTTATTTTTCTGTTAAAATAGGGAAATATATTATGCTACTGGAAAACTGTTTCACCTTGCAGGAATTATTTCAAGTATTCTTCCTTAATGATTTTAATCACTGGTTTTAATATCTGCAAATACTCAACTCCTGTAAGTTGCCATCAATGATTAAAGCGCGATTATACTGTTATCTAGAATGGCAATCTAAAAGTTAACTTTTTAGAATTTTGGGTGCTATTTTCAAGTGATAGATGTGTTTACTGGTATCCTAATACAATCAATTGTATCTACTAACAAACCCATTTTTATAGAAAGTGCATTCATCACTGAGGCAGTTATTGGTGTACAAATGGGTCATCTATCATTATATTGTCCAGTTCGTAAAATTGAATCCGCTGTTGTCAATCATCTTCATTGAGTTCTTAATTGTATATGCATTTTGTCAAAATTGAACCTAATTTTTTTTTTAAACGACATAAAATATTTCATAAATTTTTATATATGCCAGTATTTGATTGTTTATAATCAGCAAAAAAACTCTCGAGGAATACCAATGTTTTATCATCATCTAGAGGCCATTGACCATTGTTAATTTATATTACTTGCTCCAAAAATAAATATTATTTTATTTTTTTTCAAGTGTACCTCTATTATAATAAAGATTCCAGTAAGAAGTCAATACGTACTGGTGAACAAATTTAAAAAATCACAGACAAACTAAAAATTGCTAAAGAAAAAGACTTATTTTTAAAGAGTACCCATTATAGTATTACCTTTAATAATAATATAGTAATTGCACCACAATAAATAAATAAAAATAAAGAAACAATTAAATTCTACATTCAAATTGTAACTTTTATTAGTTAATCCTCAGTGGAATGAAATATCAGTTATTAAACAAATACCGGGCTATTAGGTTCAAAGGATTTGAAAAGAAGAAACTCAATGAATGTAAAATGAATCAGTAAATTTTTATAATTTTAATTGTTTTTTAGTATTGTTATTTTAGAACAGAGTTATCCAAATGAGCACCCTAAGTCAACAGATGTTTTAATAGCTAATATCTTGAAAACAGGTAAAGATATCAAGGCCCAGTTTTTCCCATCGAATTTTTCATTAAATTTTACATAGAAAGACGCTTCATATGATCATAGTGGCATTTAAAATATTAATTTTAATCCAATATGCCGGAAACAAGATGGCACCCAAAATTTTAGAATATGTAAAAAAAGTATTTACACAATGTATATCCAAAATTGATATTACATCGGTCAAGATGCTTTACATTAACAGTTAAAAAAATTAATGCGGTAACTGGTTTTATAATACATTCTGTATATCCGTAGCAAATTAAATTAATTAGAAATATATTATCAAGTTATTAATATTATAATTTCAATAATCATTAAATATTAAATTAATAAACGTAAATTTTATATCGTAGAGTCATATTAAGTACTAAATTATTAAATACTGTAGCTTCAAAGTTAATTTAATGATTAATTAAACATTTTATAGATAGTATTTAAATTACTCATTCAGTAAATGTATTCAATATGTTTTAATTTTTAAAGTAGTTGATCTGCAATAAAGCAAGTAGATAATATACTCAACTTTTAATATTTAATTTTTAATTGATTATTATACTCTATGATAGTTATGAAGGGTTTGCTTTAGGAGTTATATTCAGTTCCTTTGCACTACTAATAAAATACCAAATTTTGTATTTAACTACTTTATAAACAAAAAATCGTTCAGCTACGAATATGAGTTGTTCTTCTAGAAATACTACTATTATATTCTGTACCTTAGTCGACCTCAAACTTTTCAGTTTATATTTTATACAAACACATATATATATATATATACACACACACACACACACACACACACACATACATTCTACAAGCTAAAAGAAAATATTTTTTCCCACTCTTAAGTTTGACCTAACTATAAGTCCGCCCTGCTGATAGATCATAAATTAAAATACAACCATTACCACAAATACCATGGAAATTGAATTCCAGTTTAACAACCAACTAGATTTCCTAGTATGCTTATCGATAGAAATTAATTTAAACATTATAACGCAAGACTAAATAAATTATACACAGGTTCCTCTAAAACGATTTAGTAACGGCAGGATCTATTAAATTTCATTTAATAACATATACTACCTTAGAGAAATAAACTTAAATTTGAATAACAGGATATCTAATCCTGGTTTAAATTCAAATTTAATTAGAAAAAAAAATCAATAAAAATATTACCCATGAATAAATTTTCTAAAATAAGATAAGACTAAACTCTAAAAAAATTAACGCGAACTTGATGTAAAACCGTAAATGCTGGCCCAACATTATTTTTGCCTAAAAAATATAACTTAAGGTAAAAAAATAATTAGGTAATTAATATACGCTGGTTTTACTGCCACACTTTTGATAACGGAGTAAATGAACATAAAAGATACAATAAGATTAAAATAAAAAACGAAATCGAAAGCTTATATTTTAAACACTAAATTCAACTATACGCGTAGTTTTTCGTACCTGCATACATTCCATAGATATATAACTACATTACTCCTCTTATCCAGTTCAATAAACAGATAATTTCAGCCTCCCTTAAAATAAAATTTCCTAACCACCTTTTTCTAAATTCCTTAAAATGACACAGGTACCCATAAAAATCGTAAAATATTTTCCTCCTTTATGGGCACTAAACACGTATAACGAACATAACCGTTCAATCACTCGCCCTTTTCGGACTAGAATTTATGGCAACACTGAGCTTAAAAATTATAATAAAATTTCTGTTATAATCATCTCTAAAGTAATTTGTTTCCCCAAGTTTTATAGTTAGTTTATTTAAATTAAAATCAATTTATCCTAACTATCTATTTCTGTTTTATTTCCTTCCTTAATCATGCCTAACGGCTCATACATTTGTTTTACCCACTCTCGAAATTTTTTCTACCCGGGAAATCAAAATTAAAGTTACATCTTTTAAATTCTTCCCAAATCCTGTACCAGCTGATTTTTTTTTAAATCACCATTTTTGCAAACTTACGCGCTAGTCTCTCTTCTGTTAAAGATGTGAAGAAACATAAAACCACTTTGTCTGTAAATACAAAATCTAGTCCGGAGAGCACCTCAATGTCCTATTACTCCTTCTATTAGGTACCATTGCTTGTTTTCCAGCTCCTCCGTCTTTATATATCCCCGCACTTCAAGCTTAGACGTTATCCCCAGTTTATAAGCGGCTCGATAGAGCTGATCTCGATTGAAAATGAAATGCCACTCTTTCCAATAACTTCTTTAACAATCTCAAATTTAGTTGATGATGTACTTTCATTAACATGAGAGGATTATATAACTTAGTAAAGTTTACACCAAGATATTTAAACTAATATACGACTTCCCATAAAAAAAAAAACATTTTTTCATTGTTATAGTCTTCCCCTCCAATTCATAGAAACTATAAATTTGAATTTATTTAAATTTAGTATTATATTTCACTTCTTTTTTTTTTAGTCTCAAAATCACATGTAGAGAGCTCCTGAAGCTCCTCAAAAATTAGATACTAATATTCCTATACAGAACATTTAATGTAAGTACACATATAAAATTAGGGCAGAGAACAATGCCATTAATAGTAGTTCAACACAAATAAAAAACAATCATAAGAATTCATTAACTAGTGAAAAAAATTAAAATGAAACTATAATTAATAATGAAATAATAATAATTAAAATTGAAAGAAGTGAAATGCTAAGTTGAAAAGCTCCAACTTAAACCACACAGTCACAAGGTCCAAAACGTGGAGTCATTTTATCTTTCTAACGTCTTCACTCTGGTAGCTTATTAGTTAAATACTTCACGTGGTAGTTTAGACGCAATTTATAATTTGAACTGAATCGCTGTATTTCTTGCCGAATATAAGGTAAACCTAGGTTTACCTTATATTATAAAAAACAGAGAAATCCATGAATATCTAGATATTCATGGATTTCTCTGTTTTTTATGTACCAAGGCGCTTCTGTGATGCTTGTTAAAAATTTGTTTTGGAATCGCCGATTTCAAAATAGATTCCACTTAACACAAAATAAATTAAAATTAGTAATCATCTTTTACAATATAGTAGTTTTGTGGCTTACAGTACGAAATCATTCGATTATAACAATATTAAGATTATGTATCCATGTACCCCACAAAATTCTCCATGCAAATTGTCGTAAGTAATAAATCAAATAATAGAGGCGCGAGAAGACATCCCTAACTGACTCTTATACTAGTCGGGAAGGACCCAGTTAATCCTCCTTTGATGGTAATAATATAAGGGACTATTAATTAATACTGTTATAAATTTAAAGCGTAAACTTGCCCTGCATAACTTTTAGAACAGTACATTCCTAGTATGTCAAATACAGATTTCAAATCGATGAAAAAGCAATGTAATTCATTACCTTTTTCTTACGTTTTATCTGCATTATATTAAATAAGTTAAAAGATATTCACTGTTGTTAATCAGCTAGAAATACTTCGGATATTTAGGTATGACTGTAGAATAAATTTTAATAAATAGTTATTAAAATATTTTAACAATTAGAAGGAAAGATTGAAATCGAAAGTAATAATTTTTCCTCCGTATGTTTCTTAAACTGAGCTTCTATTTCTTTTTCATCCTTATTCTTCTTCTCCTCAACGTCACCGTATGTTTCATTATTCACCTACTGCATACCTAATTAGAAGTCCTTGTTGAAAAGATGATATGAAGCGAATGATGTGATGCAAAATTCACGTCAGCCACGTGACTTATTTAAATTTGGTAGTATTATATTTTATCAAAAGACTTAATTCTGCTTCTGGAATGCCTTGAACATCAAAGGAAACGTTTTAAAGGGTTTAAGTTATGTAAAATTCTAAATAATCTCATTTTTTAGAAAATTTTAATTAGTACTAATTTAATAAATAATTTTATGTATCTTTTACAATAAAATTATTGAATTAAAAAATAAATAGTTCTGAAAAAATTTACCCGCCAAGTGTTAAATTAGTCGTGTTTTTGTGTGTGTTTTTTTTTATATAAAGTTGGTAAAATATAAAAATACATATTCAGCTTTCTTTAAAGTAAACAAATAAATTCCATAATAATTTACCTGAGATGTCGCCAAATATTTCAGTTATGTATTATTTTTTAATTTACCAAATTACTGGAATATATTATAAATGTAACACAATAAATGCTGATGTTAACTTGGGAGGAGTTTTATTTTAGTTCTTAGTTTTTCTTTAGTTTATGTTTTTTTTTTTTTTTTAACGTAAATATAATTTATAATACTGATTAATGAAGAATTCTTACCACAAAGTTTCTTTTTTTTATTTTCGTAATAATTTAATTTCGTTAGTAAAATAACTTTGTTGACAGTATCTACCCACATCCCTTAAATTTAATTATAATATTTTTTGTCGTAGCTAGACTGCTTTCTGTACTCGTTACGTTATTTTTCCCTTTTCCAGCCTTTCCTCTGTCTCTATTCTTAAATTATCCTAGTTTTAATATCAAAATTTAAAAAAAAAGTTTAAGATACCTCTTGTTGTTTTCTTATCCATTTCTTTGATTGTCATAAAAATATATCTGCCTGATAATGTACACATATTTATATGCAATTTACTTAGCTTTTGTGTGTAAGAATACTGTTTGTCATACATTTACATATACATAGTTGTTTAGTTATGTATACGATACGTTACATATTTGATAAGTATATATATATATATATATATATATATATATATATATATATATAAAGCGTAGAAATGTCGCATTACAAGAAATTTTTCAATATGCAATTTACTTATATTAATTTTAAATAAGTGTATACCCCTTTCCTATGTTATACGTAAAAATTCTTATCTAAATATGTAGGATTTGAGCCTTGTATACTTTGGTTTAAAATGAGAGTAAGAGATTTTCGATCCTTTAAATCAGTGTTTCTCAACCTTTTTTTTTTATGGCGGACCGGTAGAAATATAGAAAAATATACAGGGACCGGTAGACCCTCAGCTTAGATTTTTTGACGTGTAAAAAAAATTATTTATGTTAAAATTTATATTTTTATGTTATTAGCAATTAAATTTACATATACTAGTACATAATATTAATTAATATTATTTATTATATCTATAAACAACAAAACAGTATAAAAATGAAAATCAGAAAATAAATAACAAAAAATAAATGAGGTTGTTTTATTTAAAAATAGGTAATACAAACAAATCATATTATAAACTAACTGTAAATAATGAAAGTTAGTGAGAAATTTATTGTAGGTCATTTGCACAATTGTTTGAATGTCTGGTTGTAAATTACTTAAATCAAATGAATTTATTGATAAACAATTTCTTGTTTTGGTTTTAATAAGTGTCATAGCTGAGAATCCAACTTCACACAAATATGTGGTTACAAAGGAAGTAGCATTTTCATGGCTTTATTATGCAAATTTGAATATTCATTTTATATTGCAATCCAAAATTTAATTAAATTAATAGTTGGAAATTTGTTTTATAATGTTGTCAACTCAGATCCAAGAGGGACGTTCTTGTAGTTATTACTTATCAATAAAACGATTAGTTATCCATAAATTCATCTCCTTCAAGTTTATGTTTGTAGGGAAATATTTTTCAAATCCATCATATAATGACAGTAAATGTTGACTTATTACTACATTCAGATTATCAACTATTCCTTTTGTATAGCAATAAAATCGTTATAAAAATTACATCAGCATTATTTTATTCAATTTTTTTAATCAAAATTTGTTGTTTTTTTTTTAAATGCTTCAATTTTGTTAAATAAATTAAATGTAAATGTTATACTTCTCTTCAAACATAAATTTAAGTCGTTTATGTAAGAAAATGTGTCACTTAGATATGCCAGTTTCACTGTCCATTACATATTTGATAATGGAGACTGTTCTTCAACAAAAAATATCACCACTTCATTCCTTAAGTCGTAAAGTCTGGGAAACACTTTTCCTTCAAGAGCCCTCTTACTTCTAAATGAAATAAGAGATTTTGGTGTTCTGCTCCTACCTCCTCACCAAGAAAGGCAAATAATCGAGAGTTAAGATTGCTTTTTTTTACGAAATTAAACATTTTTGTCGATTGCAGGAGAACATCGTTTAATTCAGGTGACATACTTCTAGCTGTTAAGTACTTGCGACGTATTATGCAGTATGTTAGTAATATGTCAGGAGAAGCGATTTCTTGAATCCTTTTTGTTACTCAGTAATGTTTTCCAGTTATATTTGCTGTTCCGTCGGTACACAGACCGATACAATTTTTCCATTTTAAGGAATGGTTATTAATATACGAATTCAATGAATCAAAAATTTCGGAACTTGTCATGTGCAACTCTTAATCATTGCAAAATAGTAATTCTTCTTTAATTTCTTCAGAATAATAGTCACTGTACCGTAAGTAGCAGAGCAAAATAGCTTTTTTAGAAGTATCACATGTTTCGTCGATCTGGATGGCAAACTCTGATGATTCTTTAATACTATTTATTATTTGGTATTCAATATTTTGAGATAGAGTTTCAATTCGACGACTAATCGTATCATTTGAAAGAGGAATTGATGTGATCTGATCTGCAGGTGAGGGCCCAAACATCTCATTGAAAACATCAATTAACACCGGTTTAATTAAATTTTCTCCGGTTGTGAACGATTTTTTTTTGTTTTGGCTATACGGAGTGAAACTAAATATGAACACTTCAATTGCGAATTATTTCGTATAAAAATTTCTTTAATTTTTTCTTTTGGAGATTAAATTCTTGTTTTTGTCCTTCAAAATATTCCAATAGTTTCTGTTCTAGTTCGGGATGTCTTGATTTTAAATGTCGCAACATTTTGGAAGGTGTCATTGTATCATTAATCTTAACTCCTTACATATAATGCACATCGTACGTACATCGTCTTCCGTAGAATTTGGCCAAAGTATAAAACCATATTTCAAGTACTCATTATTGTAGCGTCTTGTGAAAGCAGATTTATTTTTCTTGTTTGATGGATATTCATTTTCTGTCCACTCGATATTCCAATTCCGATAGTAGAACTTTCAGTGCTAAAAGAATTAAGTAAAGTACCTTCTATTTTTTTACTCGTTTTAAGAGGAATAAAATTTTGTGGTTTGCAGTAATTAACTGTAACCTACTTCAATGTAACATTAGTAACGACTGCGTAAAGTAAAGAATGTAATTACAGATGTAGTGTTTTCAATAAATGGAACATGCGCATAGCATGACAGCATTACCTCGCAAACCGGTGGTTAACAAACATTGCTATGTAGCGTATCTGGCCCGTTTAAAACTTTTTTTTTTAAATAATAAAAATAGTTAAACAAACTGAATCCTAGCAGAAGAATATAATTACATTATTTTACTGATCTATTTCTGCCTTATTATTTCTTTCTTTCCTGTTTACTTATTTCTTCCCTACGTAAACTTACTTTATTCCTCTGCGGTTTACGACATTCGAGAGAGGTGGCTGAGGTGTCTCCGTTACGGACTTGACCTTTGTCAATATGAAAAGTGTATAGCAGCTGATGAGTTGGGTGATACTGGACGAGGAGACGTTAAGCGACCATCTTATGATCTCATTCGAGATTGGTGGCAAAACCCTGGAAGTGCAGATAAACTTCAGGAGATCACGTTTCCAGAAACACAGAGCAGGGCAGTTTAGAACTGCAATTCAAACTGAGATTGGAAGCATCGGGGAAAGAAAGGATGGTTCAGGAATTGAGTAGAATCATAACTAACAAACGGGGCTCAAGGACCATGAAGACGAGACCGCTGCCAATTGTACTCTCATCAAGTGGTTTTTTACCGAGTACAGGTTTGGCAAGGAGCTCTTTCCAGAGCTCGAAATGGGAGTCGACAGATAAGGCTGCAACGCAGACTTAACTTCCGGACAATCGCAGGATACAGATTCATAAGCACAGAGGCGGCATCATTGATGGCGGGGATTTTTCTGGTGGATTTGCAACCTGGGTTGAGTATCCTCTTTATTGTAAACGGTAGAGACAGGAGGTCAGCAGTAGATTAGCTGTACACGGAGTGTACTGGCTAACGACACCCGAGGGTAGGTGGACATACGAGCTCATCGGAGATGTCAGAAATTGGGCAGAGAGGAGACACAAACTTCGAGTTTGCTCAATTCCTGTCTGGCCATGGGTGTATTCGTGATTACTTACAACGGATGGGTAGGAGTATCACCAACGATTGCGGAGAACAGGACATTTTTTTGATTGATTCCTGCGAATCAATGCGGAACATGTGGTGTTCTCCTGCCAAAGGTGGCGAGGTTTGAGAGTCGGACTAGTGGAACAAGGAATAGTAGACGGGAGTAATATAACAAGAGCAATGCTTAACAGTAAGAACAAGTGGGATAAAGTATTGACGGTGGTCTCCACCATGATACGTGGAAAGGCGCATGAAGACAGAATTCAACAGAATATGGATCAGCGGATGAACCGAGGCACGGAGTCCGAAGACAAATGATCATGGGGCCAGCCTCTGGGGTTGGGCGGCGGAGGCTCCCTGGAGTCGCCGTCCGTCAATCGCCTCCAGGGGACGCCACGGGGTCGTTTCAAATCGGATAGAAGAGAGCGCGGGTGATCGCGCGTGGGATAAGTACATGCCATAGGGATTAGGTTCAACCCCTGCGTGATTGAAGCGGGAGGATTTTAGCGGGTGAGAGCCCCGCACTGCCGTCAGAGCGGGCCTGAGTGGTTCTGCCAGCCACTCTGAGGTTGTGCGGCTGGCAGAACTTTTTCCTCCCTTACGGAAAAAAAAAGAATAAAAAGGAAAAAGAGATGAATATTAATTCATCCTGCTTTTTCCAGAGAATCCTTTACCTTACACTTCGTGATTCATTTACTTTTTCCACCAAAAATTTAAATTTTTTTTTTTTTCTTTCGACTCTCTCATTTGTTTCATCATAGTTTTTTCTTTGATAGTTTTAAATGTGTGTGTTCAATATTTGGTCAAGGTCGCAGACACAACGTTGTTCGAGAAACCACAGTTTTCCCGATTTCGCATTAACGGACTAGGGTTTGTCAACAAATCTGTGAATGAATAAGCACCATAATCCAAGGTTGTTTATTATTACAATTCTGACCTGTGTGCGAATGCCGATGTCAGCTGTTGCCAGTCTGCTCTCTGTGTGCGTTGGGTGTTTTAGCTTCGGTGCTGTGTACATTGTTCTTTTATTGTCAATATATCATCGAGTCAAACTCTTTACAAGATTTTAGTTTTCTAAAGACTTTATTTAATATTTTACTTTCTGCTCACGGCTGTTTCTGTATTGTCGGAAAAGCTAGAATTAGATTTTTTGTGCTCGGTAAGGCTCGTCGTGCTATGTGTTTTCGTACTGTAAGTTAATTATGTGTCTGAATTCATGTTTTTTTGTTATTTTGTGAATGTAATTGTAATGTTTATTCAATAGTTCTTAGTTACGTCTTCTGTTCTTGTAACACAAATGTTATATATCATATTTTTCTCCATTATTACAGTCGATGCATAAATATTTCTTGCGTTTCTGGTATAATTATAAATTAAACAAACTTCAAATAACGTTGATGTGCTGTTTTATTTGTTTTTTCTCTCTTTCGTATTCACTACCCAATCCAGACCATCAGATCCTCTCAGAACAGTGTGACTTCATTAATTTCTATAATTAAACATTTTTCCGGTATTTACGTACAATATTGTGAAAGCTAACAAAAAATTAAGTTCTCTCAATATAGGAACAAAGAAATATTTCTACTTGTCGTTGAAAAGTCGTTGAACTCTTGTCGTTGAAAGAGTAAAATAATCGGCATACAATGAACTCAGTGATAATGACAAAGTACGATAGGATTTCTACTCGTTTAGATAACAACAACATCACTGCTATTGTATTACCACAATAATACCTGACACATTTTCTTTAAAATTGTAAATTATCATATGGAGGTCAGAGCGAAACACGTTTTAGTTAACACCACTGTGCTTAAGACTGAAACACCGTTGTACTTAAATGCAATCACTGAATCTATGTGTCTTCCAGACACCATTTCTTTTAGCGTCTAACAGTACATCTTGATCTTGCAACTAAGAATGTAAACAGATTTACATTTGTATCTCACATAAAAGATAGCACAGCAATACTTCCGGGTGTTTAATAAAGTACTTATGTAAACATTTAACGACATTTTGTGTATCACACATCAACCACTTAATCAGTTCAAATTAATGAATTCTATGTGTATATTCTAAATGTTTTCTGACACTTTTTTTTTTTGACTCTCCTCCTCTGGGCCGGTCCGACTGGTTGGTATTGCGCCACCCAGGGGAGTGCCTGTTGTACTCAAATGGGCCTTCCCACCTACCGGCTGTATGTCCGGCATGGCAGGTCGGCCCACCGGTCAGTTCTTTTGAGTCTATTGATATGCCCATCTATATATATCGCCACGCCATACCATGATTGTCTTGACGTGACGATTGGGTCTTTTCTTTGATATTTCCTATCAAGAAAACCCTTGGAATCCCCAGTGGCTCATCGAAACTGGCACACCTCAGCATGCCAGTCCTCACCACTGGGGCTATCCGCCCTTCCCTATACTAAGATCAGAACCCCAATCTCCTCTCGTCCTCATTTTTCTGCGTTAATATTTTCTTAATAGCTGAATCAACCCTCTTCCAGGCATCTTCACTCTGCAACATGTGATTAATTAATCTGCCGTTACCATGTCTACTAATTCTTCTCTCCATTTATGGCAGTCAGTAAATGTGTGCTCAACATCATCTTCGCGATCGCAATACATACATTCCGTCGTTGCTCTTCTACCGATTCTGTGCAAGTAAAAATTAAAGTTGCCATGCCCTGTAAAGTATTGTGACAGGTGAAAATTCACTTCCCCATGCTTCCTATATATCCAGCTTTTAATATCGGGGATGAGTCTCTTTGTTCTACCTCCAGGGCCATTCTCATTCCACCTGTCCTGCCACTTTGCCATTAGCCGCTGCCTTGATTCGTGAATTCCAACTCCCTGGTCTCTTTCAACTCTTAAAAGTGCCAATAAATCAATCGGTGGGACTCCAGTGAGCACACACAAATCCTCATAGGAGATCGTCCTATATGCAGAAATCACTCCAAGCAACAGTCTCCTATGGGTCTTGATCATACGTGCCAGGTTTTTCTTTATTTGCACTGAAATCCACCAAACCGGCACCGCATAAAGCATGGACGATATTACCGAAGACGCTATGACCCTTCTCTTTGACGCCTTCGGCGCTCTTTGGTTCGTCATAATGATATTTAAAGATTTTATCATTCTGTCAGCCCTGTTACAAACTTTGTTTATATGTTCGGTGAACATATACTTATGTTCACCAATAGCAGAAACTTATCAGTTTCTGCTATTGGTTCACCATTGATCCTGATATCCAGCCGATCAATGATCCTTCTTCCAGTGAAAGTGATAAATTTGCATTTATCAATGTTCAGCACTAAATTTTTATTACATAGCCAGTTTTCTATCATCTGTAATGCCAAATTGGCCTTATTTTGTACTTCCAGTGCATGTCTATCACTCGCAAGGATCAGCAGGTCATCTGCATAGGCAATGACCTCGACTCCTGCAGGATAATCCAAATTCAGGAATCCGTCAAAAGTTAAAACCATAATAACGGGCCCAAAACGGAGCCCTGGGGAATTCCACCGTGTATGTTGACTTCCAAATTTCCACTTTGCGTTGCAATTCTGCACGATCTGACAGAGAGGTATCTCCTCACCTGTCTCCTAAGATATGGGCTTATGTTCTTAGCCAATAATGCACTGTGAATATGGCTCCATTTGATGGAGCCAAAAGCATTCTTAACGTCTAGGAAGACAAGTAACGGTATCCCTCTTGTTCCCCAAGTACCTCTTCTGACATCTGCTATCCAAGTAGTTACTTTCTTTGCTGCCAACACGGTGGAGCGTCCCTTCCAGAACCCGAATTGATTGACGCTTATACCCACGCCTTCTTCAATTTCGCATACAATTCTGTTGGCGAGCATCTTCTCTACCGCTTTGTCCAAGTTATTTAAGGGACTCAGCCGTCTAAATCGAGACAGACCTTGATCATCACCGCCTTTAGGGAGGAAGACCAACTTGGCTTCCCTCCAACATCGCGGGAATGAATCATTCTCCAAGCCATAATTAGCTATATCAGTCATCTCCCAGGGAAGCTGTTTTACAAGGCCTTTGAGTATTGCAGCAGGGATTCTATCAGTGCCGGGGCTCTTTTTATTACCGAGTTATAAAAAAAGCCCCGACACTTACGTTTCTAATTTTATTTTTTGTTTTTTGTAGTTTGACAACTACGTTTCTGACACTTACGTTTGTAATTTATTACCTGACTACAACTTGACTTTTTTCTCATTTAACTCCTCCATAGCGAAATGCTAGCGTCTCAACCTTTCATCCGGAGGTCCCGGATTCGAATCCTGGTCAGGCAAAGCATTTTTCATAGGCTACAATATTTTATTTCAATATCCCACGCACAATCTTCAAGCTTATGTGGCGATATTTTCAAGCCAAAAAAAGAAAATTTATATTCCTCGTGTAGAATTTGTATTATTGCAGTAGTAAATAATAATGGAAATAGATATATCAAAAGTTGGTTAATGTGATATTAATACAGGAATATTACACAAACTTTTGAAATATCATACCTTGATGTTATCGCCTTTAAATATTAAACACGTCTAAGCTAACAATTATAGCATTACTGAAGTCAACTTTTCTCTTTGTCATGTAATGTTAAAGGCAAATTGTCTACCACTGCATTAAACAAGATATATTAAACAAATCTGTTTACTTATTAATCCTAGTAATATATATATACATATACATATATTAGTATTTTATAAAAAAAAGAATGATTGTTGATAAATTCGAAAATTAAGAGAGAAGAGTCCACCACTTCGATCGTTAGTTTCAGTGTTCCACTTTTTACATGCTTTATCTATCAGAAACCGTAAAAGAAAGTGACAGAGATTACAACGATTTCCCATTATGTAGTACGTTCAACAGAAGTTCGATACAACCGTTTTTTATGCTTCATATGACAAAAATCTTACAGTTAAGTTGAAATTTACAATGATAAGTTTAAAGTATTAAAACTTAAAGTATTAAGTTCCGAAAATAACTTAAATTTGCACTTATGATACTATGAGTACTTATTGCATTATGTGAGGAAGTAAAAAAATGTTAGTTTCAATTTTATTTTTTAATGATTTTCGAGAGTTTACTTTTATTCAATGTTTTATTAGTAATATTCATCACAAGTAACATTCATTTATCTTTGATTCCGTCCTTGAAGAGCTCATATGTTACTGGTACCTATCTAAATATTTTTATACCATTCATTTTTCTTCAGATGGTCATAGAACCGCCCTTTTGGTTTTAGTCAATGCAACACTTCCTTCTACTATTTTTCTTTCTCTTCCTCTTCTAAAAATATTCCTCTTTATACTTTTTCGAGTAATTCAACGCTTAAGATTTTAACCTCTCCTAATTACACTCCCTTTTTCTTACTGGATTCAAAGTATTCCATGTCTTTCTTCTATTCTTTTTTTATTTTTTTTTTTTACTTTTAACTATAATTTTAATACACTCTCGCATTATTATTTCATGACATTCATTGGCATTTTAAAATGTCTTTATTAACCCTCAATTATTGTTTGTTAGAGTATAATAATATCACTTTCATGTAAACCAAGTAAATTGACTGATTACAATATATACGAAATAGATAAAGTTACCTATATTTAACGACTAGCATTCTTTATTTATTTAGCAGCAGAAAATCCAAATAGATTCATAAAAATTTTCTGGCCTGCTTAGAGAAAAATTAAAAAATTGATATGATTTAAAAAGATTTCCGTTATTCTACACCATTATACAATTATTTCTCATAAAAAGTGAAGAAAATACAGTAAATAATATTACTAAGTTCTGGCGGAATTATAAAAAAATGTAAGATGTAGATGGTATGGGTGGATATTGCACTGTAGGGTAAATTACCATCCTTCACGGAAAAATATTCCATGACCTTCCGCGATTATGCACTGTAAAAAGGTAACTATAAAAAGGTTATGCACTGTATAAAGGTATATATAATACGCTGGTAGTCATAGACATTTGCATGATAGATCAAAAACTGAAGAATAATGAATAGAATGTATAAAACAACTATAGTATGTAACTAAATACAAAATAATAACCGGGGAATAACAATAAATTCATCCAAAAGTATAGTATTTAAAAATATTGAAACGAAATTATACAGAAATGATCAACGCATTTGTTTCAATTTCTTGATATTTACTTACAATGTACGTTTCATGTCATAACTGTGATTATTAAAGGCAGCCTGGTATAAGATAAAATCGTTTGTAAAAATAGCATTACCATTCTTAAGAATAATAAATATCCCGTGTGACGCATATTACGCGAATGACAATGACTTTGTTTCCAGTTATCTTTTTTACTGAGAAAAATACACTGTTGCAAATCAGCGTACCAAGCCCATTGAACGGAGATGATATTCAGCCCTATAACTTTATCGTTTACTCTGTCCACCACACAGACTGGCTCTGACAACAAAAATTACTTTCAGATAAAACAACTCTGATTAATCCCAATTGTACCTCAGATCATTTACTTACAAAAGAGTTTTGAGAAGTGATGTAAAGCAACAAATTAGTGTACTTTTTACCACTAAGAGATACAATACATTGCATTCAATTTCACCACTCAAAGGAATATCAACAGAAATATCCAAAACACTTAACATAACTGAATGAAAGCCTGTGAACTACTTCTGAATTGATAATGTTTTCATATATTGCATAATATACAAAAATAGGATAATCTAAAAATTTTTGGTTTATCAAAAATATGTTAGTACTTACATCTTGAAAATTTCCAGACCTATTATACTAAAGTGAAAATTAGGATATGACTTTAAGCTTATTTGAGGAAATATTTTTTTGAGAAAAATAGTAATTTTTCCCAAGCATAAAGCAAATAATTAAGCTCTTTCTTTTGTTTTATAACATATTTTCTTATTAATTGAGTAAGCCTAAAATAACTTTTAGCATATTTGGTTAAAGTAAAATAAAAACCTACAACTTCTCCCTGAGAATATTTTATGTGTAATTATTTAGGAAAAAAAAACTTATAAATTTTCATTATATATAATATTATATGTGAAGAGAAACAAAATATTTCATCACCTTCGCTCCTGATTATTTGAATTAAATTTGTAGTAATACTTTATTATTGCAATTACACTTACTATAATTATATTTATAGTAATTAGATTTCTATGAGATATAATACGTTTACCATAATTTATATTCAGTTTCCAATCTGTGGTTATATATTATAAATATATCTTTATATATATTGTCGCCCAATAGTTTCGACGACGTGCCGAACGGCACGTGGCACTTAGAACTTTGAGGTAGTCCTGAAAAGAGCTGTTTGGAGTGGTGACCCTGAAAAGGGCCACTTGTGTGTTGATGAGGTAGGCCTGAGAAGGTCTGTTGTGTCCGAATGCAGGTCTCCGATGAAGTCGGTTCGGTCCAGCGGGTGGTAGTCGGGGAGTTGCGGCTCATCCAACCTTTCCCTCAGTGGAAGTTGACCCGAGCTTTCCCTCAGTGGCAGTTGGATCCCCAATATAGCGTCAACTATTTTGGTGGCCCCTAGGGCCCAAAGTGTCAGGTCGGCGTCGGTCGCCTTCCGCCGAGGCGGTTGGTCCCGAGCGGTGCTGGTCCGGCTCCTTCTTCACCGGTACGCCTTCTGCCGCTAGCGGGCTTCGTTTCGGACCGGCGAGGCCTGCTATTCCAGCTGGGATACTCATGGCTGCCAAATCCCAGCCAATGTTCTTCTTCTTTTTCTCTTCGTATGCTCCTGATTGTGGTCTGCAAGAGAATACCTCACGCTTTGCCGTGCGCTTGCCTATATAGTTACCTGCGAGTGGTAGGGCCCCAGCGCCGCTGTGGTAGAGGTGAAAATTACTTAATTTCTAATTAAATCTTGTAGTATACAGACTTATTAAATCAACATTTCATTAAGTAAAACGTATAACTTTTTTTTTATATGATTTCGATAAACAAATACGAAATTAAATTCATTGGCTTCATAGTCTTATAGTAAGGCATCGCAGTTTGAAAGCCACGTCGCGGGATAATTGCATACGATTATCACTACTCTCATTTGCGACTATCTTATCAGCAACATGAGTTAACGTAGTAGTAGTAGTAGTATAGAGTAAGCTGGCAACTCAACTTGAGTTTTATTATGTCTCAGTCGGATACGAACCACGTCTCATCAATTTGAAAGTCAGAACGTAACGCCGAGCTACGCTAACAATTTGAATAAATTTAGTGAGATGTGTAATCTAATTTCTCTTTATTATTAACTTCTATAATTAGTTTGTAAAGTTAAATTATGTACATCAGTACAAGTACCGGATTTTGGTACATATGTCAGAGTTATGTAATATATAATTTCAAGAAAGTTTACAGTGAAATGAATAACTCATACAAAAGGGTGGTAGAACATTCAAACAAATTATAATCATTATTTTAAAATTATTGTCACTTTACATTTACAATTTTATCAATACTATATTTGAATTACATTGAATCTGAGAGAAATTGAGTATGAATGTTATTCAGTCATCCCGGTAATATTTATCAGTTTAGAATATTTGTCAACCGTATTATTGATTGTTTAAACTTGCTTTAATTACTTATTTTTGCTTTAATCTACGATAAAACTTACTTTAAAGTTGTATATATTTTTATTTCTAAAAATTGAATGAACAGTACAGGTTTTTAGTACAATATTATCAGTACTTTTACTCTAATTAAAAATGTATACCCTTTAAAATTTAATTTTTAGAAATTGAAAATTATAGGCACTTTTTATTATTACAACAAATTATTTTTTAATTAAAATACATCAAATATAAATAATGCACAAAGAAGCGGTTGTTGAAATGTTTTGAAGAATAGAAAACGCTGTAAAAACCGTTTTAAAAGGTTTCATATAAATTTAAAATTAATAACGTTGAAATTTTGACATCATTATCACACATTATAAAAATCATAATTTTCAAATTATGGAATATATAAAATAAAAATTTAATATAAGTAAAAGTAAAAATGATTATAAAATAATAATAGTAATAATAATGATTAATATCAAAATCATTAAAGAAACATCACAAAAAGAGTGTCACTACATGTGTTTATAATATTTATTATTCACGTGAAAAAAGGTCCCCCAAATTAAAGCATACAAAAGGTTCAACATCTCATATATAGGAAAAAAATTTTTATAGGTAAAGTTGAAATAAATCACTGGAAAAAAAATAAAAATGCAAACAATGTCATCAGTAGCAATATATGAAAACAACGTTATAGATCAAACAAATATGCGTCGGTAAATAGACATAGCTATAATTCGTAGACTATCAAAATGAATTTACACTATGATAAACTCATCCTTTGTTTCCACCCCCAGGTTCCATCTCCGGGTCTCCGGGTAACAATCTCCTGAATACGTTTCTCAACACATGGAAAAGTTTCAGTCGCCTGATGTCATCGCACTTGTCCAATTGATTTACTATCAGCTAATTTACTTGTCTTTTTAAACTCTGTTGTACCGCTAGCTAATTTTTTAGATCTCTTCGTAAACAGAAGTTAATCCTACAAAATCATGAAATTTTGTCTACCCCTAACACACCACGGTAGACGTGAAGAGATAGCCAACAGACACTGCCGCCGGAACAACAGCGCCGTGTATTTGTCCTCCCTCCTCTTAGCTTTCATACGGAAAGTCTCCAGTAATCGGCTCTACTCTGCGTCGAGAGTCATAGATTGGTAACTCGCACTTTCCCCAGAAAGTGTTCCACTTGGTCCTCGAACAGCCAATTCTCTCCTACGGGTGATCCGTCTCCCAGTGGGAGCGAGAAATTCATCGCCCGTGAGCGAGGTCACACCCTGAGACCCTTGGGATCAGACATCACTCAATAAACGTACAAAAAAAATGTCAAAACGTAAACAAACCCAGTAGAGCTTCTAAACAATTCAACTAGGTTAACGTAATGTAATCCACGAAATAAAGTTTCCGATTATGGAAAACAAGTACGGAAAAAATAAAAGTCTCCAAAATTGAAAAAAAAAAAACAGGAATAAATAAGGTAAAAAATATCACAATTTTAAAACTTTATAAATAAATACAGAATAGTAAATAAAACAATGCATAGCAACGATATAAACACTCCGTAGCAACGCTTTTCTCTTTTTTTTTCTGTTTTCTGTTTAACCTCCGGAACCACTGTAAGGTGAGTGGTTAACCACATCAGAGGATGAGGGAGGGTGATATGTATTAATGTAAATGAAGTGTAGTCTTGTACATTCTCAGGTCGACCATTCCTGAGATGTGTGGTTATTGAAACCCAACCACCATAGAACTCGCGCCCGGCCTCCGTGGCGCGAGCGGTAGCGTCTCGGCCTTTTATCCGGAGGTCCCAGGTTCTAATCTCGATCGCATTGGCATTTTCAAACGCTAACAAAAATTGTCATTCATCTGGTTTTCTTAAGTAATACCTAATGTTGGTCCCGGAGGTTGTATCCACGATCTAGTATACAAATCTGTATAAAAGGATCGTATATCCGTATAAAGGATTTGAACCTTAGAACTCTTGACTTCGAAATCAGCTGATTTGCGATGATGAGTTTAACAACTAGACAACCCGGTGGGTCCGTAGAAATGCTAGGTTACTACTAAAAACGTCATAATAAATTCAAATAAATACAGTTACTGCCCCAAACACGAATATTTAATTAACAAACAAACCACGCAGCACGATCAGTCAGACGCAATAAACATCGAAAAGCGATAGCCTAGATGGCCAATACCTAACCAGGTTACCGCAAAAAAAAACACAAAAACTCAATAAAACGGAACAAACAACGAATAGAACTTAACAAAACAACGAAAGAATGTCAACAAAACCAAATATATAAATAAAAACCACAATTACGGTAGCGACTCACAGGGCTGAGCGAGACACGACCGTACACCACGAGATCTCAAAACCAACTCAATCTCACCTAACCTAAATTAAAATTATTTGGTAAAATATATCGCCACTATTTTCTGTGCATTTCAGGGTACACTTCAATAACACCAATAATCACCTGCAATTAAGAATTTTCAGTTTTTTTTAAAAAAAATCTTTTGTTAATGTATGTTATTCATCCTTAGTCACAAATATAGAAGCGAACATGCGTCTATCCGTAAACTGTAAGTGGTGCTTAAAAAATGTTCAACTGAATTTTCTTGGACCATTACTGCATCTGTCCTTCAATTAATTTATATACTCTTCAATGTTTTTTTTAAGATAAACATAAGTTACATAATGGCAGTATGTTTTTATTTAGCTTTCCATCCATAAACCATAAGTGATTAGTGATAAGTGATGCAATATGTTAAGTGTACATCGAAAGTTAAATCTAATTTTCTTCTTTTCATGCTACCTCCTTTAATTTATTCTTAATTTAACAATCATATTCTATTATTTATTTATTTATTTATTTATTTATTTATTTATTTATTTATTTATTTATTTATTTATTTATTTATTTATTTATTTATTTATTTATTTATTTATTTATTTATTTATTTATTTATTTATTTATTTATTTATTTATTTATTTATTTATTTATTTATTTATTTATTTATTTATTTATTTATTTATTTATTTATTTATTTATTTATTTATTTATTTATTTATTTATTTATTTATTTATTTATTTATTTATTTATTTATTTATTTATTTATTTATTTATTTATTTATTTATTTATTTATTTATTTATTTATTTATTTATTTATTTATTTATTTATTTATTTATTTATTTATTTATTTATTTATTTATTTATTTATTTATTTATTTATTTATTTATTTATTTATTTATTTATTTATTTATTTATTTATTTATTTATTTATTTATTTATTTATTTATTTATTTATTTATTTATTTATTTATTTATTTATTTATTTATTTATTTATTTATTTATTTATTTATTTATTTATTTATTTATTTATTTATTTATTTATTTATTTATTTATTTATTTATTTATTTATTTATTTATTTATTTATTTATTTATTTATTTATTTATTTATTTATTTATTTATTTATTTATTTATTTATTTATTTATTTATTTATTTATTTATTTATTTATTTATTTATTTATTTATTTATTTATTTATTTATTTATTTATTTATTTATTTATTTATTTATTTATTTATTTATTTATTTATTTATTTATTTATTTATTTATTTATTTATTTATTTATTTATTTATTTATTTATTTATTTATTTATTTATTTATTTATTTATTTATTTATTTATTTATTTATTTATTTATTTATTTATTTAATTTATTTATTTAATTTATTTATTTATTTATTTATTTATTTATTTATTTATTTATTTATTTATTTATTTATTTATTTATTTATTTATTTATTTATTTATTTATTTATTTATTTATTTATTTATTTATTTATTTATTTATTTATTTATTTATTTATTTATTTATTTATTTATTTATTTATTTATTTATTTATTTATTTATTTATTTATTTATTTATTTATTTATTTATTTATTTATTTATTTATTTATTTATTTATTTATTTATTTATTTATTTATTTATTTATTTATTTATTTATTTATTTATTTATTTATTTATTTATTTATTTATTTATTTATTTATTTATTTATTTATTTATTTATTTATTTATTTATTTATTTATTTATTTATTTATTTATTTATTTATTTATTTATTTATTTATTTATTTATTTATTTATTTATTTATTTATTTATTTATTTATTTATTTTTTCAATCATATTTTTGGTAAAAGAATAGAAATTAAAATCCAGAATATTCGTTTCCAAACAATTAATTTTAATTAAAATACAATTAATTTTTCAAAAAATAGTAATGTAAGTGAAAACAGAATGATTTACCCTACACGTAAGATCAAAACTACCACGAGTTAAAACTTCCACAAAACTACCTCATATATTTTGAAAATTATTCATTATTTTCAAGAAACGAAGATTAAAAGTTTTTTTTTGTTTCCAGATCAAATTATACTTCCCAGTAAGTATAAAAATTTACTAAAAATTATAAGTAATAATTTATAATTAAATAATACTTTAATTTATAATTCAGTAGAAATAATTTATATTTATAAACTATAGACATATATATTTCCCAATTAAAAAAAAAAAACACTTTAAAATTAGATAAAGTAATGTAATTAAAGTATGTAATTATCATTATATTTATGTTAATATTTTATATTTTATATCACAAATATAATACTTCAAATACAAGCAAGATATTCATATTTTTGACTAGAGTAAATACTTTTCATTTTTATTTTTAGATATATTTAGTTTAATGCCCTGTTGCTTTATTGTGCGTAACTTTCAAAAAAAGTATTTTATCTTTCAGTTTCATTCAAAATACTAATTTCCCATTATGTGTAATGTAATACATAAATAATGGTCCAGAAAGTTTTAATTCCTTTATTTTCCGTGTGATTTGGCTTACCAATGAGGCCCACAGTAACATTTAAATTAATTCTTATTGTTGTGTATTAATTATATGTTTCATGGTCATTCTTAATTTTAAATGTTACACAAACTGTAAAATCAATTTTTATGCTAATTAAGTGGATATTCTAAATTAAATAAACGATTTATTTTCTAGAATACCGTAAAAATTCTGGAATTATCAGTTAACGGATAATGAACTCAGGATATTCTTGTGTTTTTCAGTAAGTATTGTTTGTTCAGAAAAGCAAGAATGACGGGAGGATTTAGAATTATGAGCAGTGCCTCCCAAAGGACATGATAAGACAAGATTTATGGGTATGAGTTGTCCTGTTTCTCGATCTAGTCCCATGAGAGATGGGCTATGCACCCTTGTCTATTCTAAAACGTGTTTGTCTCTTAGTTATTTGGTGAATTAATCTATTAATTATTTAACATAACTTGTTTACACATTCTCAACTGTTTTACTACCTTAGATTTTATCACTTGTATTTTTCACTTTTATATGGATTTATTCTATTATGTGCAGTGCACATTATAAATTTTATATTTTATCACAAAAATGCGGTAAGTTGTTTTATTTAATCTAGAACTAAGTTTTTGTTTAGTAAATTTATTGAAGTACTACATTAATTTATTTTTCTTTGATTATTATTTGTTTATAATTTGTCGAGATATCCGTTTTATTACTTTATTTACAGAATACTGCGTTTTGTTGAGAGTTGTATAAATTCAAATAACTGTAAAATTTATTAACTAATTTAATTGCTCACATCAAACAAGCGAAAATAATAATAAATACATTTTAAATGTAATACATTTTAAATGTATATTTTTCCCGTACGTTACAAATTTTATGCGCTGGCTACATGGTTTTGTGCTAGTAATTGTTCGGTTTATTAGTGTGTAGGTTTTATATGTAATTTCATACAGAGTGATATTAAAGTATGGAAACGGCTTCATATTTCAACACTGAAGGATATCAGGGATAGAAAAATTTCGGATCTACTTAGTTATAAAAATTACTACTTTTGGTGTTTTTAGTATTTTAGTATTGTGAGCACTCAGCACACACGGGCCCGCGCTCACACACACACACACACACACACACACTATACATATATTTATTATTTATTTATATACTGTCTACGTACTTTTATTATATTCTGTTTTACTTTTTATCATATTTTTTTGAGGTATTTTCCTTTCTAACTTGATTTAGAAGATATTTCTATCCTTAAATGTTTTCTTTTTCTAGGTAAGGAATCTTCACGTTCTCCTCTTTAATCGGTAAGCTGATTTCCTTTCTTCATATAAATAGTTTGTAGTTAATATTTTTATAATTTTAACCCTTAACGTACTGATTTACATTTGGATTTTGCTGCATTTTTTTCTTTTCAGCTTTTTTATAGTACAGAAGAAACTATAACGTCTGGTAAAACGTTTGCCTTCCAAACTTTGGAACTCCTCGACCGTATGAGTTCACTCAGTTTATGAATTGCTGTTCATATTTGTGGTCATGGCATTTTTAGTTTTATAAATTGAATAATAATTAATTAATAATTTTACCTTATTAGTAATTAAATAATTCTTTTTTAATGAGCTTATTGGATTTTTTTTTTCATTTTTACGGATCTATGGATTGCATTAAAAAAATAACTTTATATTGCATTTGGTTTTTTTTTCTCTCATACACATTCATTCTTTGACTAATTGTCTCTCTCTTTTTGAGAAAATTTCTTCCTCTTATTCCTGTTGGTTTTTCCTGAAAACTCTTGAATTTTTTTCTTTCTGAAACTATTTCGGTCCAAAATGTCTTCTTTAATATTTAATTCTTTTAGATCATTTTCGATATCTAGGAACCAGTAATTTTTAATTTAGAAAGATATAATTAACGATTCTTTTTTTAATCGATTGTTGTCCATTTTTTTAAATTGTCCGTAAATTCCTAATCTTTTTCTCTTAGAATATGTTTTAGATCTCTGGCAAATTTCTTAATTTTATCGTAAAATAAATAAAATCTGTTTCCTTATCTATAAATCGCAATAGAGTAAGATAAATATATATATAGAAAATTAATACCTGCAAAGAAAAGTGCTTTGCGCAGGTATGAGTCGTTATGTTTTGACCAGAGATAAAATTATAGATATCTTAAAAATATTATAACATATTAAGTGCAAACAGTAGAAAATAAAATTAAAAATAACCTTTTAGCCGAAAAACTACAGCATTAGTATTTATAATATAAACAAAATTATCATTTTAGCATGTAAGATAAATACTTTTAAATTAATAAATTTTTTATTATTATTATTTAATTTTTATTTATTTTTTTTATGTTGGTTTTTAGACACTATTTTATCACCAAACATTCTGTCATAAACTGATTAATAATTATTGGTCGGGCATAAAATCTAAAAAGTAAGTTAATAAAAAGTTGTGAACTTATATTTTTGGTATTTATCGTAATATTTAAGTTACCGATGTTTTGAAATATCTTTTTTAAAATATTTCAAAAAAATTGAAATAAATAAAACAATTGAAGTTACTAAAATGATTTGTTGAAATTATCTCCATGTATTAAATTTATATCGGTAAAAATATTTTATACTTTTCAAAACTATAATGTTCTTATCACACACTTTTTTAGAAATTATAGTTTTTTATTATTTTAAAATATACTTATATTTTTATAAATTTTATAACTTCTACCATTTAAAAAAACACCTTGTCGTTTTTTATTTATCTCCTACGCTCGTTTTGCTCCAAATATTCAAGTTTTGGAGAGAAATGGAGGGTTTTATTGACACCAACCTACAAAAGGATATCAGCAGCTAACGGCAATACATTTATTTAACATCTTGACCCGCTATCATTTTACATAGGTGTTTGTATGGAAATCAATAAAAAGAAAATATATCAATTTTAAAAGAAAGATTTTGCTATGGTTCAAAAGCGAGGAAAATTACTTGTGATTTTGTTTGTATAGGTTGAAAGTAAAATAAGATTAATTTCAAAAAGTTCTTTGACAATTAGTGTTTTTAATTGAGTTAAAAAAATCTGTAAAAGTATCATAATTTAGACACTTACCTTGTTCATCGTAAAAAGTCATTTTTTTTAATGAGCTTATTGCTTTTTTCCGTTACGACCATCTATGGATCGCTTAAAAAACAACTTTGCGTCCTCATTTTATTTCCTTGTCTTCCAGTACTTTTTTTTATTCTTTGACTAACTTTGTCTCTCTCTTTTTGGAAAAATTCTCTTCCCAAAAAAAAGTTCCATTTTTTTATTATTAGTGTTAATCGTTCAGTTTACTTAGCATAGATTATACTTATAATATGATTCACCTAAATCAATTCATAAGTTTACATAACTAAGTCATTTTATTCGTGTAATAATTGTTTAATGAATAACAATTAAATAATTGTAAATAAAATCGTAAAATAATACATATCAGTTTTTTCTTATTAACTTCCGAGACCACCTTAGGTATTACGTCAATACATATCAGTTAAGATTTTAAGAATTTTACGTTTAAGAGTTTGTTAATCTTACACACACGACTTTTATTTTATTATTATGTTTTAGTTTACTATGTTTTATTTTTTTAATTTTATAATATTGTCAATGGAATCATTTTAGACGAGTGACAAACTATGTTGCGTATCAGATTAGACAGCAGATGTAAACAGACGTAGTATTGAAAAGTATAAATGATACATATACTCGACAGTAAACTGGCGCCGAGATACATTGAATGATAAAAGTGAAAGCGTAGTTAACACTATGGTTAAATTTATTTAATTTGGTTTTTCTAATTTAATTTGGTTTTAATATTTTATTTGTTTTTTTTTTTTTTATTTGGTTAATATTGCTAACGATAGATACCTCAGATAAAAAATATCAACGTTTCAACTTGCGGCATCATAAAGAACCACGCTTCTAACTTGACCCGTTCAATTTATTTCGACCTTAAATTGGGCAAAATTAAAAACAACTGAAAAAATATGTATCAAATTTTCACTTGCACAACTTCAGTTATACTCCTGCAACATATCTAATTTTCAAAGAAATCGATCAAGTAGTTTTGGTGATCGAACCTCAAAACTTTATGCATAGGTCTTTTTTCTTTCTTTTTCCTGTTTAGCCTCCGGTAACTACCGTTTAAATAATGCTTCAGAGGATGAATGAAGATGATATGTATGAGTGTGAATGAAGTGTGTAGTCTTGTACATTCTCAGTTCGACCATTCCTGAGATGTGTCGTTAATTGAAACCCAACCACCAAAGAACACCGGTATCCACGATCTAGTATTCAAATCTGTGTAAAAATAGCTGGCTTTACGAGGACTTGAACGCTGGAACTCTCGACTTCCAAATCAGCTGTTTTGGGAAGACGCGTTCACCACTAGACCAACCCGGTGACGTTATGCATAGGCCTATAAATATATAAATAACCCCAGTTTAAGTGATTATTTTTTCGTTCCCCTCATATCTCAAAACGTAAAGAAAATTCATTTTCATCTCAGATTCCCATCAGCGACCGTAAGTTTTACCTTACTTTTCTTCGAAAAATCGGTAAAATTAAAAAAAATAAACAGTCCCTTGTATAAATAATAGAATTATGTAATACGTTTTGGTATGTTTTTTTTAGTTTTCCTTTAAAACAAATTAAGTAAAAATGCAATTGAAGTTAAATTAATAATTTTTATATTCACTTTTAACTATATAACACATTTAGTTAGTACCATATTTAGTTTAGAGATAAACTGGATTTAATAATATGATTGAATTAATTAACGATAAAATTACAGTAATTTATACGCTGTCAAACATTTTACCTATTTAGTTTGCCTGAATAAATAACTGACCACCAGAACACAATATTTTTATATAATACTCTGCTCAAATAAAACTGTATTTATTCAAAAGTATTATTATATCCTTTGCCAAAGAATATACGACACTATATAGACGGTCAACTAAAAAGTCGTTATTTATTGCAAGCTTTTAGTGACGTAGCGAACAAATTCTGATAGAGTTCAGTACAACAGCCAGCGGCGTGAATTCGCTGTCATTTTAATCATTTTTCATTTGTATTTCTAAAGCCATAAATGTTAAAATTTATATTTTACATTTCGCAGTACCGTGCACACCTGTGTACAAAAGAATCAACCTTTGTACCGAGTAGCTTTCATTTTGGTTACATCAGTTGGTATATGCCTTTGAAAGGAAATGTCGTATTACAACTTTATTTTTTAAAAAGAGTCTTTTGGTAATTTAACTTTACTATATACGTAATATTAAATCATTGTATATTTTTGTGTTTTATTAACCAAATTATCACATTTTATTAATTTTATAATGATTTATAAATACAGATATCATTACGAGTAACATTTTTATTATTTTCATGTAAAATTTATATAAAAAAATTATCCACGTAACCTTTTACAGGAAAATTATGGATATTTTATTTATGGAAATTTTCAGCATATTTTTTTTAACCCTCAATTCCAAACTAGCCCTCCTTTATAATCGTATTTTATTATAACGAAAAAATGTTTATAGTAACTTACTTAAAACCTGAAATAGTATTTTATAAAAATATCCCATTTATGCAAAAAATAACTAAAAAGACAAATATTAATTTAAATAACACAGAGAATAAAATAGTACACATTTTTCTTTCTTTTATTCTCTATATTTTTAATGCTTTAAAACATATTTTTCAACTATTTTTACATAAATGAAATATTTTTCTTAAATACTATTATAAGTTGTAGTAAATTACTGTAAAGAATTTGCAGTAAAAATTAAATATTACAGTGATATTGAAAATAAAAATTATTTAGAGAAATAGAAGAAAGGACTTTAATCCTTAACCCTAATTTCTAATATTAATAATCTATTATTTCCTTAGTGTTTTAACTAACTTAATTGTTAGATCAAGAAAATAACGGATAATATGTTAGATAAAGAAGAATTTCTTCAAATATAATACTATGAAACTTTCTACCATTTACTTATTTTCAAACTAATAACACTATTACTAAATCACGAAATTAAATAATTAGAAGTATTTACTTCAATAAAATATTTAATTACGTGAAAGCTCTATAAAGACATTTCGTGCTTGAATAGTTATACATTACTGTGCCAGAAATGATTACCTAGCATTGAATCTTGAAAAGTGTCAAAGAGAAGGTTATCGTATTCATTCTTGTTCACCGCACTAGTATATTTATTATTCAGTTGTAACAGAATTGTATTTAATTTGAGTAATAATAAATCAGAATTTACTGTATAGAAATCCATACGTTGCACTAAACTACCAACAAAGTATTATTTCCTTAGTTTTGTTAAAGTCTAGGAATCGTTATAAATTTAATAACTGTTAACTCATAAAACTACTCATTCTTGTATTTTATAACTCACATTATTTTATATGACTGCTGTTAAGTAGAACAATTTCCATGAAGGCTAGTATTAATATTTTGTTTTTATATTTTATACAATCTTAATCACATTTTTTTCTCATTATTTCAAAATTAATATTATCAAGAAAAAAGCTGTTACCGTTAGGTAGTAAAAATTGATTCATTTAAAAAATGTGTTTATAAAATGATAAATAATTTTAAAAATTCATAACACAATAAAAAATTATCCAATATTTTCTATTAGAACTGTATCAAGCATTTTACGAATTCTTACATCAAAATACAGTTCTGGATTGCAAACACTTTCTACTCGTTAACATTTGTTTTGTTTTTTACATAATTTTTTATTAGATTGAATATGCTGAAATTGATCCGTTTTGCTTTTTTGATTGATTATTCGTCATAATAATCACGGATACTAATTAACTTCATAACATATTATGTCATGCAAAAACATTTTTTCAAAACCTACTGCCTGAGTTGTTGCTCAACGCATCCACGTAACACAGTACATATCAAGAAATAAATAACAAAAAACCATAAAATGATTTTGACTATTTCTGGTTTTCTGTAAACTAAGCGATTATGTTAAACTAAGTAAATGATACTAGATGTATCTTTTACTAAGTAAATGTACAGGATTTGCATGGAGGCTCCTGCTTAATGATTGTAAGCAGTAGCCTCGATGTATCCTGCAAGTTGTACAGTCATTCGGCCGGAGGTTGAGGATGCAAGATGGCTCCATCTGCGTCAGGAGTTGTGTCTTCAGAGTAACATCATGCTGTCTTTGAGAGACAGCTCCACCCGTGAGGGGTGGGAGGCTTCGGTTTTCCACCTTTAATAATCGGGTGGGGACTGCTTTGAGATGCCAATGAGGGGAATGTAAGAACTTAGTCCCTGTGGAGGATCCCTTTGGGGGTTCCCCACTAGAGGCGAGGCGTCAAGTTTTGGTAGGAAGTTCCCTTTTGGGAACTCCTCATTTGAGGTATAGCATGCAACAAGGTCCCGGCTACCTAGGCGGAGCCTTGCGTCCTTCTGAAGTAGTTTAAGGTGAAGGTCTCCCCTCTGAGCTTGAGTTTATGCTTAACTGCGTGTCCGGCTTCGGAGAGCGGGAAAACTATAGATGAAAAAAAAGAAAGTAAATGATATTAATATTATTAATTAGTTAACTTTCTTTAAAACAGTAGCAGACAATAAAAATTAAATTGGCAATAATATTGAAATTTCTAACATTAGTATAACTAGAAATATCAAGTACCAGAACATATCATTTGGTGTTCGAAATTCGGAAATTGTCAAAAGTTTTTTTTACTTGTAATTCTCCCACCATTTACACCAACCAGCTATCCTAATTATAAAGTGCTGTTTCAAGTACTACTAACGGGTTCACTTACGATAAACACGTTTGTATCTTCTTTTAAACAATGAATTGTATTGTTTTATATCCTAAAAATATAAAGCAAAAAAATTATGATGCGTAAACTTAATTTACTAGTTTCGTCTTTAACTCGTATCTGCGTAACAGCTGTGTGATTAGATGTAACTAACGTTTTTGGATGAACGCCAGCACTGAATACGGTGCTTCAATCTCCTACATTATACATCCAAGTTCGTCCCATCATATTATTTCTAATGTAAATTTTAAAAGATGAGGTTTCACATACATCAACCTTAAACAATTAAGACCTCAAATAAAATAGTTTATGGAAAATTATATTGTGAAAAAAAAAATAATCACCTTAAAAGTAACAGGCAATAATTTAAAACATAAACTTTATCTGCAGTATAAAGAAATGTGCTGAACGGTTGAAATAAATTGGAAAACAAGAACGGTTTAAAGTTTTAATTATAGAATAAAATTTAAAACTAAATGGGTGTTTTGATTTTTAAACAATCATCAGTAAAATCTGATAAAATAATTTATGAAAAACATGCTAATTAATAAATTGTTAAATAAATTAAAATAATGATGAAAAATGAACAAACCTTAACGAAAAATTATTAAACAGGTATTTCTTATAGTTTATTTTGTAAAAAATATTTAAAACCTTTAAACATTTATGTCATTTTTAGCAAGCCCAATGAAAAACTTAAAATTAGCTTAAAAAATTTATATCACTTAAACTTCTAAGTCAGAAAATTAGCTTTCAGCATAATTAATTTTCCGTAGTTAAGTGTTTTTTTAAACTAACTTTACGCTATCCGTTGATTGACTAAAACAAAAACAGTAGTTTTTATTTTTTTCTTCATACTATAAACACTGATCAAAACATTTGTTTCATAATGTTTCTTATGTGTTATTTATCTATTAATTAAATTTTTTTTATTACATGAAATAATAAATAGAGATGGTTGAAAATTTTGACAGATGATGTAAAAAAAAGAATAGAGAATTAATATAGAACTACAGTTTTATTCGATTTTTGTGGTTAAAAACCATAAGAAATAACTAATCCTGCCGCTTAATTACCGTCATAAAAATTTCGGTACGAGGTCATTTCGTAGAAGTAGCTGAAATCCGAGGGAAATTTTTCACTAGCCGTAACTCGCAAATGAAGCATTTTAAAACATATGTTTATATGGATTTTTCCATTATTTTCACGAGTACAATAGGTTATGAAAGTCCCGGAGGAACTTCGTGATACACTTAAAGTATATATATATATATATATATATATATATATATATATATATATTTGTAGCTGGTTCGCGGCTCGAACAGGTATTGAGAGATTGACAAAATCTATTATATGAAAATTATTATATAATTACAATTTCTTATTTAAAAACATAAGTAAAAAAAGACAAATCAATAATAATAAACGATAATAAAACAAATAGCAAAATAATAGTAATCATAATCACAATAATAATAGTGGAGTGACGTGGTGGAAGTCGAAAGTGCTTTTCAGAAATCTGACGAAATGGAAGGCCTGGACACAGGAGAGAGCAGTGTATTGAAGTAGCACACTGTGCATTATGTGGTGTGGAGGGCTACCGAGCAAGGAGTTGTCCGACCACAAAATGAAATATCAGCTGTTTAATACTAACAAGTATAGGAATGCCATGGATATCTGTTGGGCGACGGGCCAGAGAGAGACAGTGGATGTTATCCTCGTCTCGGAACCCAATGCGGCGGCGGTTAGGGGACCACGATGGCTAGTCGATCAGGCTTCAGGAGCTGCAATCGGTCTCCCGACTGGAGGTATTCCGGTGCTATGTAGTGGTGTAAGAGCGGGCATAGTTTGGCCTGACCTTGGTGGTTGATCGTTATTTGTTACCATCACTTGCCAAACTCTGAAATGCGAGAATTCAACGAATTCCTGGATGATTTAACTGATGAGATCACGAGACACAGAGGCAGGCATATGCTTTTTGCGGGGGACTTCATTGCGAAGTCTCCGGAGTTAGCGGGCATGAAAATCAGCATCAGAGAATTACACCTAAATCAGCGAGTTAGTATGCTCGGGCTGACGTGTATTAACGGGCCGGGAAATACGTTCGTGAGGAGAACATCAAGGTCGGTCTTAGATCTAGATTTTATCAGTGAGAAACATATGAATGAATATCATAGCTGAAGAATTCTAGAGGAAGATTCCATGTCAGATCACTTACTGATCGTATTCGACACGGCATTAAGAAACAGAATTGACCATCCGGTGAGGCCAGCCACCTCTCTGGTGGGCTGTATCAGGATCGCTCAACAAATCTACCAACAACTTGTAGGGGTAGTTTCCCTAGAAGAGCTGGAGAAGACGGTGACAGAAGAATGTGAGCGCTCCAGGATCACTTGCAAAAGACCTCGTCGCAGACAGGTACATTGGTGGAGCCAAGAGATCGAGGGGTTACATAAGCAGTCTTGAGCTTAAAGGAGGCCTATCAGAGAGGCAGAGGTAGGGATCATGACCGAGGTCTTGAACAACTTACGCAGTTAATTTCGACCGGCTAGGTCGAAATTTGATCGTCAAATATGCGATAAAATGTGCAAAGAGAAGGTGTTGGCGAGAACTCTGTGACCAAATATAGGTCCCTAAGGCATAGGCTATCAAATAGCCACAGGAAAGTTTGGTGGCGGCTTAGAATTATGCAATTTGAAAGAATTCATGAATTACATGTTTACTGTCTAATCACTTCAGTCAAGTGCAAGACGTTAAATTAATCACTTTACCTTTATATGATCAGTTATTTTTTTTCTGTAAAAGTCGTTGTACTACTGTACACACAACAAAACAACATATTAAAACTGTAATAACGTATTTACTTAATAATACATGATACCTAATTGGGAACTTATATGATTCATGGCTTTAAGAAAAAAAAAAGGTCGTTCCTTTCTACAATAATCATCCATAGAATAATTCCATACATCCATAGAATCCATACAACAATCATTCATTTCTACAATTTACATTATCATAGTATAGATGTACATCTTTGAAGATATAGTCATATCCTATGTATCAAATAATTAAGTAAATATATTCAAATTATTATTTATATCCAGAACTGATCGTATATTCCTACATTTTACTATCAGAGAACAACCTTTGCGACTAAATCCAAAAATATGTATGTTTATCGCGTCAATCATACAGTTCCAATATCAAATATGTTAATTATTTCTAAATTTATAAGAAATGAAAATAAAGTCAGATACATATTTATTTTTCACTTCATCTACACGATGTAATTTTGTTTTTCTTTTGTAAATGTATATTTTCTAAATAAGCTTACAGTTATAATTAGATAATGAGAAACAATCTTGGTAAAGTCAAATATGGAATTGGATAATACAAACATCTAAATTTATAATTATGTGAAAGTATTGGGCATTTTGAGTAATTTAATGTATGAATTAATATTAATCGGCGTGACCAGACTTAGAGGAGTACTTTGTTATTTACTCCGGCAATTCTAGAGCTACAATGAAACCCACCGGGTTGGTCTAGTGGTGAACGCGTCTTCCCAAATCACCTGATTTGGAAGTCGAGAGTTCCAGCGTTCAAGTCCTAGTAAAGCCAATTATTTTTACACGGATTTGAATACTAGATCGTGGATACCGGTGTTCGTTCTTTGGTGGTTGGGTTTCAATTAACCACACATCTCAGGAATGGTCGAACTGAGAATGTACAAGACTACACTTCATTTACACTCATACATATCATCCTCATTCATCCTCTGAAGAATTATCTAAACGGTAGTTACCGGAGGCTAAACAGGAAAAGAAAGAAGAAGAACTACAATGAAGTTAGAACCACGTAGGTAGAGTCAAGTAAAAGAAAAGAATACATTATTTTGACAGTAAAGACGAGTATTCTATAAGTTATATATTGAAATTAAAAAATAAAACGAAAATAATTCGCTCTTAAACTATTTTATAATTTATAAGCTCTATTTTATTAGCGTTGAAGTTTTATCAAAACATTTTTTTTTTTTTTAACTACAATGATATTTTAAAGTTCGTAAATATTTTTCCACAACTTAAACATCTGATTAGTTTCTTTACGAATAAAAATATACTTCACTTTTAGCTGATAAAAGTTCATTTAGCCTGAGTTTAAAATTAATGCGAAAATTTGTTTAAATATCAAACAAATATTTACGATCGTAGTTTCTAAAATTCACTTACCAAAAACTAATGAAGTAGAGTAGCATAGAACTCCTGTTATAATAAATAATATTGCGATATTATTCTAATATTTAATTTGAAGAAGACATTTCTTCGCCTCCAGAACAAGTCCGTAATGAACTGACTTCTGTTTAGTTATAAATTTACTTTCATTATAAACTGACGTGCTGTAAATTTCCTTTAAAAATATTATCCAATTTAAAAGTAACAAAACTTAGATTTTAAAATTTAATATTCACTTATTTTAAAATATTTTATTATCGGATATAATCTTAAGGGTTACAATTTTAAAACTAAATGTTAACACGTCTCCACTTATCGAGTAAACAAACTGTTCTTCAAATATAAGCTGCTTAAATAAATTTCATTTTCACAATTTCGATAATTTCATCATTTCATTTTCACAATTTCCATAAGAAACTAGTTAGGTAATTTTTTATATCGAGCGCTATCTGTGTGCTGAGTACGTAGTTAAGTAACTGCTACGATTTGTTTATTTTCATGTTGCGTTCCACATAAAACTAAAGTCTTCCGCTTTACTTATTTTGTATGAAGTTGTCCTTGTTTAAATTTGCGTTGACAATCCCTATTTATGTTTTTATATAGTTTTATGGCATTTCACATGGATGACAAAACCGGTTTAAACAGAATTTATTAAATTCGTTTAATTAGATATAGCAGTTTAGACGATTGAGATCATAGTCTGCTACTTTTTACTTAAATTTACTAGCAGACCGCCCTTTCTTGATGAAAAATAAACTTTGGTATTTACTGGCTCAATATGCCCTCCACGATAAAAAAAAAAAAATGGGGAAAATAAAACCCGCTTCCCTTTTAATGAAACGGTTTTTAATTTACGTCCTAACTACACATTTCATCAGCAAATTTCGAGCGATGAAAATTTAAGCAGGTAGAATTATATAAATCTTTCCAAAAATGTTTTTAAAAATTTAATCAGGGGTTCCTTCTTCATCTACAGGATCAACTTTTTGTGACATAGATGCTATGTATGATAATTTTTTAAACGATTCCAAGGAACAGAATCGTGAGAAAATAGTGCAACTGCAGCCAGAATAAGAATGACTAACGTTATATTTTCTGCCAACTTGGAAATTGTCTTTTCCCTTTCAGTACTGCCAAAAGGATATGACTTTAATATATTAGATATGTATTTAAAAATGTTATTCATTGTATACTTATAGAAGTTTACAAATTAATAATTATTTTTACACATTACGTGATTTTGATTCTACATGTTGGATACAATAACTGTTTCTTAAACACGTATTTAAATCAACCATCTTCTCAATGCCAAGTACAACCAATATAAATATTAATTTTTATAATATAATTTCTAGATTAGCAATACTGAAAGTAAATGAACTTTCCATTTTCTCAACAAAAAAAATTGAGAAATTTTTTTCACTGCTAGAAATAATTCAAGCGAACAAAATATGAAAAAGATTTTATTCAAAATTTGTTTGTTTTTTTTTTAATAAGGATATTCTTATTATTCAACTTAATGGCGTTTTCATCCCGCATGCTAACAGCGTGCGATACCTAGGACTGGGATCGTCGTTTGACATGGAGGGTTCATGTCGTGAGAAAAGGACAAACATAGCATAACATTAAGTTTAGGGAGATGTACTGGTTGATAGGCAAGGGGACGCAACTATCATTACTTAACAAGCAAGTGCTGTACTCAGCGGTTCTGAAACCGATTTAGTATAGGATGTACGGAATCCAATTACGGGCCACAAGTAAAAGTAATATCGAAATCCTACAGCAATTCCAGAACAAACCATTTAGAAATATAACAGAAGCGCCGTGGTTCACAAAAAAACACTGAAATGCACGTTTGTCTGGGATTGCCAACCGTTCTAGAACAGATATATGGCGATTTGGTACAAATAAAAAATAAGACTGAACAAAAAAGTGAACTGGTTTGCGGTTATCTCCTAGATAATAGCGAGAAAGTAAGGCGCCTAAGGCGATTGTATGTTGTAAGTTATCCGGGGTTTGAGGTGAATCAGCTACCATAGAGTGTTGTGTATCGTCAAAATTCTTCATTTCCGTTCGTCATTTACTTTTTTTGTTGGTTCTTTGATTTGTTTAATTTTTTCTTTGTTGGATTTTTTATTCTTTGTATGATTAATATTTTTTAGTGCTTTCTTTGCTTTTTATGTTCTGAACTTTTGACTTTGATCAATGTTCTTCTTACTTATCTTTGCATGTACTTATTTTTGTTTAGTATATATTTATGTCTACTATATAAGAAATGTATACTCATGCATAAATATAGATAGAATGTTCTTTGTGGAATTTCAATGGAAATCTGTGTCTGCATGTCATTTCTTTTCTTTTTTTATTCAAATCTATTTATTTATGGTTTCAGTAAATTGGAACCAGATTGTAAGTTAAAGACTGCGGCAAAAAAAAAATAATGTCATTCATGGTAGCAAATAAGACCTGATGTCAGTAGAGCATGGAATATATCAGGTAATACAATATGAATGTATGTACAGCTAGGTCTTGTATAAAAGTTAAAAATTCACGTTTTGTTAATAAAAAGTAACCATCATAGTTTGTTAATACGTTAGTTTCTTAAAACATTACAATACTCTTTCATTCTTAAATTACCAATTATAAGGAATGCAATAAATAAGCCACAAAACAAAAAATAAATTACCCCTTTCAACGATATATGGTTTAAAATGACAAATTAAATAGTAACTTAAAGAAAAACAATTAAGGAGTGATTTAAAGTTTAAATTGTTCGCATTTGTTTTTCCCAGATTGTCAATCAGCTAAAACACAATCACATATTGATATATAGACTTTTTTGCTTAAAATCTTTCCTATTAAATAATGAGCAGTTGTCTCAAAACTGAAATGGTTATTCCCAATATACAGAACATGCATAAAAGATATATTTTTTTACTATTGTTTATTCTTTTTTTTTTTAATAGGCAATATAGGCCTATTTTTAATAATACTATTATTTGTCATAATTAATATCATTTTTTTATTTTTTATTATTTTAATATATCCTTATAAGATTTTTTTATACAAGTTTTTATATGTATTTACGTTATATACTTATTTTGAAGAAAACTGGAAGGTGCTAGGTCAAGGATTTTCTGGAGTGGTTTAAAGAAATATAATGGAATATGTTTCATGACAGAGGGACTCAGTGGAGAGGTGGTTACAGCTATTCAATAATGTCGCGTGAAAGTGCAAATAATATTTCCTTCCCATCTTATAAAAACTGAAAAAATATATTTCAGAAAAATATAAAGTATTTCTTTTTGGATGCATACATATTTGATATTACTTTATAATAACATATGTGAAATACACATAATAATAATAATACTAATAATGTGTGAAATTCATGTTATGAAATTTACCTTGTTTTTTTTTTACAGGAAAAAAAATCGTGTTTTATCTAATATTTGAATAAATATAACACAAAAAAAATCATTCAGTAATATCTTTGAGGCAATTTTATTGATATGTCAAATATTTTAAGGAATTTTTTTTTTTTTTAATTTTGGTAATGATACCTTTGCCTGTTTTCAGATTTTATGCATGATAGAAATGTCATGTAAACAGATAATTATATTTAAAATTGATTGAAAGCAGGAATAAAATATCTTCATAAACAAAATTACTCTAAAATAATGGAAAATTAATGAATTTAAATAACTAAACCACTGAAACTGTAACAAATTAACAAACATGCTGATGCGTCAAAATCTCTCTCTCAACCTTCTATCTACCAAAATTTTTCTTCTAATCTGAAATCAGGTTTAGAAAGTGGCCGTGGTTGCTGCTGGCGGATATTAAGTGCGTTTCTGTGTATGATAAGTGTTACGTTCCGAACGATAATAATTCATTCCTTTGCATCGTATATCCTGTATTTTACCAACAACAGTGTTAAGCTGTGAAATGTTAAGATATTAAGCTGTAACGGAATTGGTAACTTTTAGCGTTATAAGTTAAAAAGTATTGATGTCACAATAAATATATAATCCATTTAAAACATTTTTAGAATAATATGAGTAAAAGGAATTAAAAATCATAAAACGTTTTAATTCGATAATAAAGGACAAAATTTGTAAACAAAGATAATAATGATTAATTAACTAACAGTAAATTAATAAATGGGACATTGTTATTTTTTAAAAGTCTGTTTAAAAAAACTGATGTGGACACCGCATGACTTCCTTGTACGTCTAAATTACACATTTAAACTGATTTTCATTTAAATTTATTTCATTTGAAAGTGAGATAAAATCCTCCAATTCTTTAATAAAAGTGGACAGTTACACAGTTGCTAAAATATTAGTTTTTATTAACATCAAATATTTATACAACTATTAATTCAAGAATCTTACCCGAAAAATTAGGATAGAATAAAATTCCCATGATTACTCTTTAAATAAACTGTCTACCAAATGATCCAACAATAAAACCTTATTATTTTACATCGTAAGGTCAAAATTAATATTTGTAACCAGTATATAGGAGTTCACTAAACGGAATAGTTTAATTATTAAACTTTTATTTATACGACACACCAGAAATCTTGGGCATATAACGCACAAGTGAACAAAAAATTTCAAAAATCACCTTAAATTGATCACAATTCAAAAATGTATTTTATTTTTCTGTCAAATATTTAATAAAATTATTTTTTTTAAAATAAATATACACTTTTTATAAGATTTGTGAGAAAATCCAAAAATAATACCATTCTGAATTAATTAAGCTGAATTAATCAATTAATATTAAATTATCAGGTATTTCACCAAATTTATTACATATGCACATATGTAATGCCTATTAAATTACATTTACACATTTTTTTAAAGTACTTAAAATTATAATTCACTAATAATTTTTTTCATTTTTTTATTATCATTGAATTATTATTTACTGTAAGACTTTTTATTCAATCACAGGTTAATAATTATTTAATCACCATACCCGTATTTAAATTGAATAAAAAGAAAAGTTAAAAAAAAACAAAAGGAGATAAAGTCTGATTCGAACCGATGTCCCTTCCTTTTAAAATCCAAATATTTCATTAATTAAAATTTTAATTTAATTTCGATTGCAATCAAAAAAGGAGATGCACAATTAGCTGTTACAACAGTGCTAAATCCAAAATTTCAACATCCTACGGCTAATCGTTTTTTAGTTATGCGAGATACATACATACGTACGTAGAGACGTCAAACCGGAACTAGTCAAAATGGATTCGGGATGGTCAAAATGGGTATTTCCGTTGAAATATGAAAACCGAAAGGTTTCGGGTTCACAATACTTTCTTTACTTTGTACAAGGAAATAACAAGCAAAGATGATATTAATCATTATATAAATCAGTGTGACTACTTTCATTGTCCTCCTTTATAAGATAGATAGCGTGCCTTGTCTGCAATACAGAAGGTCACGGGTTCGTTTACTAGATATTCCACTCAAAAAAATAAATAAATAAACTTCTTTATTTATATCATTGATATTGAATTTATTAGGTTTATTCAGTTAAATAGTTCCGGTCAGTTTCGCTCATTATTTTTAGTAAAATTTCATCAATATTTACTGATATTTTATCATCAATATTATTTACTGAATTTTGCTTTGATATACCAGTAAAAATATTTTTAAAGAAAACATATTTTTAGCCGTTTAGAAAAAAGAAGAGATGTTCAATTCGACCCAAATGTAGTTATTATTTTATATAATTTCAACAATTACGACCATATGCACCTATTTAGATGAGTATTATTTTTTATTAAGAAATTTCTTCTGGAGATCTAATGTTAAGTTTCTTCCACATAATAACAATTGAATGGTTAGAATAATACAAATATTAAAAAAAAACTCTTTGGTCTTTAAGAAATTTTATTCATTTGTTTGTCATTGTGGTCGCTTACAAAAGTATAGCAGTAAAAAAGAACGCACACTATCGCATTCCTCTCACTTGGTAGTTGTTACTATATGTCGATCCTCTGTACTCCTCTGTTTCTTATCCTTATGAAAACAATATTTTTTCTCTAATAGTCATAAAACTAAAAAAAATAATATTTTTTTTAATTATTTTTTTTAATCGGCTTTGAAACAGCGTAATAAATGAGAAAAAAATACCCAGTTTTTTAAATTTCGAATTTTTTATTTCTGTACTAAATTAAGACAATGTAAATTGTAAATATATCCTGAAAATGTATCTTTTATTACTACCACACAAAATGAAAAGAAAATAATGTGCGGCAAATAAACAGGGCGAAATTGTTCAATTAAATTCTTATAATACTTCTGTAAGTTCATGTAACAGCTTTATCATTTTTATATAATTTTTTTTTAGAAGTAAAAACGATTTCATTTATAATAATAATTAATTTAATATTTAAAATTCTTCAGAACATTTAATTAGCTGAATTTAATAAAAGAAAAGTGTCCAACAGATATTTCAAATGGTTCTTTCCTCTTTCTCTTTCAGTTAATATAGTATATAATAGCGAAAATTTCATCAATATTTTTTTTATGTAAGTGATAACATAACTATTATTACAGAATAAAATAAAAATTCCTTTATCAAAGAACATATTTGAAGATATAAAAAATAGATAAATTACTATTAATACCATTTTGTGTAAACACAGAGTTCACATAAATTTGTAGGCACGTTTATCGATTCACAGGTAGAACTTTGAGGATTGTTGCATTCAAGCATTTATTGTGATCGTAAACTAGTTCATGTTTTCAAAAGTTCATATTTGTATGAGAACGCTCTCTATCTCACAAAAATCAAAACAGCACTCCTATTCATTCTATAGAATATATAAGAGCACTGAAATTTAAATTGATCGCATATTGTTATTATTATTTTTAGTTGTTTTTTTTATTATTATTATTATTATTTTTGGAATAATAGTTAGAGGACAAGAATATGACCCATATTTAATTCACTTTTATTTTCACACGAGTTATAATTTTAACGTTTTCCTGACACAAATCATATATCAATACAATGATATGAAATTTTTAAGGTATATCAAATTTGTTTTAGGCATATCAAGCTGTCAGGATGAATGAAATATTTTATAAATATAAGGATAATAAACAGCGGAGATAAATAATCTACATTTAATTATTTAAAAATCGGTTTCCTCCTTTTAAAAGATGTTATCTTCTATTTTAATCTGAGTTTATTTCTAGTTTACAATTTTACACTTTTATACAGCCCTATAAGCATTTACGGTTTTGAATCATTTCAGAGTTGGCTTTATTTATTTTTTTATTTTCTATATTGCTTTTATGTTTTATGCTGCAAAAAATATTATTTATGTTAATGAGGTATTTACTTCGTCAGTGCTTATTAAAAAAAAAAATGATGAATTTCAATTAAGTTAAATTTCATTGCTCAAACTTAAAACAGTACTATCATTTATCAATCCTGCATTTATCCTTGACAGTTAATTTGTCTGTTTCCGGAAAATACATGAATATTTATGTGAATGGTTAGTTACCTTAAAGGTAAATAAAAGTACCAGTTTTACTCCTCTACTGCATACCACACCCGACTTTAACTTTAAAAAAACTACAGACATAAGTCATTAAAATTCATTACATTAGTTGCAGTTTATTTACATACGATTAAGGATCATATTATGATATACATTTTATACCTTTTTACGTATATTGGAATGTGCTGATAAATAACTATGTAGGTTATTACCGCCCTAGAATGATAAGCAAAAAATTCTGAACTAGTATATATCAGAACTATGATATACACTTAAAAATCTTCTACAAAACCCGATATAACGAGGAAGAAGAAAAAGAGAAAAAATATCTTGTAATACAGCATTCAAAGCGGAAGAGTTAAAGAGTTGTAAACAAACTTTAAAAACACATGGAAAATTTAACCAAGACGGATGAAAATACGTCATTCAAAGTACATACTAACGAAATTTGCAACGTAATAAAAGTAAAAAAAAAAGTCCTATTTACTACTTATAAAATATAATTACAGATAATTACAGATGTGTGTGTGTGTGCGCACACACACACACACACACACACGCACACACACAGAGACATATATATATATTATACAAGTATTATAAGCCACTAGGAATTAAAAATTTAAGTAGTTTTTAATTGTCGATGTCATCATGATTCAAACATTACTAAGATATTTTAAATTTCGCTGAAACGGTTGCAGTCGAAGAGTCATACGGCAGTTACCCAAACAATTTTGTTTGGATAATTGAAGCATCAACAAACGAACAAATAATGCATGCATTAGTCTGATCTACTCCTAACACAGACAGCAAACGGATACCAGAAGCTTGAAATCTTTATTGGAACCTTTATCTGCTTTTGGCCCTCTTGACCTCATGCTCTGTAAGGACAAGTCTTCTCCCAATTTTTCTCGTAGCAGCAGTGACTAAATTACTACAATTTATTTTTCAAGCTTAATCTCGATCTGTTATATTGTAAGTGATTATTTATCTTATTTTATTTTATGTTTATAAACCGTATTGGATTTAGGACAATCTTTTTATTTCTGGACATTTTTGATGCTTTAATAATAATTTAATTAGTATATTAAAATTTTAAAATAATTATTTACACCGAAGGTAAATATATATTTTTTACTGATGTATAGATACTTAAAGCAGACGAAGATATTGACAATTTAGAAGTAACTCTAGGAATAGCAAGTTGTAAAAATGGACAATGTAATTACTATTCTTTCACCTTGCCAATAACCGGATTTTAGGAGGAAATGTATCTTATTACTGTCATGAAAATTTGTTCAGAACGTTTAATGACGGTTTGGTACTCTAAAATAAAAGGATTAAACTAAAAGGATAGCCTAAAATGGTTAAAAGGACTCTACTAACAATAAATAAGAATAGTGTTAAAAGGGCTGCAGGGCAAATTCTCTACGGCAACCATCACTTCGACCCCCAGATAATGAAGTACCTTGGTGAGCTCGGTGTCTGTAACAGGCTGGAGCAAAACAACCTTTCATCAGTGTTTCTCTATGCTCATTTCTAAATCTATCCTTCTTAATAAGTTTATTTCTACTTTAGATTATGTTTCATAAATTATTAATAGAATTAATAATCATGATATGAATATATTATCTGATAATATACAGTTTAAATTAGTATAAATAAATTTTAATTCCACTACTCTTTTTCTTATAATTACAGAAAAACAATAATGATTTTATATAAATAATATTTTTACTTTTAAATCATAATGGATCAATTTAGTTCATTTTTTTTTTTTTTTTTTGCAAGTTCTTTCTTTTCTTGCTGATTTGTTGTTTTTCAGCTTTTCTTTTTTGCCAGTAATTTCTAAGGGTTTCAGATCTTCTTGCCCTTTCTTGTTCAGAGTACACCCGGCTTATTGTTTTCTTGGGTTTTGATAGGAATCTTGTTTCTTTATTTTTTAATTTCTCATAGTTTCCGGTTATGGAATTTATATTATTATAAATAATAATTTATAATATATATATATATATATATATATATATATATATATATATATATATATATATATATATATATATATGTACAATTACAGAAGATTTTAATCAGGCATCTGCATATTATCTAGGATCTAATTACAATTTACAGTTGCAATTAATTTATAATTAAAATTTAATTACAAAGAAATAGATAAGTGATTTTCAGTTTTTAATGAAGATTCTTAACTTGGCTAGTTTTGGTAAGAAAGAGTTATGTCATATATAGGTGTGCTCTTGAAACGGTCATACAGATAATTTGTTTAGGTCAGATTATTTGTTTAGGTCAATAAAATTTTGAATCGGCTACTGAACTGCGGTCTGAATATTTAACTTGATTCCCTGCATTTTCAAGTCCCTTTCCTAACCCACTCGATTTCATCGCGCAAACGGTCCCCGATAGAGTAGTTAATTGGGTAACGATTTTGAAAGCATTGTCAGCTTATAAAAGCCGCTTTAAAGCCTTATTCGGCTTTTATTTTAACATTTTGTTTTATTTTATATTTATACTATTGAAACACTGAAAATTATTCAGATTTAATGCGATAAGGATATTTCTTGGTACAAACTCATTGTTTCCTTTTAATTTTTTTACAAATTACTTTATATTTTAAAAAGATACATGAAATAGATTTTTGTGAGCTAGAAAGTTTTACTAAAAACATAATGAAAATAGTAACAATTTGACTGCCTGAGGACTGGAACCAGTGATAAATAATAGAAGACCATAAAATCTCACTGTCAAATAAGAAGGAAAGAAGAAAATACTAACTGTACTTGTCAACAGCAACATCTATTCAGTTTGTGGTAACATTGGTCCTAATAGTTGTGTAAATTAAAATCCGGGTTTTTCTATATAATTCAAATTAAATCTTACTAATTTAATATTTATGATCGCAAATAAATTTACGTAAATATGATTTCAAATAAAACAGAAAAAATATGAAAATAATATTTTATAAATCACCTTTAACTTAATTTTGTATTTAATTAATGAGTACATGTTTTTAATTATCGTTATTATTATTTTCGTTGCAACTACTTTTCATTATTTGCTATTAAAAAATGATGGCTAATCTCACACAAAACGTGAAGAAAAAAATTGCTTCTTTATGCTTTAATTATGCTTATTTCAGTAATTTTACAAAAATTCACAAGAGTTTTAACCTCCGTACTTCACTTCAATATGAAATTAAACTTGCCTAAAAAAAATTAGGAATAGCATCTAAATACACAAAAATTCTATACGTAAGTACACGGTCAAAGTTTTCTAAGCGTGCCAGCTACATCTACGGCAAATACAATGAACGTAGCTGTATATATATAGGATGATTCAGGAGCAAAGGGGAATAATCTCGTTACTCATTCTAGAGTTTAAAATAAGGAAAAAGTACATACAAACATATGTCGGAAAACGCTTAGTTATCGATTTACGGGTAGCGAAAAATTTCGCCCGGTTTTTTGGATAAATCCTTATGTTTGTATGTATTCTTAAGTTTTTGAGCTGAAAAATCAAATAAAACAGGTCCCAGTTTATTTTTTATTGTAATTATAATTATTTGTTGTATTTTTTTTTATTTCGTTAGGAAATTTTATTACGTAATTTTGTTCATTTTTAGGTCCATTCACTTTCTTTTAACGTTAATACTACACCTTTTTTTCTTGCAGATTTTTTTTCTAACTTTTTTTATGTATAACAATAGTGGAAGGTACCACAATTAGAATCGGAGATAACAATCGAAGTTTCCTAATGATCTACCCTTGTCGTCTCGTTCTATAACGAGAGAAACCAAACAAACTTACAAATAATATTGTCGGCCTATTCAATCCTATTCTTGGATTTTATACTATACCTTTTTATAACTATGAAATGATATATAAATTTTGAATGACGAAATTTTTCAAAAGTGTATTTAATCAATCAATATTCTTTTAATAATATAAAGCAATAGTAGCTTTACATAATTAAAAAAATAATAAAACAATTATAATCTACAGATATTTTAATGTTTTTTACTTTTATTTGTTTGCAGACTTTAATTATATAATCGGTTTTAAATTATAACTTTAAAATTATTGGCAATAATTCACTAAAAACATTGTTTCATGTGATTTTTTTTTAATGCCAAATAATTATGAATGTGAATTAAATTTTGTTATAAAATAAAAGTTAAAGCCCCAACTCATCTATCCTCTTTCTACTTTCCGCAGGTTTTTTGTCTGTGGTGCGTGAGAGCGCCCCGCGCAAGAATACAAATATAATGTACTGGCGTTAGTATTTTAACATGTTAGTTTTTTAATATAATGTACTACCGTTAGAATTTAACTGCGTTTATATGTGTTTTTCATTAGAAGAAACATCCTAGTAAATACTCCTCACCGTAGGAAATTCATGTAAAGTATTCCACAAACGCCAGTTACATTATCAGTTTAGCACGGTCTTGTTTCTACTCATTAACGTAGTTAATTTAATTTGTGTTAGCAAACATTGTAGTAATAACGGTATGTAGTCTGTTTAGGTACTTACAGTTTCAATTAATGGAATGACAGAAACTCACAGCAGCTCTTCCGACGGAAAAGCTCTGCTACCGCAGTCCACCCGCACAGACGGCAGTGTCGTGATCACACCGACTAAAAAGACTCCCCTTCCGCAACACGCGAAGACCGAGCACATTAAAAAGTGTAACTCAGTCTCCGGTAAGACTTGCAGGATCTCCAACCAGAAGGAGATAGTGGGTTGGCGAAATCCCATGAGCATCAACAAGAAACGCTCGTCCACGACCGGCTGCGACCGAACGCATCCTCCCCCCTTAGGCTGTTCCTACACTCACGTTGATACGAGGACATGCGCCCCCTACTCCCGTAGGCTGTCCTCCTGTCCTAATCTTCAGCCACCTTCCTGGATGTGATGCTTCTCACCATCTCAGAGACCGCGACCCACTTTTCAGCGGAATCGTGCATGACACCAACAACATTATTGGCGTCAAGAGAACCCGTCACCGCAGCACAAAGCACCCTCGAATCAGTCCACCTAAAACACGTGAAAATCACGTGTTCGATGTCGTCAAGAACCCTGCAGTACGGGCACTTCTCATCCTCGCTGCGCCTACATCTGAACAAGAACATCTAAAACATCCGGAACCAGTCAGATACTGGGTGAGTTCATAAGTTATCTTACCGAATCTCCGTTCCACCCACGGTTTAATCTCCGAAATCAGTTTGAAGATCCACCTGCCCGTCATAGACTCTTCACAGATACTCTGTCATCGGTTCGGGAGGGCATCTTACGTTTCCAACCCCTCCTTACCACGATAGCGTTCAGCCTGCACACTGGCCAGAAGATCAATCGGAGGCGTACTCGCGACTACGTAATCATCTGCGGTGATATAACCAGATATTCAGATATTTGACAGCTCGGCTAGGAAGGAATGTCACCTCACCAATCCCAAACCGTATAGGTTCTAGTTTCTTCCTACCCGTTATGATAATCGCCTTGGTATTCTCGGCCGCGAAGTGTAAACCTTTATATATTAGCCAATCTTTCGCTACTTCAATTGCCGTGTTGTCCGAGTAGATACGCCTGTCTCCTTTTTTCCTACAAATACCAACATCAGTTCGTCGGCGAAAGCGACAGGGGTCGCTCCGCCCGGATAATCGAAACCAAGTACACCGTCGTAGATCACATTTTATAGGAGCGAACCGATTATAGAACTCTGGGGAACGCCTCTTCTTACTTCAAAACTGATGTGACGACAATCACTCTGCTGCCATACTGCCGCTGATGAAGAACGTTGCTCCGATCAATGCTCTCTTTGAGGCGTACTGAGAGCATCTTCCCGAACAACCTGCTGGAGTTATTTAGCAGACAGAGTGGTCTATATGCTGCGGGGTCATGTGTTATACTTTCAGGTTTTTCAGATGGACAAGTCGTGGTTCTTTCTAATCCCTAGGAATCCGCTTGTCCAACAGTATCAGTTTGAAAGCCTCTAAAACCTTGATCGGAGCCACCTCCATCTCAATGCGCTCCACCACCACGGGTATATCATCTGGACCCGGGCTCTTCTTCACCTTCATCTTCCTGGTTGCCACCAGCAGTTCTTCGAAAGTGAACTCTGGTATATTGTCAGCTGCTATCTCCTCTCTGGTAATCTCATAGGCGATGTAGTAAACTACTGTATTTTACATTTGCGTACTTTCAATCAAAATTCAAGTATAAAATCGTCCAAGATATTTTCAGATTTTATTTGGTTTAATTCTTCTTCGGTAGAAATGATTTACTGAAATGTATTTCCATTAAGTAAATAACAACAAATCAGGAAAAGGAGTCAATTTACAAATTAAAAAAAAAAAATATGTATTTATATATATATATATATATATATATATATATATATATATATCGGTATTTTATTGTGTTCAATTTTCATCGTTGAAATTTTTCAGTAAAATCTATTGGGAAGAAGTAAGCATACAAACTTAGTCTAAAAAATGATGAAAACTTTGTTTCCTGTTTGAAATTATAAAAGAAAATGTCAACAAAAATTCATTCAATCTCTTTCCTCGTAATTATTTACTAAAACCGATACTAAGCACATAAATTTAAAAAAGTAAAATACAAGTTTCGCCTAAAGAAACGCCGATAGATTTCTAAAGTTCAAATCCTAATAAATGCAGTTACTTTTATACGAATTTGAATACTAGATCGTGGATACCGGTGTTCTTTGGGGATTGAGTTTCAATTAACCATACATCTCAGGAACTGTCTACCTGAGACTGTAGAAGATTACATTTACATTCTTTACATATCATCCTGATTCATCCTCTGAAGCAATGTCTTACCGTGTTTCCGGAGGCTAAACAAAAATAGTTTTAAAAATGTGTTTGTTCCACCGTAGCAACTCAACGACTGAACCAATTTAGATGTATGACCTCGCGTTGGAATTCTTACGTTACTGGGAGTGTCGTAGGCTATACAAATAGGTGAATATATAATTATATATATTTATATTTATGGCTAAATAAATTTAAAAGATTTGAAAAAAATATATACTATAAACAAAATTGTCACCCGCACGCTCTTTAATTATCCTATTTTAATAACTATTCTGTATAAAAGAGCAATGTTTGTCAGTAATGTTTATTTTGGCAGTCGTGTTTTTTTAAATTTTTAATGTTTTTGTCTTGTTTATAAAATATTCAGGCTTTAATTTTTATTGATTATTATTATTTTGACAAGCATGAGTCAGAGGACAGAACACCTTGCTAGAGTATCCTTATAGAGCGAGTGAAGCCGCAATGGAGATGCGGCTTCACCTATATTTTTTTTTATTCATTAATGCATTATTAATTAACCACATGAGTAGTGTCATTTACTGAAAGTAATCGTGTGCACTTTACATTTAATTATATATATATATATATATATATATATCTTCTTTTTTTTTTGTCTCGGAGATTCGCATCCGGAATTTCAGTATGAGGGGCCATTGGGGCATACCTCATTCAATGCTGTGGTGCATTTAACACAGTACGTCTTCAGTAATCATGCACGTCTTCAGAATTACCGATTTTTGGGCTTTTGTAATTATGACTTAGGATACAGACCAACCTTTTCTATGTACTTCTTTAAATTTTTGTTAAACCGTTGGCTGTTATCACAATGGGAATAACTTCTATTGAGTACAGTCTGTAAATTTACTTATGTTCTATTGCCAGAGGGTTGTATTTGGTTATTTTATCTGTTTCAGCCTTATTAATATTGTGATCTGATGGGTGATGACATCAATGAGAAGAGCAGCTTTTTCTCTAATGTGTAGAACCATGCCTGGCCTATTTACAGTAACAGATTTGTCAGTGTGTATGGGGAGATCATAATATAGTCTATAACGCTCATTTTCCAATGTTGGTCTGGCCTTTTATTCTTAATAAGGACAATGCTCCTTGTCATCTACAAGTCCTAATTTTAATGCCAATGCCTGATGAAAAATGTTTACTGTAAGATTGTGACGATGCAGATATTCCGTGTTAGCCAAGTTGGAGCATCTAGTTATCAAATGATCAATTGTTTCTGATGATTGATGGCATATTCTGCACTTATCACTGATTTCCTGATTTTCTATGATTTTTTCGTAATTTTTTGTCGCAATGACCTGCTTCTGGATACGATAAACCCTTCAGTTTCTCCAAATACAAACCCATTCTTTAGCCAACGCGTAGATGCGTCCATATCGGCATTTTCGAGAGAATGGGGAAATTTATCGTGGAGTGCCATTGATTTTCATGCTTGGATCCTATCATTGGTTGTAATAATATTGGGATAGAAATTATCATTCAGTTTTAGAGGGGAGTAGCCCATGTCAGATGTAACTATTGTTTTGTGCAATGACGATGTTTTTGACCTGGAGATAATAACCCAGTTTTAATTTTTTTTAATTTTATTTTATTATTTTAATAAATAATTTATTATTATTATTTTTATTATTATTATTATTTATTTACTCAACAGATATTTAAAGTAAATTTTCAAAAAAAGGATATGTAAGATGTTTTTTTTTTTTAATAAGATTTACATTTATTAATATAGACAAATTTTTATGTTTGATATGCTAATGATCCAATCAATAGAACAAAATACTTGTGTTTTTTTACAGTATTATATCCAAGGTCTTTATTATTCATTCAACTTTGGTCTTTACTTCAGATATCATAAAAATGCAAAAAAACCATTAGAAGCTAAATACATTCTAGATAATTATTTATTTAAACAAAGGAAACAGCGATTCAGAAAGTATTAAATACTGTGTATTTCAGTAATTTTGGTTACAGAATTAAAACATTTAGTTTTAATAACTATTAAGTAATCTTTCTTTTCGTTAAAATATATAATTGCACAATAAATGGATTATACTTCGAGAAGATAGATAATTGTTTTCGAACGAATGCATAAGTTTTTTACTACTCGTATGAGTATTACACAGAATTAATCCTATTTTTAGTATTTTTTCTCAATTTCCCCCCAAAAGTTTTCTTTCTTTTTTTTTAACTGTATTTACTTTAAATTAACATATACCTTTAAATATATTTTTTTTATTAATAAGTTGTATATAAGTTGTATTTTTTAACGTTAATTAGACGAGGTTAACAAGCGAAGCCAGTGTACGTTATGTTTGGTTAGATTGTGTTGATTCCGTGTACTGACGAATCGTACGTGTATCAACATAACCTACCCAAATATAACCTTCGCTTGCTAACCTCGTCTACTAAACGTTAAATTTATTCACATTTATTCAAGTACATGTTATTTAAAAATAATTATGATATTGCTTAATATTACAGGTATATATCGTTCAAAAAGAATAGAAAAATTTTGGTTAGGAAAATTTCGAAAAAGTTCTCTATTTTTAATCATACAGAAACTACTATTAATAGAAGTAATAATGTGTAACACCCACCAAATTAAGACATAATAATTTTTAAAATATTTTATACATGTTTGTTATATAATGATTGTAATAATTACTTTGTTCGATCATGGAAGCATGTGTATCATCTCTTCTTTTTAACTAGTTGTCATACGTTAATTATTTCTTCTTGATTGTCACTTGTCTTTCTCAAGAACAAATTGTTCAGTTAATAATGTAATCAAAAGGAGGGAACTTCAACGTATAATGTAATAAAATTAATACGAACATTCAGACACAATTATTGTTAAATATTTACACTTACAAACTAACATAAACAATAAACTAATAATACAAAAGTAAACATTATCATGTTATCTAATAATACTGGCTATTGTACCTTAATTGATGAATTCGGCACCTCTTTGGTGCGATGAATTAGCTTCTCAATACACTAGGTAAGCTGAAGGTTTGCCCCTGTCATTAACAACTGAACCGTCGGCTGACTTAGGCCGGACGGAGTTTGTTTTGTTATCTAAGCCGATTACATCATCCGATTACTAATAACATGACAGATTTGAAAATAAAATGCAAACACAACAGACTATTACAATACAAAGCTTAGTACACTAGACGCAGTAGTGGGGCGAGGGGCAAATTTTCATCTCACGTATCGTACATCGAAAAGCAAAAGATCGCACATACATTAAAAAGCATATCATTGAATATATTAATTATTGTATTTATTTAATGTATAAGTAAGTCATTTTATTTAATATATACGATTATTATTTTATTTTGACCTTCCAAATAGTGCATTTTTCCTCAATAAAATTAATCTATTGCTTTGCATTATCTGTACCAGCTTTTCTTATGAAAATATTGCATGTAAATACGTGAGGTACAAAGTGGCAATAACTAGATGTGCTTTCTTTAGCAGTAATAATATTCATTAAGTAGCTAATCCGTATATAGTAATAGAAAAAATGTGTTACTCATAAAATTGAATATTATATGCACTTTTGCAGTCTTGGAAGGACGACGTGCATCAGTAACTCGACTCTGTAAAGAAGGAAACCGCAAAATTTTTCTCTTTTCCTAATAAGTCTGACGTGGAATGCTTGAGTTTTCTAGCATCAAGTGAGTATCACGCAGCGGTTTTAACTCCTTTGATCTATGGCAGTTGATTTATTGAACTAAGCTTTACCTTTATTTTATTACCTTTACTTCGGCTAAAAAACTTTCCAAACCTTAGGTATATATAAATATCGCATAGTTATTTTAATTAAATTTTCACTATATTATTTTATTTTTTAAATGTTTCTTATCAATTTCTTCTGCCCTATCTCACCCCGTTGAAGGTTTGTTTAGTATGTACTACTTAAAAATGTATTCCGTATTGTAATATTGAGGATATATGTAATAAAAAAGAAATTTTTCAAGAATTTAATAAATAATAGCGTTCTTTATCGCAAACGGTGGATTTTAAAATTTACGTTTATGATGATAACGTTTAGAAAATAAAAAGCGATTTTTCCTTATTATGATCTAGAGAGAAATGATAACCGATATATAAAATGAAAGAAACAGTTTTTACAGCCATTCGATAAACAAATGTGTTGTTAAAATATACGAAATAAGTTAATTCAATGTGAAATATTCCAATAATATTTTCAGACAAATCCATCCGATAATTGAATAAAGACAGGTTGAGGAGTTTAATACAAAGCTGATGTTTATGAAATTCAAAAAAAGAGCGTTAACGTTGCTGACCTCATATGGAAATTATTGTTCACTCCGCCTGTAGGATTTGAACAGGATTTTTTTCCACCTGTGCAGTCCTATTATTGTAGAAATTCAACCGTACAACGCGTGTATGAACTGTTTGGACAGCTGTGATCTCTACCGGGCTTAGAGCTAAGCATAGTTCATTTGAATTCTGAATTTGCATTTACGTACAACAAAGGAATGCGTTAAAATTTATGTAACCACCCATCCTAACCTTGTAGCCGGTCGGGGTTTTGGTCGGTACTGAACTGCGGTCTGAATATTTAACTTGATTCCCTGCATTTTCAAGTCCCTTTCCTAACCCACTCGATTTCATCGCGCAAACGGTCCCCGATAGAGTAGTTAATTGGGTAACGATTTTGAAAGCATTGTCAGCTTATAAAAGCCGCTTTAAAGCCTTATTCGGCTTTTATTTTAACATTTTGTTTTATTTTATATTTATACTATTGAAACACTGAAAACTATTCAGATTTAATGCGATAAGGATATTTCTTGGTACAAACTCATTGTTTCCTTTTAATTTTTTTACAAATTACTTTATATTTTAAAAAGATACATGAAATAGATTTTTGTGAGCTAGAAAGTTTTACTAAAAACATAATGAAAATAGTAAGAATTTGAATGCCTGAGGACTGGAACCAGTGATAAATAATAGAAGACCATAAAATCTCACTGTCAAATAAGAAGGAAAGAAGAAAATACTAACTGTACTTGTCAACAGCAACATCTATTCAGTTTGTGGTAACATTGGTCCTAATAGTTGTGTAAATTAAAATCCGGGTTTTTCTGTATAATTCAAATTAAATCTTACTAATTTAATATTTATGATCGCAAATAAATTTACGTATATATGATTTCAAATAAAAGAGAAAAAATATGAAAATAATATTTTATAAATCACCTTTAACTTAATTTTGTATTTAATTAATGAGTACATGTTTTTAATTATCGTTATTATTATTTTCGTTGCAACTACTTTTCATTATTTGCTATTAAAAAATGATGGCTAATCTCACACAAAACGTGAAGAAAAAATTGCTTCTTTATGCTTTAATTATGCTTATTTCAGTAATTTTACAAAAATTCACAAGAGTTTTAACCTCCGTACTTCACTTCAATGTGAAATTAAACTTGCCTAAAAAAAATTAGGAATAGCATCTAAATACACAAAAATTCTATACGTAAGTACACGGTCAAAGTTTTCTAAGCGTACCAGCTACCTCTACGGCAAATACAATGAACGTAACTGTATATATATATATATATATATATATATATATATATATATATATATATAGGATGATTCAGGAGCAAAGGGGAATAATCTCGGTACTCATTCTAGAGTTTAAAATAAGGAAAAAGTACATACAAACATATGTCGGAAAACGCTTTGTTATCGATTTACGGGTAGCGAAAAATTTCGCCCGGATTTTTGGATAAATCCTTATGTTTGTATGTATTCTTAAGTTTTTGAGCTGAAAAATCAAATAAAAGAGGTCCCAGAACTGTACCTCCCACAGTTTTCATATGTCCAAAGTAAACCAGAAAAATTTGATGGTGAAAAACACGTATTTTTAGATTTGGTTCAAATTTTTTTTTTAAATAACAATAAAAGCGTAAATATTTTTATCAAAACTGGTAAAGAAAGTAATTCTGAGAAAATCAAATCAGTTTTCTGAAAAGTGATTTAATAAAATCTACGAAAAACAAAAAAAAAATAACTTTTATTGTTAAAAACAAAACAGAAAAAGTTATGGATTTGGAAAAAGTAAAAACAGCTGGTTTTAGTACAACAGATTAAGATCTTTGAAAAATTATGTTAGAAACACTAACTGTATGCTTCGAAATTAATCTGAATATTACTTATTATTACAAAATTGTAGTTACGTATTGATAACAAACGGTAGGCAGTGTAGTTGTCTTTGATATAATTAATGACCTACATGAAAAATTTACTAGTAAATGGATCGGACTAGAGGCCCAATAAATTTGTCAGCTAGGTAACCCGGCCCTACTCCCTTAGATTATTGTTTATGGGAAAGGATGAAATGCGAAATATGCGAGCAAAAAGTAGATACTGAAGCAAAAAGATGAACTGATCGCTCTCATTCTCAATGCTACTGTCCTCATCAAGGATCACAAAGATATTTGATTGGCGGCAGAAAATATAAGGAAACGAGTTGATAATTGTGTCGATGTCAGTGGTGGAATTTTCAAACATCTATTGTAAATTAATACAATATAAACCATAATGAGTACTTTTTTTAAAGTAAATTAAAAATATTTAATTTCTCAATGGTCTAAATTTATTGTAAATGGCTGTTTTTGATTTTTACTTTCTTGTACAAAGTAAAGGAAGTATTGTGATTGCGAAAAATTTCGGTTTTAAGATTTCAACGGAAATATCCATTTTGACCATCCCTGAATCCATTTTGACTAGTTTCGGCGTAACGTCTGTACGTATGCAAATCGCATAACTCAAAAACGATTAGCCGTACAATGTTGAAATTTTGGATTTAAGTGGTGTCACATCTAATGTGCACCCCCCCCCCCTTCTGATTGCAATCGACTAAACCAAAAGTGTCCAAAAAGCCAAAATCCAAAAAAAAATTGGATTTTGGAAACTGCTGTAATCAGCCTTCATTGAGAGCTTTTCAACGACATATCATAATTGGTACTTATTTTCATTGGATCCAGAGTTAATAGCCATATAAATTTTTAATTAATGAAATATTTGAATCTTATAAGAGGAAGGAACATAGTCTCGAATGTGATTTAATTTCCATTTTTTAACTTTTTTTTATTTAAATAAATTGATTTATTAATAATCAACTCTGATTGTAAAAAAAAAAATTGCAATAAATAATAATTCTATAATAATAAAAAAATCAGAAGTTATAAGTGAAATAAAATTTTATGTACTTTTAAAAATGTGTTTATGTTTTCGTAATTTAATGGGCGTACAAGGAATTCATGTGGTGTCCACATCAAATTTTTATTTTATCTGTTTCATTTAATTTTATTTTTGACGTTCCTGGGACTTGTTGTATTCGATTTTTCAGGTCAATATAGGAAACCATCAAGTTTACCCACTATATAACGCCTTAAAAATTTCAGTACGTTCTCATTTAACCGGGGAACTGAAATTATTTCCCTTTCTTTCTGAATCTGCAAAAGTGAATAAAATGAAACACAGGAAGGCACATATGTCATTTTTTATAATTTTCAGTAGAAATATCATTACGCCGATTCTTAACCACTATTCTAATACTAATAAATGTTGTTGAGCATCTCTGAAGTTGGAGTAGACTGTAACAACAAACTAACTGTACCGTAAAAATGTTAGCTAAAGAAGCAGGACTGCCAGTTTTATACGAAAAATATGAGACAGAGGATGCGTGTTTTAGGAGAAAAATGATAAACCACACCCATTAGAAGTTCTAAGGAATGCGGCAAAGAAGCCCTCACACGAATCAATCAAACGATACACAGTTTATAAATTGAATTCATTCAAAAAAATAAACCCCGAACAGTTCGTAAATTTCAGCTAAGAATTACTGATTTCATAATCAGTAAACAGAATCAAAACTGAAAATGTAGGAGAAATATTTTCTTTGATAACCTGGAAAAATCACGGAAAATCCTGAACGTAAAAGCTTTCCAAATATTTTTAACCATAAAAAAAAGCTGAATAACAAGTCTGTATAAGACTGGGCCCTGATGAGGTTTACTAGGCTTGTGAAAGATTTGATTGGTATTAATTAGTACTGAATAATATTGTTTTGGTAGAATAATATGCATGACTGATGAAATGATGCTTTGACTGAATAATAATACTATTTTCAATGAAAATCATTAAAAATTGGTCGTTCTCACTATATCATTAAATATTTCAGTTTTAATAATACGCTTTTCTCGGTAGTACAGTGAGTAATCTGTAGTAACGGGATCAAGGCCTGGTAACATCCTGAGATTTTTTTGTAAAAAAACCTTTAAGATAATGAAGGGTGCTTTATTATCGAGTAGAATATTCCTCAATTTATTTACGCCCATCTTTTTTGTGAATTAAAAAAAGAAAAGTATATTACTCGTCCAGGTTTAGAAAGCTTAGCTGACATTCAAGGCACGAATGGATGGCTGGACTAGTCACTGGCTTCTTATCTACGTTGTTCGTTGCGGTACCCGAACCCCTCCACTGAGCTGTTAAGTTGTACCAGTTCGATTTCAGATAATCCAGTTAGAACTACTGTGTATCTACACAGTAACCTATACAGTAATGTTAACTAAGGTTAACGCTTCCTATATTTTGATGAATAATGCTTATATTCTTTACTACGTATCAAAAAATATTTCAGACAAAACTTGTTCAGAATTTTATAAATGATAAGCCATATTCTTATTATTATTGTATTTTTTAATACAATTACATCAAGCAAGAGAATAGAAACATTTTTTTTTTCCGCCGAAAGTGTTGTGCCTCAAGATTTTTTTTTTAATGTTATAGTTTGAATGACCGGTAAGTTAAAAATAAACCTCAGAAACAGTTCTAATTTTAATTTTAGGATTAGTCCACGAATGAAAAACAGGAACATTAGAATGAAGAAAATAATTAAATTAAATAAGGAAAGCATTCATTAAAAACGGATAAGCCAATAAAATTGAGTTCATTAAAAGTGATGCCATATGATAGATATATAAATATTATTAAAATATAAATATCGATTATATTTTTATATGATTATATATTGATTGTTTTTATTGTATATAGGTTAACGGTGTTTTTACTGAGCTTATTTTTAATCTTTTAAGGTTATAATTATTTTAATGGATATTAAAAAAAAATAATAAGATAAAAAAAAATTTTAGTACGTTTTACTTAACACATTAGTCGATTAAACGATTAAAATGTAGCACTGAACCGTAATAAAAATTAACAGCTCTATTACGTATCGGTTACGTGTAAAATTTACACTTAAATGGATTTAATGCTAATGTAAAAGCAGGCCGGCGATACAAATTAGTAAGTCGATGGGCTCCGTCTTTACAGAGACATTTTCATTCAGCTCACGGCTTTACAATCTGTTTAAATTAAGACAGCAAGGTTCATATTTAAATTATAATGCGAATACTTTATATTTAAAGCCTGAATGATATTCATCGTGATCCGTAAAAGTGATTTAGTTTGTAGGCGGAAAACAGGAGTGAGACAGGATAACGGGGCAGCTACAGTGATATAGGGAACTGCAATCTAGGAAAGCCAATGATTTACAGTAGTTGAAGTAAACTCTACGACTAAGGTATACATTAGTAGTACTATTATTACTACCTTAAACTGATACCTGCAAACTATGCACTTGCTTGTTTCCTCTTAACTACACGTTGTAACTTAACAGGATGGTGGCTATCTCTACTGTATCATCTTTAAACATTAAATTACCTTACTGAAAGAAACACGGACCTGTTTAAATATGTATACCTCCCTCCGGTTTCCTTATAGTACTTTTTAGTACCATATTATTTCATATAATTTTCACCGGTTAATAAACAACACTCATAATTTTATCATACTGTTGCTAACACTGATATTATCAGATTGAAAACCTTTTCTGTTTCCTTGCGTGCATGAATTAATGGTTTTGATAACGCCAGTTTTTACACAAGTATTTTTGTTAAGTCCATTCTTTAGCTTTATTAAGTAAATAAATAATTACTTCTTTTATAGTAAATATCATTAGCTATGAATTATATAAACGATGTTTCGGATGGATACGTGTGATATGGGAAAGAACAGTTCCTATTCGCATAGAAAAATCAAGACAAAACGTAGTTAAAGCTTAATTAGAGCACTTTCATAAAATAATAGATTAATAAATGAAGAATAAACGTAGTTACAATTTTTTTTATTAAAAAACTGTTTTATGCGTTTAAAATTCAAAAAATTGTTATCGTTTACTTATTATTGAAATTTTATTCAAATAATATTTTTTAAAATGAAAAATATAAAATTGAAAATGAAAATCATTAGTTTGACTAATTAATACTACTAAATAAATTTACGTTCTCAAATTTTTGCTCGCAATCTTTTTACTATAGCTTTCAAAAAAATCTTTTTCCTGGTTACTTCATTTTTATAATTTTTATAAAAAGTGGATTAGTTTTTAATAAGTAATTGTTGAATAAAATTCGATTTTCTTTCAATTGATTTTTTCGCATTGTTTAATTTACAGTTTACCGGAACTGTAAATTTGAATACCCTAAAAAAATGATATGCATACAGGGGTTTAGATTGAAATCCCTCAAAGAACTGTATATGTATAAATCTATATCATACGTATACAAAATAAGTATGTACAAAACTGATTCCAAAGAACATTGATCAAGTTCACAATATAAAAAGCAAAGAAAATAGAGGACCGACCTGAAACAGATTTGAACCTACGGAATCAAATTGTGGCTTACTACAAACGAGAGTAACATCGAAGTCGTGCAGCGATTCCAGAACAAACTATTGAGAAAAATAGTAGAACCGCCTTGCTTTTCAAAATAGACTGAAATACGCGTATATCTGGAATATCCAATTGTTCGAGAGGAGACACGGCGATTCGGTACAAAATACTAATTGAGGTTGAACAAACATGTGAACTGTCTCACGGTTAATCTCCTAAGTAACAGCGAGGATGTTAGGCTTCCAGCGATTGCATATTTCTTTAGAATCCTTCATAAAAAAATGAAGGAAATTTTAAATTTGTTTCGCCACTTACTTTTGTTGGTTCTTAGATTTGTTTCAATGTTTCTTTATTTGATTAGTTATTCTTTTTTTTCTTCAATTGATTCATTAAAAAATATATATTACCCTGCAGCTTCTGAACATAACATATTATTAACTTAGACGTTAAATTAAGTGATTTCTAATAAGGATTTTAGATTAATTATCAGTGATTGATTTTGGAAATAATAGATTTTCTGATTGCTTAAATTATAACAAGTTAGATTTATCACTGAAAAAATATATATTATAATAAATATATATAAAAATATATGAATATATATATATATATATACTTTTTTTCCAATTTAAATTATCTCACATGCCGAAAAAATGTTACGTTCTCATCGTAATTCCATGTTGTGGAATAGGTGAGCACAGCCTATTCCAACAATCTAGTATATTCATTTTACCTGAAACAAATTAATGTTAACTGCAGTAAACTCTTCGATAAAAAGTTAAAAAGTTATTTTTTTGTATGTGTTTTTTCCAAAAATAATATGAACAATTGTTATGTTTTCAAAAAAAAATGCATAAAAAAGAAAATGCCGCCTACTATTATCTTTCAGTTTTATACTCTACTGGAGCCTATATAGACATTTTTTGGTAGTGATTATCCAATTATTATTATTTGTTGTCAGTAATTTATGATTGTAGAAGTAACATAAATTTCATTATTTTAAATTATGGTTTCTAATATTGAAAAAATTATTATCGGATTTCGAAGAAAAAAAAGAAGAAAATGTTATTAAAGGAATATCATATTTTTAAAAACAGTCATATTCTAAAATATTAACTTCCATTATTAGCCTGTATCGTTTATTTTTCCTTAAAAACGTGGGAGTGCTCAATTACAATTTTTTTCAACGATGGGCTGAAACTTTACGAAAGCAGAAGCAGCTGATAAGCGTGAGAACTATCGCACTAACATTTGACCACTTTATTCCTGAAAGTAATCGTTAAGTTATGTAAAAATGAAAGAATGTCTAATGAAAGGTGTAATAGATAACGTCCAATCCGGTTTCAGGAAGAATATGAATACCAGGAAAGTCATTCTGGATCATAGTTTAATTTTTATAAGATAAATTTATAACATTAATTAAAAAAGGTATTTGTAGATTTGGAGAGGGGACATTCGATGAGAGTAGAACAAAATTTTTACTTTTTAAGAAAAATTGTATTAAAAATATAAAAATAAAAGATTTACATACAGGCAGTAAAAATATCAAGTTGCAGTGCTTGAGAGTTAAGAAACCTCTGATTTAGAAAGTAGTGAGACAAGATGTATCTTGATCTGATCCCCTCAAACTTGTGTACAGAAGAATGAATTTAAGAATTGGAAGACAAATTTGAGAATGGTGTAACTAACCAAGTAGAGAAAAATTCTTAAAATTCGCTGATGATTATTAAAAATAAATAAAGTCAAACAACGGTAGTGAAATGTGACGAAAAAGAAAATAATGAGGAATTAAATGTTAAAATAGATGAAAGATGTTACACAGAGCATTACACGGATGGACGAAGTAAAATAAAGATCAAAAGCTGCTGGTATAAGCAAGGAAAGCTTACATTCCGAAAGCTTTTTGTAGTTATAGTTAAAAAGCTTCAAAGTCTGTTAATGTTAACATTATTCCAAGAGTTGGAAAGATATTTTAAAAAGATTTTTATGAAGCGTAGCGTTTTATGGTAACGATAAATGGAGAATAAGAAAATCTAAAAGGAAAGTAATAAAGGCCTTTGAACTATGGTGTTACAGAGGCATTTTGAAATTAGATTACTTGATAAAGTATGAAATTAAGAGAGGTAAAGACGAATAGGAAACAAGAAAAATTTGTACCGGAAATTACAAAGAAAAATTAGGTTAATTGGCCATATACTAAAAAATCCAATCTATTTAAATTGGTAATGCAACATTGCATGTAAGAGAAAATGGGTAGAGGAAAAAGTAAATTGGTATTTATATGTTAGATACATGAGAACTTTTATAAAAAAATGTGCTAAATTAAAAATTTGCTCCGAAAATAAAGGAAGTGAGAATATCACAAAATCAGTAAAATGACTGATAACTAAAAGAGAACAAATCGAATTCAAGTTTATTTTAATAAAAAAACTTGTGTATTAACTGCTATATCAATTGACCAGAAAAAACTTTCCCATAGTACACTTTTTAAGTAGAAATTCTTAAATATTTACTCAACGAATTTCAGTTCGTTAATTGTTTAGAGGAGAATGTATTTAAAAACGTTAATTTTCCTAATGGAAAACTAAATTTTGTAATATCTTGTTAACATTATTTTCTTTATATAAGTTATAAGTATTAATTTCACTGCCGGTCAGGAGGCTACACCCCCTGGCAGGTCCAGGGGGTGCCTTATGTTTTTTGTTTTTTTTTAAATAAAAAGTACATCAAATTTTATATAATTAATAACTTCTGATATTTTTTTTTTTTTGTTTTTAATTGTTATTATTGGATTATTATTTATTGTAATTTTTTCCCAATCAGAGTTTAATAATTATTAATAAATCAATGTATTTAAATTTAAAAAAAGGAGATGAAGTCGTATTCGAACCGATGTGTCTTCCCCTTAAGATCCAAAAATTTCATTAATTAGAATTTTATTTGGCTGTAACTCTGGAACCAATGAAAATAAGTACACTTATGATATACCGTTGTAAACCTTTCGATGAGAGCTTATTACTACAATTAAGAAAAAGTCCAAAATCTAAATTTTTTGGATATACAATTGTTAGTTCATTATTTTCTACTATATGGTATCGCTTCATTCAAAATAAAAACGTGAGCACATTCAGCAAACAAACCAACGCACCATACTATTTATTGGAGGGATAGTTACTTGTTACTTCATATTCATACTCGTTACTTGTTAATTTTATTTTTTACGTAAAACTTAAACAACATTTTTTTAATATAAATCATACCACATGTCCTTTTAACAAAATTAAATCTACTATATAATATAAAAATTTTTCATTAAAAATTATGATTAGTTGAATAGAAAAATTTGTGTACAATTATTTAAGATTAATTATTTTAATCATATGCCGATGGGAAGATTTTTACATATTCTATAAACATTATAATAATCCTGTAGAAAAAGACGTTACATGAATTCAACATGAAAACGCTGAAATAATATTACCTCTATTGATCAACGGTAAAAAAAGATTATTACGTACTATTTTTAGATGACGAAGAGCAGAGTTGCCTACAATAACTAACCAAAATTAATTGCTTGCTTAAATCCATAAATATTGCACTTTGATAACGGCATGTTTGTTGTGTAATCTGAGGACCATCAATATTTCATTCATTTTCAGTCGTTTATATTCCTATTTTTTGTACTGTTATTAACGTATTATAATATATTGCTTTACAACAACGTTTATACTTTATAAAATACTTTCGATAAATATAAATTTCCATCGTAAATCCATTGTGTAAAATCATATAGACTACATCTTATAAAAGAGACAATCATTTTTAAATAAATGAAATTCTTCGTTATTTTTAATAAATCATGCATAATATACCTACGCTTGATTAAAATTCACACACGTACGCTCTCGCGCGCTTACTGATATTGTGCGGGCTATATAAATATATATATATACGTAAACGTACTTTTTTCATCTTTATTCATAACGCAGTTCTCCTAAGATAGAAATTTAAACAAAAAACGAAAAATAACTTCAAAACTCTTGTTAAAAGCTGCAAATTTTCATGTAGTAGAATTAAAAAATAAGCTATTTTTTAAGTCATTTAAAGTTTACAAAATTTCATCAATTATTTTTGTAATAATAAATACTAAAAATTTCACTTTAAACGATTAATTAAGAATCGGAAAATATCTTTCCGATAAAGATATTTTTCATGGTAAAACAATCGGAAAATAGGAAATAGAATGAATAATGTTAGGTATGACATTTAAAAACAGTACATACACATTAAGAGAATAGAGAAAATTCCAAATTGGCTGTTTTACTTGGGCATCCAGGTAAATGTTGTAAATGTTCATTAGTTGTACGCAATTTACCAGATTGCGTACGTTGAAAATATGATGGGCTTCTGGAATACATTAGACATTTAGTGAATGGATTGCATATATCTTCATAGAAGGTAATATTAATACATGCCGACAGTCTCTGCAATTAGCTTAGTAATTCGCCCCTAATATTTTCTAGGAAATTTGTATTTAGTATAAAAATAGATAAAATTAAAATAATAGATGATTACTATTATTTGTGTAAAACAAGAAGAAACTAAGAAGAGAGGCGGAAAATCAGTATATTAACATTGTAATTAACATTATTTATTCAGTAAGTTATCATAAAATCGCATTAAAATGCCAGAGTCGTATTGAAAAATGTATTTTCAACATATTTTTCTGCAGTAACATTTTAACGTAAATTTTTAATCATAAAAAATCTTTCTCAAAAAAAACTGTAAACAAGATTATTTAAACAAAATTCAGTAGTTTTAACCGTGATTATTACAAATGATTTCACTTTGGATCTACAGAAGGCATTTGATAATGTAGAATGGCACAAAGTGTTTAAAATATTAAAAAAAAATAGACTAAAATGTAGAGAAAAAGGCCTTTTATGAAATTCACATAAAAATTTGTTACCGCTGATAAAAAAAAAAAAAGGTTAAAGAAGGAAAATTTTAATCCAGAAAGTAAATGAGACAAGAGTAATAAATAGCCAATCTTTATCGTTGTTCATCTGTTTAGTACAACAAGCAAAAGAGGAATTAAAAGGAAAGATTAAGACTGTAGTATCTATCCAAGGCAAAAAAATTTTTAATTTAAATGATTCTCTTACGATATTTTTTTTTAAATTGATAAAGTTGGTTTGATACAAACAAAAGATGAGTTCAATGAAAATTCTGAATGACATTGATTTAGTTCTAGGAATAAAATTCTGTTTTAAGATAAATGAGAGTAAAATAAAGGTAATGAAATGTAAAATAATGGAGGAAAATATGTTATTAAATAATAAGTCGGCATAATACGTCAGAAAATATAAATATTATTCTTTAAGAGAGTAAAATTGCAATGAATGGACGAAATAAGCAAACATTAAAACCAGAGTGGCAAAGAAAGCTTTCAAGAAAAATGAAATCTTTTATTGTCAAACGTAGATCTAAGAATTATAAAATACATCCTTAAATATATATGTGTGTAGGATTAACACTTTTGATAATTAATCACTGACAATGGGAAGGGTAGTGAGAATAAGAATACAGCCCTTGGAAAAAATATGGTGTAACAAAAGCTATTAAAAATTTGTTAGGCTGATAAAATTCAAGATGAAACTGTCTTAAATGAAGAGAAGTTATCGGTAGAATATTTTAAAGCCGATACAGGTTTCTGAACCATGTACTAATATAACAGATTTAGTTAATTTGGCGATAGAGGAATATGTAAAAGGTAAAAAACAGTAGAGGAAAACAAAAATATTGGAATATATAAAAACAGATAATACAGGATTTAGGATGTAAATATGACGTATACTTACTACTACTAAATATATTTTACTCTTAGGGTAAAATATTAGCATACAACAAGTTAAAGACATCAAAACTTTAAAAAAAAAAATTAATTAATTAAATTAGTCTTTGTACATTCCTAATATTCTAATATTCTTCAATGACGTATCAATCCGCATTATTTCCAGAAAGTTTATATTAGACTAATTATTTAGATTTAAGAGTTTAGAGTACAGTGAAAAGACACTTATTGAAAAAAAAACTTTCGTGAAGATTAGGTAAGAAACTAGACTTTCTCTTTTCTATAAACTCATTATGTTATAACAGATAACTGTAAAAAAAACTTCCATAAACATGTATTTCATAGTTGAAAAGAAAATCAGATATCGTATTTTGCATGCACTTATTAAAAGGATAAATAGATAAAAAGAAGTAAAAAAAAGAAAAATTATTCTGTGTATAAAAGTAATCATAAAAAGTGAATGAAGGAGAAAAAAGAGAATTAGTTTTAAAAACTTAAATTAAATGTATTATATACACTGACTTCACTCAGTAAGGGAATACTTAACTTTATATTTGCGTAAATGTCGAGAAAATAATTGTAGCTCTCAGAATAATATGGCTTAAGGGGTATTTGCTACCGATTTTCATAATGCTTAACTACTTGTTTTAAGCAGCACGAAGTATCTTCTTACTAAGAACTTATTTTACCTCTCTGATATCTACTTTTATAACATTTAATTTTAAAAACCTTTTAACAGATAATTTAAAAACTGAAATCATATTTTTATAAGATAATTTTGTTTATGATTTTAAATTATACATTCTTGAAAATACTTTTATACGAAAAAAATCTATATTTATATCCCAAACGTTTTTTGTTAAAAATGGCTAAAAGTGCTAAGCCGTTAAAATATACATTTAGTATTGGAAGACAGAAAAAAAACTGGATAATAACAGATTATTCTGATTATTTTTAACCTTTTTTTATTTAACGCGAAATTAAAATGAAAATTTTACAAAAAAGAAAATAATAATAATAATAATAAACTAGGATAATACAATAGCTATTAAACCAGTTTAATATCTCTTGAATTTAATGGCAATAGTGTTCCCATCTATGTCAGCGGCTGTTGAAAAATAAAAATTTTGATGGAAAAAGCATTTCTTATCTCAATTACGATTGACTCTACGCTTTGGTTCCCTTTTAATGGTTGTTATAATTATAACTGAAGCTATTAGAAATTGTGAATTAATCTGGAAAAAATATCAGAGGAATGATTTCATAACTGCTGATATCTACATAAAAGAACAAAACGGATGAAATTAAATGCTGTTCACTTCCACTCTACAAAAAAAAATCATGGAAGATATTGTTTTAATCCGATCAAGTCAATTGTGTTCCAATATCCTTTATTAAAATTTAACTTCCCTCTATATATCACTTTTTTTTTTCATTTTACTCACACAGAGCTACATCTATGTAACAGACATTAAAATAATCAGCCAAAAACAGAAAGAAACTAATCGAATTCTTCTGATATGAATTATTACAATCAAACAGTTGACGAAATAAAAATATCTATAAATTAATGCATATACTAAGGTAACAAAATAATGGTGTATATTAGTAGCCATTTAGATTATTTTATCATTGAGACAGTCTTGCAGGAACTTTGTTCTGTTGGTATTCACTTTCTTGCGGGTACGCAGGAAGGAAATATATATATATATCAATTTAAATAAATATATAACTCCATTAAAAAAAATCATTCCTTTTTTTAGCATTATATTTTCATTTGAATATTATCTGTGATTTTACTAACTCTCCATAATAAATTATCTGAAACCTTTTAAAATAATTCAGTTTTTCAAAATGAGATAAAAAATTTTTTTTTTAATTCATATATTACGTTAAGCTTAACAAATTAGCTTAAGTAAAGGTTTCTTTAATCTAACAACTCCTTTAATAAAAGCTAAAATAAAAAAATAAAATTTTTAAAAAATGTTTCTGTAGTTTAGGTCAGGGGTATATCATTCTAAAAATATTATAGACATTTCTTGGAAGCTCTATATATGATGTTTCAAATAAATTAAAAAAAATATTTAAGCCAAAAGAAGATAGAGCAAAAGGACAAAAAATTAATATTTCAATTTTAAATGACGTGAAATGACTTCCTGAAAAATTATTTTTTGGCAAAAGAAAATAAATTAATATGGTACTTGATTTTCAACAAATTATTAACATTTTATATTGTGTTATGTTAAATATGTTATCATCAAATAATATATTTGTTTATTTTATTTTGTGAAAATGTCACCAGCCGTGTGAAAATGTCACCACCCGTGACTCGTTAACGAAACGTTTCCGGACCCATGTTTATATGTACATTTTTTTTTTTTTTTTACATTTATAATCCGCTGCCAAAGTATCTACTTTACATACATATGTATAACCTGGTAAATCACTCTGTAAATATATTTTTTAAATTATATTATTTTTAAAATCATGTAATTAATTTGTTTCACATCGTATTTGATGCACCAGTTACTATGTAAAAAAGTACATCTAATAAAACATTTTTAAATTTGGTAACTTGAATAAATTAAAATTCTACCACTCTATATATATATATATATATATGTGTCTGTGTGTGTGTGTATGCGCGCGCGCGCGTGTGTGTATTGACTGTTATTTTGCCTTGGTCAGTAAATATTTTGTATTTAAAAAAATTCTTATTATTTGTATAACAAATTTTAATTATATTTTACAAGTATATTTTGACTGTCTCAAACCAAGTTGGTTAAATTAAAAAAAAAGTATTATTTTATTTTTTATAATGATAAAAATGATTATTTTTCCTTAAATATTAATTAATTCAGCGTCAAATAATGGGCAGGCAGGAGTAGGTTCCGTGATGAACAAGAAGATAAGAAGAAGAGTGGAGTATTTCAAGACGCATAGCGATAGAATCATTGTAATAAGGATAAAATCAAAACCTAAACCGACAACGATTGTTAACGTCTATATGCCTACAAGCGCCCATGATGAAGATGAGGTAGAGTGTGTATACGAAGAGATTGATGAAGCAATTAAACACGTAAAAGGAGATGAAAATTTAATAATAGTTGGAGATTGGAATGCAAGCATTGGAAAAGGCAAGGAAGAAAATATAGTGGGTGAATACGGGCTGGGCAAAAGCAATGAAAGAGGGGACCGACTTATAGAGTATTGCACGAAGTATAATTTAGTAATTGCCAACACCCAATTTAAAAATCATAATAGAAGAATATACACTTGGAAAAAGCCAGGCGATACTGCAAGGTATCAGATAGATTATATCATGGTTAAGCAAAGATTTAGAAATCAACTCGTTGACTGCAAACCTTACCCTGGAGCAGATATTGATAGCGACCATAATTTGGTGATAATGAAATGTAGATTGGGGTTTAAAAACCTGAAGAAAAGGTGTCAGATGAATCGGTGGAATTTAGAGAAGCTTGAAGAAGAGGAGGTAAAGAAGATTTTTGAGGAGGACATCGCAAGAGGTCTGAGTAAAAAAGATAAGGTAGAAAATGTAGAAGAAGAATGGGAGAATGTTAAAAAGGAAATTCTTAAATCAGCAGAAGCAAACTTAGGCGGAATAAAGAAAACTGGTAGAAAACCTTGGGTTTCAGACGATATATTGCAGCTGATGGATGAATGTAGAAAATAAAGGAATGCTAGTGATGAAGAAAGTAAAAGGAACTATCGGCAATTAAGAAATGCTGTAAACAGGAAGTGCAAACTGGCGAAAAAAGAGTAGATTAAAGAAAAGTGTTCAGAAGTGGAAAGAGAAATGAACATTGGTAAAATAGACGGAGCATACAGGAAAGTTAAGGAAAATTTTGGGGTACATAAATTAAAATATAATAATGTGTTAAACAAAGATGGTACACCAATATATAATACGAAAGGTAAAGTCGATAGATGGGTGGAATATATTGAAGAGTTTTACGGAGGAAATGAATTAGAAAATGGTGTTATAGAGGAAGAAGAGGAAGTTGAGGAGGATGAAATTGGAGAAACAATACTGAGATCTGAATTTAAGAAAGCATTAAAAGATTTAAATGGCAGAAAGGCTCCTGGAATAGACGGAATACCTGAAGAATTACTGCGCAGTGCAGGTGAGGAAACGATTGATAGATTACACAAACTGGTGTGTAATATTTATGAAAAAGGGGAATTTCCGTCAGACTTCAAAAAAAGTTTTTATAGTCATGATACCAAAGAAAGCAGGGGCAGATAAATGTGAAGAATACAGAACAATTAGTTTAACTAGTCATGCATCAAAAATCTTAACTAGAATTCTATACAGAAGAATTGAGAGGAGAGTGGAAGAAGTGTTAGGAGAAGACCAATTTGGTTTCAGGAAAAGTATAGGGACAAGGGAAGCAATTTTAGGCCTCAGATTAATAGTAGAAGGAAGATTAAAGAAAAACAAACCAACATACTTGGCGTTTATAGACCTAGAAAAGGCATTCGATAACGTAGACTGGAATAAAATGTTCAGCATTTAAAAATAATTAGGGTTCAAATACAGAGATAGAAGAACAATTGCTAAGATGTACAGGAACCAAACAGCAACAGTAACAATTGAAGAACATAAGAAAGAAGCCGTAATAAGAAAGGGAGTCCGACAAGGATGTTCCCTATCTCCGTTACTTTTTAATCTTTACATGGAACTAGCAGTTAATGATGTTAAAGAACAATTTAGATTCGGAGTAACAGTACAAGGTGAAAAGATAAAGATGCTACGATTTGCTGATGATATAGTAATTCTAGCCGAGAGTAAAAAGGATTTAGAAGAAACAATGAACGGCATAGATGAAGTCCTACGCAAGAACTATCGCATGAAAATAAACAAGAACAAAACAAAAGTAATGAAATGTAGTAGAAACAAAGATGGACCACTGAATGTGAAAATAGGAGGAGAAAAGATTATGGAGGTAGAAGAATTTTGTTATTTGGGAAGGAGAATTACTTATGATGGACGAAGCAGGAGCGATATAAAATGCCGAATAGCACAAGCTAAACGAGCCTTCAGTAAGAAATATAATTTTTTTACATCAAAAATTAATTTAAATGTCAGGAAAAGATTTTTGAAAGTGTATGTTTGGAGTGTCGCTTTATATGGAAGTGAAACTTGGACAATCGGAGTATCTGAGAAGAAAAGATTAGAAGCTTTTGAAATGTGGTGCTATAGGAGAATGTAAAAAATCAGATGGGTGGATAAAGTGACAACTGAAGAGGTATTGCGGCAAATAGATGAAGAAAGAAGCATTTGGAAAAATATAGTTAAAAGAAGAGACAGACTTATAGGCCACATACTAAGGCATCCTGGAATAGTCGCTTTAATATTGGAAGGACAGGTAGAAGGAAAAAATTGTGTAGGCAGGCCACGTTTGGAATATGTAAAACTAATTGTTAGGGATGTAGGCTGTAGAGGGTATACTGAAATGAAACGACTAGCACTAGATAGGGAATCTTGGAGAGCTGCATCAAACCAGTCAAATGACTGAAGACAAAAAAAATATATATACGCAGCCAAAATTAAGTTAATTATTAAACAAAAAAAAATAATAATAAAATTGTAAAAAAAAAAAACAGTTAATAAGTCTAATCAAACAATTGAGATAAGTCTATATGTGTGCTTATTTAAAATGTTACTTAAATCTGAAACCTACGAGTAGTTTCGAATAAAACGCAAAACTTTATTGTAACCATTTAAACTTGCGTATTCCTATTGAACGTTTTAATGTGTGATGTTATTTAGTTGTATGAGCATTACAAAAATTATATATCTACTTTTTTCTTGTGAAAAATAAAATGATGGAATAATGTTAATTTTTGTTAAGTATCAAATGGTGAAAGTTTACAATTTTTTTAATGATTTAAACGTACTTATAATTTCACGTTAAAAATATTTTAGTTATTATTTTTAGTTTAAAAATTAAAAGAGAAATTTTTTTTAAATATTTACTTTCAATGGTTTGACAGAACACATTCAGCCTTTTTTTTTTTTTGCTTTATAATTTCTGAAAAACTGCTAAAAGACTAATTTAAATTCAATCCAGCTCTTCTAGTTAAAATATTCCATTTGGTCACCAACTTTCCATATTAGTCTCTAATAATATATTATATTACCATTTTAATCATAATTTTTATTTTTTTTATTTAATAGTTCCATTTGTAGTAGATGTTATAAAAGGACATAATAATACTCCAGTGAAACTGCCGGTCCTCAATTAAATCATCTTCCCGGGTTCTGGTAGATCTACGGAATTTTATTCCCAAATTTAAGAGAAGATGGAGAATACATCTTCTGCATTAATATTTATATAGATTCATTTATTTTAAAATGCAATTTGTTATCTTTCACTTTATTACAAGATTATTCATAAAATAATGTTATTGAATATTTATTTTATTTTCATGCCATTTCATGTTTCTTTTTAATTTTTTTGTTGATATGCTCTGTAATTCAGTACTATATTAAAAAAAAGTTAAAAAAATCTAAAATACACGTAATACAAATAAATGACAAAGCTGATAAATAAAGATACTGTAAAATTATATTGCCAGTTTCTTTGACAGACACAACTTGTTTGTCTTTGTGGACAAATCTACACTTTAATAAAAAAAATTACTAGAAAAATATGTTTTAATAAAACTTTAAATAATCTATAAGATAACACTTAGATGAAACACTGAATTAAAATGTAAATTATTTATTATAAAATACTTTTAAAAAATGCTTGCGTTGTCCAGTTTTCAGTAAATTTATAAAACTTACAGATTAATCTTGTGGATATGATCATATTTCTTTTCCGGCGAATATAGCTGGAGTATATGTAATAAAACGGAAGAATTGCGGTCATGTCAAAAATAAGTTATCGGGTTTTGTGCATTTTACGTTTTAGGGTAAAACTAGTTATCTAGATAAAAAAGCCGTATGTATGTAAGAACGTATATATTTACCTATGTGTGTCGCACTGCTTTTGGCCTTATATCTTAGGAGTGACCGAACTGATATCCTTCAAATTTGGCTCAAATATATAAGAGGCACTGATTATATTAACTTTCTTCAAAATTCGTTAAGGAGGATATCGTGAAAAAACCAATTTCGATTTTCTTCAGACCATTTTATAAAAACCTTTATTAAAGAAAGTTTGTAACCTACTATTGCAAATACAGACTCACTTTGTTTTTAGAGTAACACAAAGCTAAATTTAACTCGAAAATGAACTTTTTTGATAACCGATTTATTTTTCAACACTTGGGAAAAATGATAAAAAACAAAAGATTCTGGAATTCAAAATTAATAAAAGGATTTTCAAAAAAATAATTTCATCATTATTTCAATTAATTACACCGCTACGACCGTTAATTCAGTACTATCCCATATGAAATTTCGGACTAATTTTTTTAATTTTTCAGATCGACTTTCATATTAAACCATTAAATTAGCTTACATTTTTGAGTACCAAAAATTTCTGTATGGCTTCATTTCATTGAAGGAGATGAAACCTGGGCGAAATATTTCGCCAGCAGTAACTCGTTAACGCAGCGTTTCCAGACTTATGTTTATGTGTACTTTTTTCGTTATTTTTACATGCAGAATGAGTTGCCAAAGTATCTGCATAACCTGATACCTGATAAATCACCCTGTGTATATATATATATATATATATATACACACAGATATACATTCTGTATATATATATATATATACAGAATGTATCACAAAGTTCTCCCGGGACTTTCATAACCAAATAATAATAAACTAATAAAATATTAAATATTTTACGGATTAGGTTAAATGTTTGGTATATATAAGGTAAATTTGAAGTCGAGATCTTTTTCTTTTACCAAGTTAACATAAATAAAATGAAGTAAAAGGATTATTTATTTTTTTTAATGAATATTTTTAATATCTTAACCCCAATATGAATATTGTGATAATTCTAACTGGAGATAATGACAAGCCACTAAAATATAAATCTGCAAAATTTTATTAAAATCTGTTCAATAGTTTTGTCTGATGCACGCACAGAGGCGACCCTAATTATCATTTTATTTTATGAATAGATAACTAACATTTTTTCAAGGTTTTATATTTACGAGTAATTTCTTTTGCCATTAGTTGGCGTTTAAGATTTCATTTAACGTGATAGGATAAAAATAAATTATAAATTTCATTTGTTTGTATTTTCGAGAACGCATAAATTTGCTATCAATTAATAAAACATTAATTTAAACTTTTTAAAAGAGCCATCTAGGGAAAACCTATGATAGTACTGACTGTTGTTTGAACACCACCAATTAATTTTTCATTATAAAAAAAGTAAACTTAGAATTGGATTGCAGATTTAATTCTCCAATCTGTAACATTATTCCAGAAATCTGTAATTTCCACATAATTTTATAACTTCCTTTTTGTTCATACAATCCTCATTGTTTTTTCAACATAAAGACACCCGACTATCATAACCAGTCTGAGGGAGTCAGCGGTAAAAGCTAGAAGAGAGTTGCTTTAACAAATTGTTAATGGATTCTTGATGCCAGTCGCTACGCTGGGCACAGACAACGGCAACCCAATTAGCAGGTCCCTGGTCACCGCGCCTCGTCATAGGACCCTCTCTTCTCACGTTCTCTTTGTCCAGCGTAAAATTTAAAATTCAAATGAACCTTCCATTCTCCTGCATTATTCGGCTCTGGAAACGAACAACTTTAATAGCGGTCACCAACTCCCTTGTGTAGACTAGTTTTTCTGCTGATTTTTTTCCTTACTTCGACTATTTTAAATACCCAGAGCATAAGTTGCAATTTATAGTTTCTCTTCGCCGCTAGAAATTTATTATAAACTTTGCGTTTGCAAATTAAAATCAGGACCTTTAAAAATTTATTGAATAATAAATCTATGAATTATTCAGCGCTAATCAATATTTATGATGTATTTATTATAATAAATAATATTTTTTTTTTATTTATGTAAAAACACCATAAATAATAATTTATTAGTTCTATCCTGGTTTAATTTTATTTTTCTTCCATTTATTCGTGATACTTATCTTGGTACGGTTCATTAATTTTTATCTAAAATTTTTTGACCGATCTTTAAAAGCGAGTTATTAGATATAGATTTTACTGTTATATTCTCAGGTTAACGGTATTAGAGGCGAGGATTAAAATATTGCTTATTCTGATAATAACAAATGAAAAGTATTGAACAATATAAATAATATTTTTAAATAAACAGAAGTTACAAAAATCAATTTATTCAATACCATGCCTGTCTGTCTGTCGTTAAATTGTGTAAAGCCCAGCGGGCTGATCTTGTGGTAAACTCGTCGTCACAAATCACTTGTTTAACAGTTGATTTTCGAAGTCGAAAATTCCGCGCTTGAAATCCTAGTAAAAGTAATATAATCTACTTTTGAAGTAACGCATACTTAGGGTTATTTTTAACATAAAGTTACTTTTATATGGATTTGAATTCTAGACATTGTATACCGGTGTACTTTGGTTGTTGGGATTCAATTAACCACACATCTCAGGAATGGTTGGCCTTAATTTATACAAGACTATCCCTCATTTACATCTAATACATATCATCCTCATCTAATTGGGCCTTGAGAGGGGAGTTAGGAAAAAAAATTTTTAGAAATGTACGTTAAAAATTAAATATTTTTTTTATAAATAATTCATTACATAATAATAATTCCATTTAAAAAAAAAACAGTAATGAGTTTCCTAAAAAAATAAATATAAAAAAATTTTAAATACCGGTTTACTGGAAATAATAACAAGTAGACATATCTAGACGAAATATATTCAAATAGATCAATTAAAGAAATAAATGAATTAATAAAAAGATCAATTAAAAAAATAATAAATTTAAATAAAATATTATCACTTTCAGAATGCATTCTAAATTAAAATTATTTTGAATTAAATAATAAATGTTATGTAAAAAATGTCCATCCAATAAGAACCCCTATTATCAGTAACATATTTAAATTTAAAAAAAGAAATTCTTAAACAAATATCACGTAAATTATTATTACATAAGATATGTAGATAATTATTAATACAGTGTAATCCGTCTACCACGCCCTCCCGGGCTTGGATAAAGTAAAAAAAATATTGTTACTTTTTTGATATTATCAACAAAACTACCATAGAAAATTGAACGTATAAACAGCATTTGTCATTTTCATAATGTTAGTCAGTCTTCAGTGCAAATATTTAATTAAAAGCACAGAAATTATAATAGGCATTTACCTTACTTACTATCATCAACGCTCGAGTTTCCGTAGAATTGCAATTATTTAAATAATTAAATAAATACAAATATGGTCCTCACTTCCATAGAAAGGGTTCGAAATATAACATTTCTTGAGCATATTTTTTCAAATCATGCGGTATTTCTGACTAAGCCGCAGCAGTAATTCACTCACAATTCTGTATTAAAGACGTTTCTTAATTTTACACTTATGTAATCTCGTCTATCGTGTTAGGCAACCAGTTTGTGTAGTATGTACAGTGTTTGGTTTTAAACGGTCGGTTTACACAGATTTCTTGAAGTTTAAGAATAGATTTCATTCCATCATTAATAATAATCTGATCACACTTATCACCAATCAGTCGCTTTATATCATCGGCCGTATGACCCCTAAAATTGTCCAATAAGTACAGAAGTTTTCCGTTATCGACGCTCCAAGACGAATTAAATCCAGTCCAGAACTTTTAAAAACATCCCTTTTCTTATGCTCGTGCGACGACGATATCCGGTGGAAATATTTTACCTTTCGCTAGATGTTTTCTTTTAAAATTTACATGTAAGGATAACTTTTCCCCGTTGAAAAGTATTATCAGCATCCCCGGGCAACGTTGTTTTTCGTATCCAGCAGTTTGTATCTGAACACTCTTTTTCACCTACACTTTGATTTTTTGTTGACGGCATTTCGAAATTCACCGGTGTCCGAGTCGCATTGCCGATTTGATTTAGATAATAATAGTTTTTTTTTCGTAAATTTACGATATATGTTTGAAACTTTGTCAGTTTATCTTCGTATGCTTCTGGCAGCCGTTGTGGTATTGTCTTTTTTCTTCGAATAGAAAAATTATGTCGGCAAAAAAATCGGCGCACCTAGTTAAAATTAGCTTTAAATTCATTCCTACTGATATTAAAATTCATCATGTTTTCAGGGCTTTCATGACACTTATCTCTAGAATTGCGTACAAACTGACGGGACGTACTTCCATATATGCACTTTATGTTTTTCTTTTATTTCCAGATGTTTCGCGTTTTTCCACCGAGTCCTACCGTGTTTTTATTGGCTATCAGAAATTCGGTTTCTTTCTTTCGATACACACGAATGCTGTATGAAATTTTTTGTTTGTTACACGATTTCCATGCTCCTTTGTGTAAGCAATAACGCGTAATTTTTCTGTAACAGTGAATGAATGCAATAACTTATTCACTCGTTCTATAGTTCCAATGTGTACAAAATCTTTACATACTGAACGGCCGTTGGCATACTCTTCTAATACTCGTCATTTTAATTTTCTAACTACCCATAGCCAAGGTTTTCTTTATGCAAAGCATTTTATTTCACTGCAGAAACATAATAATAAGGTTCATAGTCAAAATAAATCAGTTTGCATTGTAATTCTCCATTGATTGATTAATATATATATATATATATATATATATATATATATATATATACCAGTACGTATATAAATTTTAATGATTGCATTATCATCAATGTGAAACTTAAAATCCATGTTGATGTGCAGGCTTTTTTTGCAACCGTCATTCCGGTGAAAGTAGTGCGCGTGGTACATGATTGTATATGACAATATTTTTTAATATGTGTTAGAAATAAAGGAATTAAAACCATTATGATATATTACCAAACTAAAGATAATAAAACATCTACATATGAAGGACAAAGAATTTATAAAAAATTAAACACGCTCAAATAAAAATAAAAAATAATTATTTTTTACCGACATTATTTGTAACCGACATCAAGACCATGTTATGTGATTCACGTATAAAGAATTATAAGATTCCTATTGTTCCTACCGATACTGTATATTTTATATACAAAATGTACATTGATCTGAAAGGTTTAAGATGAGATATCTCGATTTTTGATGATTTCCTTATGTATGAAAAAGTTTTTTAACACCACGGTACCAGGGCGAAAAGCAGCTGCGTCGATTGCAACAGATTTATTTCAATCATATTAATAGAAAAAATTATTGCGCGAACAAACATTAAAAAAATATATATGGGTCGAATATATAAACTCCGTTTTAAGTCTGTTAAGAAATTATAAAAAAATTGAATAAATTATATAAATGATCAATTAAAATTGTTTAGAGAAGATATACAAGTATAAATCAGTTATTTTTAGAATGAATTATAGGATCACAATTACTATAAAAAAAGCCTTCTTCAGTTATTTTTACCGCAGATTATTAAATTACAAAAATCAAAATTTAAAGGTTTTTACAAAATCAAAATAAATAAATATATCTCTAAATAAATTCTTTAAAATCATTCACTTTTATATTTAAATACTACATACTATTTTCTTTACTAAACAGTTTATTTCAGCGAGGTACTAAAAGTGAAATGACACCTATCAAAATTAGAAATATATTAAATAATTTCAAACTTGTTTCATCATCCTGAAAATTTATTTTCTATATACTAAATATTTACATTTGGGTTCTTGTGTGTATCTGTGTGAGTGTGTGTATACGTGTAAAAATGAAAAAATTACAACCTATATTTAATATGATCTACCATTTTGATTATTAAAATTGTCATCATATATTAAGGTATCATCCCTATATTAAAATGTGTTGTGTTTTATGAATGATAGATTACTGTACGGTTATTGATAAGCTTTACGATAGGATAATAGTATTAACATTTCGATATAATGATACACACACACATATATACACACACATATATATATATATATATATATATATATATATATGTGTGTTTAATCTACTAATATAAGTCAAATGACGATGTGTTGCACATTTATCTTATAAGCATAGCCCTGTAAGTTTATCATGAACACAGCACAGACTGGTGAAATAATACCAGTGTAATTAAATTATTGCATAAGTTATGCTCCTAATTAGCTTGATGTGTATGTGAATAATTATACTAATTACACACACACACACACACATATATATATATAATTGTATGTGCTATAATATATATATATATATATATATATATATATATATATATATATATATAAGGAGTGTGCTATACTTCTTTTTTAAATGAATTTTAAGAAACGGAATTAAGCTCTTGCCTGTCTTTCATGATAAATATTGATTCTTTCTTCGGATCTTATCTTTCTTCTTATAGGTTTATAATATAAACAGATCGATTCAAATTGTTGATCCCATTACGTATATATTACTGTATTTCAAAAATACATCATTGGAGTAATCATTTTTTAGATTTTTCATATTTTTCTTAATGAAAATCCAAGATTTTTCATATACGAGGTGTGATCAGAAAATACGGTGAATGAATTTTTATAGCGGCAACTGTCGACGCTACATCCATATGCTGTAATTTGTCCAATAGCGTGATCAACTGAGACAGGCAGGGACAAGTTGTAACACGTTCGAGCTTGCCAGTCAGCTGCCAGAGCCGCTAGAGTGAGGTTGCGTTTATCGTGTCTGTCGCGCAACATGGATTTTGAAAATAATGTGTCAATTTGCACGGTGTTGAAGGGTCGTCTTCATCCAGATCCGGACTTCATGGCCAAAATTGTAACTAGAGATGAAAGTTGGGTCTATGGCTATGACCCTGAGACCAAAATGCAGAGTTCCCAATGGAAAACCAGTTCATCTCCTCGCCCTAAAAAGGCACGTCAGTCAAAATCCAACATCGAGGTCATGCTCGTTGTTTTTTTTATAGTGAGGGCATAGTGCGACCAGAGTTCGTTCCAAGGGGAACAACTGTAAACTCTGAATTTTATAAGGGTGTACTGCAACGTTTGCGAAACGACGTACGAAGAAAACAACCAGAAAAATGGACCAATGGCTTCCTTCTTCACCACGACAACGCGCCGTGTCACACCTCACTTCTCATTCGCGAGTTTTTGGCCGATAAAAGTGTTCCTATCTGTCCACATCCGCCATACTCACCGGATTTAGGCTTTTGGCTCTGCCCAAAAATTAAAACTATGCTTAAAGGAAAACGTTTTGACACCATTGCTGACATTAAGAGGGCCACGACCGAGCAGCTGAAAGCCCTTCCGAAAGACGCCTACCAGAAATGCCTCCAGTCATGGAGTCAATGTTGGGATAAGTGCATTGCTAGCCAAGGACAGTACAGTAGTAAAGGAGGTTAAATCGAATTCTATGTAACCTTATTACTTTTTTTAATAAAACATTATTCACCATATTTTTTGATCACACCTCGTATGACTTCTAGTCATATATCATAAATTTTAAAGATTTCTAAAAAAAATTTGCTCGTATACACAACACCTTTATACACGTAGCACCTTTACCCACACATTACCTTTATAATTATAGTAAAATTAGTTAAAAATCGCTTTGGAAATCCTTATACACACAGTATGTCTACTTCTATACAAAATAGATAGCTTAAATTGCAAATAAAACAGTTAAATATAAATTAGTAATTTTAATTATAAAACTACCGCATTCCGAAAAGTTAAAAATAATTTACATTTTACAAAATATAGTAGATACCGAATCTAAAAACACACCACAGCTACAAATCATAACAAAGGTCATATAGGTCAAACTGGTAAATATTCCATATCGAAATTCGGAAAATGATACTTGTAACGTAAAATGCTGTCTAACTTTACATTTAGGTATACTATTAAAAGAAATAAAATTAAACAAATTATAAGAAAATAAACTGTATAGAATTTACAGTTGCAATAATACAACTTAGATGTAGATTTTTCATGAATATAAACACTTCAATTCTTACAATTAGAAAAGGTTAAAGGTGTTGATAACTTTCTAGAAAATTACACAGTATACTACCACTCTTCTAATAATACATTTCTTTTCCACTCGCCAAGTACTCTTATATTAACTAACATTAATACTATAATCCGTGTACTAAAATCTTGTGAGAAACAAATCCTACATGTTCTACACGTAATACGTACATAATGGGTTTTGCTAGACATTTATCTGTTCAGGCGCAACTCCGTACCAATCACACAGCCCCTGACGATTCACTCGGCTCCTGATCATTAACACAGCTCCTGGCGGTTCACTCTGCTCCTTCTACATTATATAAGCCGGCTGCGCACTAGATTCTGGCAGTCTCTGACCATCATTCGAAGACTCATTTTTGTGTGTTACAATTCTAATATTGTTTAGTTTTCAAATGATAGCCTGAATCTAGTACGGAGCGGCTTGTATTGTGTAGATGGAGCGGAGTGAACCACCAGGAGCTGTGTGAATCATCAGGAGCAGTTTTATATTCGTAAGTTTTAACGATCATTATATATTAACATATTTCAGATTTAATTTAATGTATGTGTTTACTTTGTTGAAGAATATATCTATAGTTATTCAAATTTAATGGTTAAAATTAGTATATAAAATGAACAAACTTAAAAGTTTCCTACCAACTATATTGAAATGTTATTTTACATTTAACTACTATCAATAAATTTAAAACATGATTAACTTTAGTTAAGATTAATCAATAATCTTTTAATGTAAATGTTTAGATTTAGAATTAAGAAGTGTAAATAGTTCTAAGTATCTTAGCTTAAAAAGGTGTTTGTCTATTTCAAATCTGCTGATGTATCTATTCTTGCTCTGTTTTCTTAGTTAGACTCAGAACCTGATCTAATAAAAACCTGAATCTTTATCTGGAAAAAATAAGAATTATGTTCCATTCATTTTGAAGCATCTCTCATTATCTATGTCAGCCAGCTCACTGAATCATTGGCATATTCTAAGCTCTGAAAATTACGAAAACAATTTATAGTTTTTAAACGATATCTAAACGTATCATATCCATTTAAATAACTGATTATTTCTTCTTTAAATGTTATCTACCTTAAAAGTCGATGTAGCATGATTTTTACTCTGTTCTTTCAAGGAAAAACTTTAGTTACGAGTATATTATAATGAAATGCTGTTGAAATGTCTTAAGTTGAAATAGTACTATGAATATAAGTGCATATCATAATTTGGAACTAAAGTGAAAAACATGGTAGCTAAGGTTTCAACGAGAAACAAATTACAGACTAGTTTCTTTCATTATTTTTACAAAACGTTTGGCAGTTACGTTGAAATCTGTACTAAAAGAATTCCCAGTGTTCTAAAAACGATTTCTTAAAATATTCTCTAAAAAAATGTTCAGAATAAATTATATTTAAATTTTAATTATTAATGAATTGTCAAATATTGCTTGAAAATTGACTTCAAGCGTTAGCTTATTTTATTGTATTCAGTTAAATGGATTAAGATAAACTTTCTTATAGTGGGAGCCCCATTATAAATATCAAAATATAGCTCCTGTGAAAGTCTTTTAATTTTAATATTCTTAATATTTACCTGAAAATTAATTTACAATTGTACAATTCACAAAAACAAGTTTTCCTGCAGAGAGGAAAATTTTCTTTCAAATGTTTTATAAACATTATTCGCTTTAAATTTTCTTCTATTAATTTTAAGTAGTAGCTTTAATCTCTTAATTTTAATTTCTATTAAAGCATATTCTTAATAAATAAACCACGTAAAACAATTTTTCGTCAAAAGGGAAACCAGTGTTTAAATATTTTAAGTTTAACTAAGATATTGAGAAGAATTAGGTCAACCTGAAAGTTTGTTTAACCAGTATTGCTGGAAAATAAACAGGCAAATAGAAAAAAAAATATAGCATATATACAAATTTACTTAATTTTTGTTTGAAACCCAAAGACGTAATCTGATTAATGTACTGAAAAAATTGTAATTTTATTTGTATTTGATGATTAAACTAAGTTTCGATTAAGTTGCAATCTGGGTTAGACCTTAAAGTGGTTGAAGAAATGGAAAATAAAGATCAATCAAGCGAAATCAACTCGCATGACATTGGCAATGAGAAGAGTTGATTGCCCAGGAATACATTTAGATAGAGGTTACATATCGCGATCTGGAAATGTACGGTACTTAAGTAATCACTAGATCGTCGTCTGACATGGAAGGTTCACATTAAAGCAAAAATGAAACAGCAAAATATCAAATTTAAGGAGCTATACTGGTTATTAGGTAGCAAATTGCAACTCCCCCTATCTAACAAGCTATTTTTGAGAAAGTGACTCTAAAACCGGTTTGGACATACGAAATCCAACTCTAGGATACGGCGAGTACCATCAATATAGAAATTATTCACCGTTTCTAGAATAAATTTGGGATATCCATTACACTGACGCCATGGTTCGTACAGAACAACGAATTCACGAGCACTTATCGTTATCGTGTGTTCGCGAGGAAGTCGATCGAACTAAGTGCAAAAGGACAAAATAAGACTTACCGACCACGATTTCTAGGTCATTTCTGGCTGGATTTAAAATAGAATATTAATTTTATTTATGATCAGTATTTATGCTACCTTTGATTTATTGTTGATGTCTACAATGTATTCAATTAAAATGTCTCAAGGGAAACTCTTTATAACTTATTACCATGAAATTTACTTATGGTTTCTAAACTACGAAGCCAATTGTAAATGTAATTTGAGATAAAAAAAAAATTGTAGTTGGTATTCTAAATTAATTTACTGTTATGAAAATTTAGAATCTTTAACACACTTTATTCCTAATGATGAGATGTTAATCAGTTTTATAAAAAATTATAATGGGAGGCATTAAATTTTTACTTCCTTGTACGAAGCAAAGGATGTACTGTGGTCGCGAAAAATGTCAGTTTCCAGATTTCAACGGAAATACCCATTTTGACCATCCCTGAATCCATTTTGACTAGTTTCGGCGCGACGTCTCTACGTATACGTATGTATGTATCTCGCATAACTAAAAACGAATAGCGGTAGAATGTTGAAATTTTGGATTTAAGACTGTTGCAACATCTAGTTGTGTACCTCCCCTTTGATTGAATTCGACTGAACCAAAAGTGTCCAAAGCACAAAATCCAAAAAACAATTGGATTTTGGACTTTTTCTTAACTGCAATAATAAGCTCTCATTGAGAGATTTTCAACAATGACCATACGTGGTACTTATTTTCATTGGTTCCAGGGTTATAGCCAAATAAAATTATAATTAATGAAATATTTGGATCTTAGCGGAAGGCTAACATCGGTTCTAATCGGACTTCATCTCTTTCTTTTTACCTTTTTTTTTTTTTTTTTTGTTAATTTAAATATATTGATTTATTAATAATTATTAACCTCTCATTGTAAAAAAAATTACGATAACTAGTAATACAATAATAACAAAAAAGGAAAAATATCAGATTTTTTATTGAAATAAGATTTTATCTACTTTTCATTTAAAAAAAAAAATCTGTAAATATAATTTAATAGGCGTTCGAAGAAGTTATGTGTTGTCCACATCAGATTATTCAATGAGTATTACGAAAGGATAATTGAAATAGGGTAATTTTGTATAAGATTTACGTAAGAATTACATGGAAATATTATATTAACAGTAAATTTAAAAAAAACTAAAAGATTTTACTTTTATTTTCAAGAAAGTGAAGAGGAAGAGTTTATACGAGTTTTTTTAATGGAGTTGACATTTTTAACAAATAATATTTTGGTGCATCCAAGTATTCTGATAAAATAACAAACATTTTATCAACAGTTTATAAATTTTTATATCTCATTTTCTCACTCATGAAATTTTAATTTTGTTAACAATTCTAAAGAAAGTATTTAATCCATGTTTAAAACATTCGATACATTTTACTGAAGCAGACACAGCACAATTTTCTGATCGTTCGATATCATGATCGTCGTTGAAAGGGGTCGTTCTTCCCTCTCACCGACTATAAGGACACAAAAGAAGTGATATGACACAATGGAGAATAAGCCAACACCTTATCTTTTCTACAGTATCTGTCTGAGCCGACTTCATTCAGTACGCTACTGCAATCACCAAAATCTTTCCATTTTATACACAAAATTCTTAAAAAAATAGTGGATAAAATCAAATGAAATTGTTGTATTTAGATTTTTGTTCAACCTTTAGATTTCATTACTTATGAGATTATTTTATTCAAGAGAAAATTCTTATTTCTAAAAATCTGATAAATATTAAAAAAGTATAATATTTTAAATAATATATTTTTTTGAAATTTATTAATTATTGATTTTTATGCGGGAATCATAAAACATAAACGGATAAAATAAGTCATTGATGATGTTATTAAAAACCTATTTTGTGTTTAATAGTATTTAAACGGCCAGCATTTCTATTAGAATATAATAGTATGTAATAGAATTACTCGAAATTTCTCTAGTCCGAATCTTCCAGTAGTTCGAGAAATCAAAAAAATATTTACAAAATTATAAAAAATAGTAGAAAATTATCAGAAAATAAAAACTGTAAGAAAAGTAAATAATTTTAACTGTCGTTTATAATCAAAATTAGATTTAAATAAAAATACTGACCCCTTTTACAAAAAAGGAGTAGAAATAGAAATAAATTTGGTTTCTGAAATGCATTTCCCCATTAATCTATTTGTTGAACGATATTACTTTTTTTTTATAAAGTATATATTTAAATTGTATATTTCTATTTTACGATGGTCCAAGAAATATATCAAATCCGTTAAGCTGGCTGATAAAAGTATGGCGAATTATAGAGTATTCGTGGTAGGATTACTTCTCTTCATCATATGGTGTTCTGCCTGGCATCAGATTCCTTACACCGTTGCTGTCTCGGTCTTTTTTTTTGTATTCTATGATACCTTATCCTTTTAAAAATTTCTACGTCACCCCCCAGGTAGTTTTCAATTTTGATCTCAACTATTATCTTCATTCTTCTTCTTCATCCCTTCTTTTCTCGTTCTATTGACATTCCCGATCCATTTGTCAAGATTCCACTTCCTCTAACCGTATGACCTAAACATTTTCCTTTTTTTTATAGTTCCCGCATAAGTGCTCTTTCTTATTTAATCCTGTTCTTAGTTCCTCATTCCTCCTTTTATCCATCCATCTTACTTTCTTCATATCCATATCTGAAAAACCTCAATCGAGTTCCTTTTCTTCATTTTCCACGCAACAAAAGACCACACGTTAGCATTTGGCTAACCTCTTTCTTCCTTATTTCTAAGTTCAAACTTTTTCTATACGGTAATTTCCTCTTCTTATTGAAGGTTTTTCTTTACAATTGCTATCCTTCCTTTTATTTCCATTGCGTTTTTCTATTACTCTGTTTCTGTAATTCGCTAACAGGGCACCACGTGATTAAAGCGTATTTTTTTTACTTTCTCTATTCTTCCTTCTTCCGTCCTTATCAATAAATTCTTTACTTCCATTATTTTAGTTTTTCCTATATTTATTTTCATTTCATACTCTTTCATTCCTTCCTCTAAGATTGTTAACAATTTTTGAAGCGCGTCTGTGACATCAGCTCAAATTACAATATCATCAGCAAACCCTTACCCTTATGCTTATTATTTTTCGTCCTCTTATACTTATTCCTTTTTCTCTTTCTTCTAACATATTCTTTCTTCATATTTTCAACATAAATGTTACAGTGTCGATGAAAGGCAACGTCCTTGCCTAACACCTCAACCTAGTCTTACCTAGTCAGTCATACCCTTATTTAACTTCATTGTTGCTGTATGTTTCTTGTATAATTTAAATAACAATCTGTCTTTCCATCCCACGTTTTTCAATATATTAGTTCAAGGAATAAGTAAATGTGTAGTTTATTGAATTATGAATAATGTATTACCAATTTATGGTTTTCTAAATATTTAAAATAAGATTTGTTGTTGCCACTGCCGATATTGGTATTCAAATGCTACGAATTTATTAGTTTTTCAGAAACTGAGTAAAATAAATAAATACAATAGACGCGAACATGTTATTAAAAAATTAAATAAAAAACACAAATAAGATGAAAATGTTTAAATAAACTGTTGAAAATTTAAAATTTACCCCTCCATCGATTTCCGTGGCAGTACCGTCTTTTCCTTTCAACCGGAGGTCCCGGATCCGAATCCCGGTCAGGCATGGCATTTTTCATAGCTAAAAAATTTCTGTTTTTTTATTCCCACCCACAAGCTTCGAGATTTTATGATGAATTATCATCCAAAAAAATATCACTCTTTTTTCAGTTAACATAATTTTCTTTTTAAACGTGGTATATATTTCGAAAAAATTATTTTTTCCTTCCCCCAAAATTAAAAAATATAAACGTAAATACTCCATACGATCACCATAAAAGCGCACATCAATAGCCTATGTTTAAAACAATGAGTGTTTTATGAAGATGATATATCCGGCTTGTTTTCGTAGTAGTTGCAAAGAAGCAAACGTTTTGTTATTTGTATATAATATCCCTTTAATGCATTATACATGTAAATATCAAGTGCATTTGTCAACCAATTTTCAGCTTCGTACATCATCAAGAAGAATTACTATTTGTGTGGTCATAGGAGAGAATATTTGAACTTCTGTTAATTTAAATGGTTGTAATTCTTTTGTGGAAAACGTAGATCGACCGGATTATGGAAAAGAATGTTGTGGTCTACAAGTACTTATTAATAAAATATGAATCAATCAATCATCAATGTGTTTAATTTCATTACCGACAGAACGGCTCCATTATTTTCCAAGAATAAGCCAATATATCATTAAGAATTTATATTTCGTGCACTGAGCGTTTTGGAAGGTAATTTACTAGCCGGCTGACTTCAATGCATGCGAAATGGGAACAGTTTCATTTCTTCTTCAGAAATTTTTTTATTTCTATACTATAAAAGAACATTTTTTAATCTTTTATTTGATGTATGTAAAATAGGAAACCGATCAGTAAAAATTCATTACGTCACGAGACTGATTGAAAATTTTTGTAATGAGCGATGTTTATTTATTATTTTTGTATTTAGAAGATTTTCATGAATATCTATTGTCCCGAAGTATCTAAATATACTTTTTCTTAATCGTTAATTTTATACTTTTAGATTAGATATTTGAGAATATTCATAAGATCAGTATAAAACAAGATTTCCAGTTTGGATATTTCAATCATCTGGCCCAAAAACTATCTGGCACTGTATTGTATGTGATGCGTGTGTAATTTGATTACATGCTGTACAAAAATATCGATTATAAACGATTATAGTATGTTTTATCCTGCTGTGATACAATATGCAGATTTCTTCAGAAGAATGTATCAGTTATATATAAGTTTGGTAAAAAAAAGCAAAGTACTTATATATGTTCGTTTTGAATGAGAGTATAAGATATTAACGAACTGGGATCGGAACGAAATCAAAAAGCCGCGTAACTGAACACTGTAGAGTTATCTATTTATAATCAAGAAGAGACGTTCACCTAAGGGGATTGCACTGGCGATACTTTAACCTCCGTATCTTATATTGTGTATAATAATAGTTATCTTTCTTTTTTAAAACATTCTTTATTCTTTTAATACAAATTTTCGTGAGATTTCATCCGGCCAGTAACCAAATACGCATCAGAAATTCAACGCCCTAACACAAGAAGAGAAATAGATTCACTAAAGTAACATTATTTTTAATTTGGCAGCTGTAATAATAGATTTAAAATAACAAGATAACAATTTGAAAATTTTAATTATACTACCCGTCTCCTCTTTCTAATTAAATGCTTTTATTCATAGACCGAAACAAGAAATATTAAAACAGCAGCCAAGGTTGTTTTCCGTCTAGTTTATTAAATTTCTCAGTCTATAACTTTTTGACATAAAAAACAAAAGTATATTATGGTACTGAAATCGATAGAAGTTTCAGTAAGAAAATCTTACTAAATTTTGAAGAGTCTTCAAAATGAAGGTTTGAAGGATTTCTACCTGTACGATTTACCGAATATAAAGACAGCCATAATGTTGCTTATCTCCCCAAAACGTACAGTAAGTTTTATTAATAATTCCCATCATAAATAACTAATAATTGAATTTTCAATGGTTTATCCACATTTACGTCAAGAATGGTTTGCGTCAATTCATATTTTAGATAATCTGTTAGAAATTAATTAAGTGAGGTGATATACTATCAAAAGAAGATTTTCACTTTTCCCGTTTTGTTTTCATTATTCCCTGTTTTACGACTAAATTAATTGTATACTTATGTTAGTTTCAAAATGGTGTGTATATATCTCAAATTCTTGAATGTTTTCAATCAACAAAAAGGAATCGTGTTCATTCAACTCAAATTTCAATCAACTATGAGTAACGTAATGGATTGTTTTTACATTTTAAGCGTTATTTCAATAATAGTAACTAAGTTTTTTCTTTAATTCAGTTTAAACTTAATGATTGGGAACAGTTTAATTTAAAAACGCATAAGTTTGTACTGGATAAAAAATGAAATTTAAGTAATTACAATCTAAGATAGGTAAAACTTCAACAAAAGTAGATTATTTTCTTTTTCAGATTTTTTTAAAGATTAAAATTTTTACATATTCCAGATTTTCTTTTTAAGTTGTGCACCATCAAAGAGTACAATTTTATTAATATTTCTAGGATTCCAACCCGTGTACAGCTTTTGCCTGTTTTCATTTTGTATGTGATATAATTTAAGTGTATCATTTATTTAAGGTTTCAGTTCATTGTTTTTCATATTTACGTTAAATAGTTGCAATCATCTCAGTTCTATCCAGGATTAATCGAGCTCTTGACTTCATCCTTCTGAGAAATTTTGCTCCTGTAGAAAATAATCCTAAATATATTATTATATATTAAAAATATGTTTAGTCTAAGTCAGACCATCGATTTTTTAATTAAACTTTTAAACGGAACAATCTAGATTTATAATTCCCGTTGAAAAATTACATCAAAAACAAATAATCTTTATATGATAATTCTAATTTAATTTTAATATGAAGATATTGATAACAATATTTGTTATTGTTCTGAAAAAGATGGTAGGTTTCAAGTTTCACCAGCTTATCAAGTTGAGTAGAACAAAATTTGAAACGTGTTACACGGTGAATAAAGAAAGGGAGCAAAAAGAAAAAGTTTATATTGAGTTCAAGGATAGAATGTTGTATTCAGCTGGAAGTCGGGATAACTTTCCTTGTTACTGAAGAAACCCAACAGGAGTTGAGTTTGTCCTTCCATGATTCTCTACCCTCTTCCTTATTTTGTGACTTACTTGTGACGTCAGAGTTCGCGCACCTATAAACTTACGTAACATCTTGGCCCAGTACTGACAACCCGGTAATGTTGTTTCCGTTTAATTTTTCTTTCCATTTCGTCTAACTGTTTAAAACACTGTCTTTTCAAGTTTGTAAACTTAGGTATCTTTGGTATATTTTCCGAACAGAAGTATAAAAAATGAAAAATTTGTAAACATTTTTCCTTATACGAGTCTTTTTGTACATCTTTAAGATGTCTTTTATTCATTTATTAACTTTTTAACATATCATTAAAATATAAGCTTATGAAACTGAATTAATATTAGGTCTATGAAGGGAGTCTAATAGGGGTCTATGAATATTAGGTCTATTAGGTCTATTTTGTATATTCTTCACGGTCCAAGATAAACTTTATTTAAAAGTCTGATTATTTGAGTACGTTACTGAGATAAATATTCACAAAAAAAAAACGCAATCAATTCCACAAAGTAATTCAGTGAAAATATATTTTTAAAATCAATTTCAGTCACTAATAAAGATAAACAGAAATTTGCAACATCCCAAATAAGTGAGTACATGTTTTAAATTTTTTTTTTTGCAAGCAACAATATTTACAGTTTATTATGTCACCCAAAAAAAAAAAAAAAAATATTTACCTCCGCCTCCTGCCAATACTTCTATCTCTCGTGAAACCTTCTTTAAGCATTATTGAATCGGGAATGCCGTTACTAAGCTTTTCAACATATACTCTAACGATTTTTAACAATCAGAAATTACCCACCCACATTTCACTGGTATTAGGTGTTAGGTTAGATATTCTGTAGACCTAAATATCTTACTTCTTTCAGTACTTAGGTCATGAATTCACTAGAAATTTATACTCTTTCAGAGATTTTAACATTGTCTCGAAACTTCTCTAAAATATATGTCTTGTAATGCAGCCTTAAATCTACCTTATCTACCATCCATCTAAAGTTGCAAAAATATTACATACTTTGCACTAGTTTCATGGCCTATCATAAATAAAATCTAATATATCCAAGCATTAATAATTGAAATCCTCCTTAAGATAATTAGAAATTTTAGATTCAACCAAACGCCTACAGCGTCTACAACATGAGCATAACTATTGCTTCTGTAGTTATAGAGTTGAGTGCCGGGTTTTGTTTCGAGGGAACATCGCTCTCTCAGAACCATTTATTGGCTGTAATCACAAGCAATCAAATGTGTGTGGTATCACATTCAGACGCAGCATTGGCAAATCGTCAAGTACTTGTACATGACTAAAGCCTTCTTGCCAATCAGCTTGAAATTTTTCTCTGCTTACTTTCTGAATGAAAGAGATATTTCGAATATGCAGTACGGCAAATACCTTTCAAACAGCCTCAGCTGTTCCCTCCTTCCAAGTGTTCAATTCTGACATACATGTGTGTCAAAGCCAATTGGCAAATAGCAGTATTTATTGTTATTTTCAGAAATGGTTATACTAAATATAATCTAATTTATTTTTGTTTGGTATGTAACTTGTTTGTTTGAAATAGTTTTAATTATAATGTGAAGTGATACTATTATTATGAAACAATAGTTAACACAATCCATTAACCACCAATTAGGTAAACAAAAACATCAATACAGAATATAAGTCGTTATCACGTGACAAAAAAAAATATATTTATTACAATAAATTTGGTAGTTGTTAGCAAATAATAACGCTTGGGATATAACCTAATTGTACACATACAGTAAAATTGACTCTGCCACTCAAAAATATATATAAAGGGATTTTGATAAATACAATATGAACAGAACAAGTCGTGCTTCCTCATCCGATAAAGAGTAAGATTTTCAAATGAAATAATCCATTATTTTAAAATTCCCGCTTCTGAATTAACAGTCTGCAGAAGTAAAATAATTTATATTTACTTGAAATTAAAGAATCCTATCCCAAATAAATATATAAACAAATTCCTAAATTTTAGTAAATATCTCCGCAAAAATCCCCCCCCCCCAAAAAAAAAGTAAATAAAAAACATACTACTAATCCTAATACCAAAGTAAACCATTAAAATAAAAATGAATACAGTAATCTTCACCTCGAAGGCAAAGACTGTAATGTGTTTGCCTGAAACAATCCTGGAATTGTGGAAAATTTTCTCAAAGGTTTGATTCCAGGCTGCAAGCAGAAACTTGTATTACAAGTTAACATCAACATAGTCATTAACGATCTTAAAAATAGATGCAAATTATAAATTACACTTAAAAAATAATAATTTATAGCAATTAGAAGATTGAAAAAGAAATTAAAAGGCAAGTATATATATATATATATATATATATATATATATATATATATATATATATTTATATTATTCGAGTTTGTCTAGCGGTTAAATTCGTCATCGTAAATTCAGCTGATTTTCGAAGTCCAGAGTTCTAAGGTTCGAATTTTTGTAAACATTTTTATTCTTAATTACGGATTTAAATTATGTCATAACAAGCCAAAAATAAAATTATTACTAATAATAATAATAATAAAATATAAAACCAAGCCTTTTTTGAATACACTTTAGCGTTTAAACTAGGAAAAAATTCATAAAACCTATTAAACGTAAGAAAGAGTATGTAAGTATTTATTTATACTCGTTTAACAGCCCGAATTTATAGAACACAAAAAATAAAACTAAATTCATTTACTCACGATAACTTATGAAGGATTGCGCTACTGCGTTTTAATTTTGTTGTTCAGAATGACTGGAGGTGAATTGGACCGTAATTTTTTACCAGGATTTTTTCAGTGTTAAATTAGCCATGTGAAAATAATTTTTTGGTATACAATCCAATGTATGCAGCGGCAAACCCTTTTACAGCGTTGAGATTATGTTTGCTATCGCGTTACAAAATGAACTACATATTCTGTTCGGTAGTAAGTTTTGATCAACTCTATTTTAATAATACTTTAAACAATGAAAAGATCTTTGATAATGGTCAAGGTATTGCGTGTATTTCAAGCAGCCATAATAAAATTTCAAGGAATGATATCAGTAGTGTGAACACCGACGAATCAGCTGCAAGCAATTTAAATTCAGTGCGAAACACAAAACAAAGACGGTATAAAACAGAAAAGGGATTTGTCTCTAGGATTTAATAAAATTAGTATCAGTGACAAAAATCGACTTCAATGAGTAGTTTTCGTGACTGTATTAGGATCTGACAGCATGAAACCTAACATACTAAGGAAGCATTTAGAAACAAAACATGAGAACTAATAAACAAACCTAAAGAATACTTTGATCGCCAGGAGAATAGCTTTAATTCTACTCAGTAAACATTAAAAAAAATACAACCGTGACTTCCAAAGCTATTTTGGGGTCTTTTAAACTTTCTCATAAAATTGCTAAATGTAAAAAGCCACTCACAATAGACGAAACTATTATCTTACCAGCTGCTATTGATATTCGCGCCGGCCTCCGTGGCGCGAATAGTAGCGTTTCGACCTTCCATACGGAGGTCCCGAGTTCAAATCCCGGTCAGAGATGGCATTTTCACACGCTAAAAAATTGTCATTCATTTCATCCTCTGAACCAATACCTAACGGTGATCCCGGAGATTAAAAAAAAGAAGCTGTTGATAATGATTCCACAATGTTCAGAGATGGCTTCGCACAACTAAAATCCATTCCTCTTTCTAATGACACTGTGTCACGGCGAATATAATTTTTTTCTGAATATCTGAATGAGCAATTAATGGAAAAACTAAAAAAAATCTAATTTTGGCCTTCAAGTTGATGAATCAACTGATAAACACAGACATTCTCACTTAGTGGTTTATGTCAGATTTATTGATGACAAAGAATTCAAAAAGAAATGATTTTTTGTGAGCCAATTATCAACACTACTGGAGAGTTTTTTTTTAAGATTGACAACTTTTTTAAGAAAAACAATATGCAATCAAAGAAATGCATTGGGATGTGCACGGATGGAGCCAGAGCTGTGACAGGACAATACACTGGACTTCAAGGTTTGATCAAAGCTGTTAGTTTCATTTGCTGTCAAATGAAACCATTGCATTGTTCACATAGAGGCATTAGCCTCAAAATACCTGAGTCCAAGCTTAAATGAAGTTCTTCAAGTTGTTTTTAAAACAGTCAATTTAATCAAAGCGCAGCCACTCCAATCAAGGATGTTTACAGTTTTGTGTAAAAATATGGGTTCAGAACACACAGCATTACTGTTTCACACTGAAGCTCGATGGCTATCAACGGGAAATGTTTTAAATACAATATTTGAACTTGAAAATGAAGTGTTTATGTTTTTAAGAGGTTGCAAGAAATTTCAGAAGAATTATGCGATACACAGACTTCCTCTTGAAGCTAGCCTACCTGGCAAACATTTTTGCAAAATTGAACATTTTGAATAATTCTATGCAAAAGGGAAATACCAATAAGCTTCCCCAGAACGAAAAAGTACAAGTTTTTGCTCTCGCTGTGGGAAGCTGCTGTGAAAAAATTTGACTTGAGCGTTTTTTTACATTACTGAACATGCTGCAAGAAGCTGAGTGAGAACAGGTAACTCAAGAGCTTACAACTTGTTTGGTAAAACATCTTTCGACTCTACAAGAAAATTTCATGACTATTTTTAAGAAGACCTTCAACAATTTTATTGGATAAAAAACACCTATTTCAAGAACTGAAGGAATCTAGTTCGTTGAGTTTGGTAGAACAAGAAAAGCTTATTGATCTTCTGTGTGATGACCCGTTAAATTTAAGATTTAAAAAAAAAACTCATTGTCAGATTTCTGGATAAGTTTAAAAGAAAAGTATCCGAGTTTGTACGAAAAAGCTATGAGAATACTAACACCGGTTGCAAGTATATATTTATGTGAAACAAGATTTTCTGCGTTTGCATCTACGTAGATGCAAGCACAGAAAAAAAATTCCAAGTATCATGGAAACCTAGATGTCGGCAAAAAAATAAGAGTTGATCTATCGGACATCTCATCCCGTTTTATAAAGCTTTGTGAAGGAAAAAAGAAGCTTACCCATCACATTAAAAGTGTTTACTAAACCTTTCCTGAACACATTTTGATTAATTTTTAAAAACAAGCACAATAATCATATAACTTTTTCTTTTTTTTGTAATTTATGTTTTATTCAATTTTAATGTTGCTCTTTTAAGTTCTTAAATTGTAAAAATAAAAGAAATGAAATTGCTCTCTTATTTTTTTATTAGCCTAAACATGATTGTTGTATATGGTTTTCATGAAAAAAAATTCATACAGGAACAGTGTAACAAAAAATATAGGTATATACTTTTTACAATACATTATATACATTATAAAAGGGGCTCGATCTTATGGTACACCATGAAGGGATGCTCGGGCTGAAAAGTTTGACAACCTCTGGTGTAGGCGATTACACAAAAACGTACGCTGTGCGAACTCATCGTTATAAAACAATTAAAAAGATTTCTCAACAATGAAAAAATCAAATAAAAATATAATAATTTTGTTGCTACAGAAACGTTGTTAATAAATTCTCAATTGTGTAATAGGAGTTACAGATGTCACACGTAGAACTGCTTTTGTCTTTGGGATGAATTTTAATTTTAATTTACAGAGGGTACCTCCCCACCTATTCCGTTATTATGCCAAAAACATAACACAAACAGGTTAGTCTCTTGAAGACGGGTGGGAATTTTTCATAATTTATAAGTCTGATCATTTTATAGATGGACGTTCAATAATTAATAAGACAAATTGATGTAGAAATGAAAGTTTGTAAGAGGAGTTTCCTACTTTCATGACTTTAGGTTGGCATCACTGGAATGAGCTGAGAACAGCTGACGGACAAAAATTGTTTTGTTTACAACCTCAATATCGCATTTAACGATGGCGTGTCGGATTGAAGTTTCCACATTAATTGAGAAACGTTCAGTGATCCATTTTTTTTTCTGAAAGTGAAAAACCAGCTAAAATCTTTACTCGAATGATTTTACAGTACGGTGAAAGTAGGGTGATCGCGGAAATTTTTATAAGTGTGTAGAACAGTTCAAAAACGGTTTAACCGTTTTACGAGCGGTTTTAGTGACTTACGAGCAACGACCTGATCGGCCATTTGAAGTGTCAACTACTTCGCTTGAAACCCGCATTGACGTCATTGTTCGTGAAGACCGACGTATTACAGTTGAACATATAGCAAAAACAGTCGCAGTAAGTGCTGGCACAGTTACAAGCTCAAGTACAGCAAAACAAGTACAAGATGGGTCCAGAAAGAGTTAACGCAATAACACAAGGAAACAAGACTCAAGTGTGTACAGATATGAAATAACATTATGAAAGGGAAGATGATCATTTTCTAAATAAGATTTTAACGTGTGATGAAACTTGGGTCACCATTTTGAGCCAGAGTCCAAAAGACAAACTATTGAATGGAAGCACACCAGCTCACCTGTCCCAAAGAAATTCAGAACGCAAGCATCAGCGGCAAAAGTCATGTTGACCATCTTTTTGGATGCCCAAGGTGTCGTCTTTTGTGATTATTTGGAAAATCAGCGTACAATTAACAGTGTCTACTCCTCAGAGATTCTGATGAAAAAAGTTAAGCCAGCAAATAGCGAAAAACGTCGCGGATTTCAAAGAAAAGGCGTGATATTGCTACAAGACTATGCTCGCCCTCATACCACTCAGCTGACCCAAGAAACCATTGGAAAAATGGGTTGGGAGGTACTATCTCATCCTCCCTACAGTCCAGATTTGGCTCTTCAAATTTTCATGTGTATGGTCCATTCAAGGAAGCATTATGTGGAAAAATGTTCAGCAAAAACGAGGAGGTGAAAGAACTTGTGGAAAAGTGACTCAAACAAGACAGACTTCATTGCATCATGTATAAAAAAGCTACTTTATTGTTGGGACAAGTGCATTAATATTGGTGGGGATTATGTCATTTGTGTCTCTTTAATTATTGAATGTCCCTGTAAGTACACATATATAGGCTCGCATTAACACATTTCTGTTGTATGTAGATCAATCACGTTTCTATGTACACTGATATAGATTCGCGTCGATGGGTGGAGTTTTAATCTAGATCAGAAATTGATCATTTTAAGCGTGCATTTTGGAAGAGGAGAGAGTGACAGAAAAAAGTATGCTCTACATATCTTTGTACTACAAAGTAGAATCGCGCTTCGCCCATCTTGTACATGTAGATTAACAGTTCAATAATAAATTCTTAATATTACACTAAACTACCACAGGGACACGAGACGGGAGAGAATCGTACATACTTTACAGTAGAAAACAGTAACATTTACACAAGTAGGAACTCATACGTAGGGACTCTCCTGTCAAATGAATGTAGATACTAAGTGTGTTTTAGCAGAAGGAATGGACGTATCACTTACAATAATATTAATTTATGTTCCCTTTCAAGAAACAAAAACCAGTAAACATAAAAAGTATTTAATGAAAATAATTAAATTGCACTAATATATTAATTGCATTTACACCAATAACTTTTAAAATATATTATTTTGATTACTATTATTAAAAATAAATATGTAAAAATACATAAATAATGTAAATCTACAGTAAACTTGAGATAACATTTCTTATTTATTAATGATATAATAAATAGCTTAACAAAATAATAATTTCTTGATTTATTCAAATATTTACATTTGTTACTGAAAACATTTACTCATGAAAAACACAGGTTGGTGTACGGTATAATCTTATTGTAATGTGTATCCTAATGTATCTTATTAATGTGTATCTTAATGTAACTTGTAATAATCCTATTAATGTGTATCACAACGTCACAGGCAAAGCTTGTATTTTCGTTCGGTACGCTGTAAAATAACTAAGTATATTAAATTTGTAGATGGGTAGTAATAAAAGGTAATCCATTAAACAATGAACATCCTTTTTTAACGGCTAATTTTATTTTTAATTATTCTTAAACCTTAAACCTTAATTATGAGTAAATTTGATAAAAATAAAAAAATATCTTAAAAATACATACTATAAAAATATTTATCTTCCAGCAAACTATTTTACAGATTTATTAAAAAAAATTATAATTATTATTATTACAGTTCGTCAGGCTGACAAACTAAAATAAAAAAAAGGTTACTTTGGAATAATATTAAAAAGTTGTATTATGATAAACAGTAGAAAAATGAATAAATGACAAAGATAACGAATAGTAATAACAATAAGTCCCAAAGCCTCTTTAAGACAAAGTTCATAAATCTAAACGGCGTCATTTTTGTAAAGTAAGGAACAACTGCTTAAAACTATATTGGCGAAAGTATTGTTTTTTCCGATGAAAGCAGATTCCAGCTGCAGTTAAACTGAAAAATTAGGATCAGACGAACAAAAACTGAAAACTTTCTACCAGCCTGCATCATTCCTACTGTGTAAAAAGGCGGAGATGCCGGAAGGTCCTAAACATCTTAGAATCATTGATGGGACAATGAACAGCACAGAATAAATATATATAACAAAAACGATTATACTATATAAAAAATGTCATCCATATGTTTAAATAAATATAAAAAATTTGAAAAAAAAAGACTGTACTATATACAAAATTGTCATCCGCGCGTTCTTTAATTATCCTGTATTATTCTATATTAAAGAGCAATGTTTTATTTCTGGCAGTCTTTTTTTTTCAATTTTTGTAATATTTATAACTTGTTTTATTTCTATATCACTTTCTTGTTTTCTATATCTTGTTAATGTATGTAAATTTATTTTACTATTTTTTTTTTTTTTTTTAATTCGAAAAACACCCGTTTTTGATTAATTTTAACTTCCTTCTACATTAAGCCTAACTGAAACAAACATTAAACTGTAAAAATAACATTCTTTTACTCCATAAATTATTTAATTAATTAGAAATTAAATTGTATTATATTTTTTATTCTCGAAAAAAAATCAACGTTTTTTTTATCAAACTTTTGTTTTAATTATTAGTAATTATTCAAGAAAGACCTATTTCAGTAAAGATAGTTTATTTATAAAATTAAAAAACCTAAGCATCACATGTACTTTCATGAATGTACCTTTAAAATCCATTCAATGTTACATAAAAGATTACCTGGTATACAAATGCATAATCATACAACAGCTTCACTATACTACGGTATTAAAATATTTATAGGCCATTTCAAGTTAAATAGAGAAAGTCTATTTGGAGTGAAAGGATTTATCTATCCCCTTGATTATCCTCAATCTGTTTGTTAGCATTTCATCTCTTATTCCAGGAATAATATGAAAAAAAATTTAGTTCTTTATTTTATAAAAATAACTTTCACTGTTAGCATGTCGTACAAAAATAGCTCTATTTGTACTATATCAAAGAGCAATTTTTTTTTAAATTTTACTTTTAATTAATAACTTGTTTTTTTCAAATTTACAAATAATTGCTGAAAGGTAAAAAAACTGGTTGATTGACATGAAACAAACGCTGTTTTTTCTATATAATTTTACTAGATTAGGATTTGCGTTGTATTCAGAAATAACTAAAAACTATACTTTATTTTAAATAAGTTAACTTAACTTAAACTGTATTTTTTAAATAACTATGATGTTTCGTGTTTTAACTGATCCAAGCATGAGATTTAGCTACATGCTATTATCTACTACTGTATATAGATTGACCGGCTACGTCGGGGGAAGAGCCAAACCTTCAAGCCCATGTAAACCGTTTCATTTTGATGTGGTTAATAATGAACTACAATGTTAAAATACTACAAAACTGGAATTGTGCAATTTTACAGAAGTACTGTGCTGTAATATTACTATATTACTGAACTTTTATACTTTTATCTGATAATGTTGTTATTTGTATTACTGAATTTAATACTTAATATTGTATAACTCTTATTAAATTATTTTTATCCTTTCCACATCACATTTATATACATATATATATATATATATATATATATATATATATTATATATATAATATAATATATTAATATTATATAATATATTAATATTATATAATATATATTATATATATAATATATTATATATGTACAAAATATATATAAATTTTGTACATATATATATGTGTGTATAAATTATAATTAAACACAACGATGTTCTCTTTTTTAAAAAAAAAGGAACATTTATTTATTTCTATTAATATTTTACAAATAATATGCATTTACTTAATTAATATTAATTGTACAATTATTCATTATTCGATGTACATTCCAATAATCTAATAATGTAAAATAGGAGGTTATTAATTTAACGAATGAGTACAATAAAAAATAACATCCGTTTACGGAGAGATCTTGAGTAGCACTAAATAATTATGATTACAATTAAAATAAAAAGACAAAGGCAGCAGCTGCATTACATTCTTTCACGCGGTGGGTTTTCCTAGAAACTAGCGATAGGCAACACACGTGGCTTCTGGATTGTAATGCATTAGGACTTTACTGTAACATAATTCCTCCCTCCCCAAATAAAACATCTGGGAGTGGTTCAACAGGTACAGGTGATTTCCTTAATTTTGACATACAATACAATAATAATATTTACAATCAATAAACAATATCCAAATTAATATGATTACAAATTGATGTATCACCTGTGACAATATTATTTTTACTGGCCTATCGGCTTCAATTTATATTTTCTAATTCCAATGTCTTAAGATCTATCGATAGTTCAGAATGCTGCACCTTGTCAATATGTAATTTATTAACATCAATAAATTTAGGGTACCCATAGCTTTTGCTTATATACTGTAATGAACAATCCCTATACAAAATTATACTGTAATTTGAACTTATTAAATATATTCCTTCTAATACTTTAGTTACAGTTTCTTTATCATTTATAATTGTTAATTTTTCTTTGTATGGTATTATTGCCAAAAAATATTGTAATTCTGGTGTCCATTTAATCACATTTTCTTTTACTCCTAATGTTACGTATTTATTTTACTATTTAATATAACATGACAGAAAAAATGGAAAATTCACCTTAATCAGGATAAATCAAAGCATGTCACATTCGCCATGCGAAGGGTGTCTGTGTCAGAGTGTATATGGATGGTACCTAGATCCAACACAAAGAGAGTACGCGATACCTAGGACTTCACCTTAATCGGCGTTTGACCTGGAAATATCAAGTGAGGATGAAAAAGAAACGCAGTATAGGGAACTGTATTGACTACTACGGAGAAACTCACGCCTCACGTTGTCCAGTAAAGTTCTGATTTACAAAGTCATCCTACGACCAATCAGGACTTATGGCGTGGAGTTGTGGGGACCAGCAAGTAATAGTAAGATAGATATCATACAACGCTTCCAAAACAAAGAAACGATAGCAATTGTAGAGGCGATATTGTTCATACGGAATGATGAGATTCATGAATGTCTGGAGCTTCCGATGGTTCGTGAGGTTGTGAGACCGTGCAGTATTAAATACTAAAAACTTCTTGAAAATCACGTCAACCACTTAGCTATCAATCTGCTTGATAACAGCAGGAACGTCTCCATGTGCTTAGGGGCAAATACTTAGGGGCTACTGAATGACAATTTGATAATGACGACGCCAAATCTAGTGATATTATTCTTGTTTACTTTATTACTTTTGGTTTGACTATTTAATTTTTATTGTGTTTGTTTTTTATGGACTATGAAGTACTATGTGCAGAAATATTTTTCTAATGAATTTTAACATTACTGCTTACCGATAACTATTATTATGAATTAAATTATAGGAGTTCCTTAAGAGCCCCTTATCATTATATTAGCGACCCCAAAGGAACTACATTAAAACACCGATTCTATCAGCGACAAGTTTAGAAAAAGGCATCTACATTTGTAAGAACACATATTCAAGATGGTGAAGACAGACTCACTAAGAAACTTTTCAACATTATCAAGGCAAGTAAGTTAAAGTCAATTTGGGTGAAAGAAACACATGACGACTGAACACCTCAGAAGAAGAAATCATGGACAGAAGGAAGTTTAGGGATGAAATTAGAAATAAAAAAATTGAACAACAGTGAAAAAGAGAAACAATAGGAAGAAGATGAACGGTGGAGAGGAAGAAAAAACACAGTGAACGGATGAAGAGATTTTGGAAAGAAAAGAAAAGAGAAGAACGAAGTGAAGTCATTACTGGCTCAAGTTCACGCGCTCTCCTGAAGGGGAATAATCGGAAATAATAATATATACGTTGTTTTCTCCAACCACTTTTCCAGCTACGGACAGGTGTGTGTTTGTGTGTGTGTGTGTGTGTGTATTAGCAACTGCAATCACCTCTACCGCATTACAGATCTGACCTGACGTAGCTGCAGATTTAGTGCATTGTAAGTGTAAATGTACCGATAAGCATGTACTTTTTAACAGACTCAAGTCGACCAATCCTGAGATGGGTGGTTAATTGAAATCCAACCACCAAAGAACACCAGTATCCACAGTCTAGCATTCAAATCCATATAAAAATACACAGACGCCAACCTTAGAACGTTCGACTTCAAAAATCAGCTTATTCTGCAATGATGGATTTAACCACTAGACTAACCCGACTAGTTGTAGTACGTAATTATTAGTTAATAATACTTTCTTTAGTTATGACATTTTTGAAGTAATTTACTTGTAGTGCGCAATGTATAAAAATGCTAATTGGTTTTCATTTTTTGGATGTATTGCGCAGTTATCAAGAAGTTTTCTCTATAAAAAAAAATAAGTTTTTGTAACTCTAGTATATTTTTTTTTAAGAACTGAACCATCATTCACACAGATTCATTGTTTCTGTACTTCATAGATAAGGATTTAACCTTTTTAAAACATCTAAACTTTTTATATTTGTCCACCAACAACAACTACCCTTTCTCAATTCCCGACATATTTGTACAAACTACAACATTACTTACTCTCTTTTGAAACGTTTCCACCTACAAACATTTCAACTTTTAATGTTTTTTTTTTTTTTTTAAATACTTTTCTATAATTTTAAAAATAACCATCTACTCGCTAGATTCTTTAAAAACTTCTACATCCATCATTTTAGCAAGTAATGCCACTTTAATTTCCAAAATCGGGCCGTCGTTAATTGGAAAATATTAAATTTGTTGCTGATGAAACCCTTAAAAAACTGCTTCATCTAACCAGTTTTTCCTAACCTTTTTTGTGTCATGCCCCACCTTAGCCTTTCTAAAATTCCTACGTCCCTATATAACACATACATAATTTTTAATATTCAAAAATTGAATTGTTCACTGAAGAAACTTAAATGATAGGTTTTAGGAAGAAATCACTAGGAAATTATTGAAGAAACACAGTGAGTAAATTTTCAAAACATATAATGGAGAACTGAAATACATGTACGAAATGATTTTAATGAAAGATTTTTCTGAATTGTTTTAATTATTAGATATTTAAATTTAGTGAGATCCTTGGGCTTGATGCTTGCTGCAAAGAGATTTTATGTTAGGTTCCAATTTAGTTAGCTTCAGTCTCAAGTCACCCCGTTGGGTTAGAGCCTGCTGATTTGTTTTTTTTTAGCATCAAATCATTTATGGCACTAAATCCACATTCAGCTAAATATGAAGGTGGAAACAGTAACAATAGTTTTCTTGCTCATTCAGTTGAATTTGAATATTTGATTTCTGTTTCCCCACAAAGCCATGCCATCCCTCCTTTTATATTAAATAAATTTTTTTTTAATTCTTCTTTTAATTCTTTGTACTCAGCAGGTGACCACCCCTAACGTTTAATATTAAAATCACGGCTACGAACATGGCGGAGAGAAATTTCCTACACTGAACTTTTACCGAGCTCGAGTAGCAACTGTGAGTCGCTATACGGTTAACTTAAACTTTGGACGAGTCCATTCTCGAATTTCCCCCTTTAGCAATCAAATTGCCCTCTTGTGGGGCGTGGGCCCCACTTTGGGGAACATTGATCTAGACGATCGTAAACCGCTTCTCGAATTTTTTTACAATTATTTCTTTGTGGTGTACTTTTCAGTAATTTTTTTCTTTTGCTCCACATTGTTCCTACCGTAGAGAAAACCCAAATTAAAATTAAGGAGATTGTTAGTTTTCGTATTTCCCCATTTTCTACTAGCCATAATCTCAAAAAAAGTTAAGTTTAACAAAATTGAAGTACGTAGAGTACTGTAAATACTCAACGTACGTTACACGAGAACACATTAACTAATGAATCGATTAGAAATCACGGTATAGTAACAATTGTAACGTTAGCAAAAAATCTCTGGTAATGTCCACCACTTTACATCATACGTTACTAAGTCTCCTTGTCACGGTATAATGACGAAAAATAAATTCTTAGTGTTTAGTCATGTACTACTCACGAAGTTGTTAAAACAAATAATAAAATTCCAAGAATTATTTAATGAGAATTAAAGTACTGTAAGAAATGCATTACCTAATGAGTATCACACCACCTGATTTATGCTAGTATTTATTGGCTTTACGATGTAAAAAGATGTAATGTGATGTTGAGTTGTCAGTTCATCCTTGTTATATGACAGGTAAATAAGAAAAATCATAGGAAAGAGTAAACGAACAGTTGTAATCTGGAGTAAATCGTTTATATTCGGAGTTAAAATACTTTGACCACTACCCTCGAAAGATTCCGCTCCTATTGATTCAAAAAGTAATTTAAAAAATTACCATTGATTCAAGCCTATTGATTCAAGCATTATGGCGATCTTTTGTGTAATAGAATGTCTAGAATTCATCGATTGATTCATGAGTTGTGAATACGACTGTTCTTTCGTTTCAGACAAAGTTTTGTTTTAATGAGCTATATTACAGAATGTTTATTGTATATAAGGGACGTCAAAACGTTGAAAAATTAAAAAGCCGGGCCCAAAATGTTGACCCAATACACTTTACATTCCCTTATCACAGTATTCTATTCTACACTACAGTACTCAGAAAATAAAGAATAAGCGAAATCATTAAACAAATATTTAAACAAAGTTACCGAATTATCAGGTTATCAGGGATATTTATTACTGTTAGTTTTAGGAATAATTTTTTTTCAAAATTTATCTAGGATGTTGTGATTAATTTCATAACTGACATGAAAGTACATATTTATTTCTAGATATAATTCAATAATTATTTTTACACAAAGATAAAAAACTTAATTAAAATTCGTGATATTACATTTTTAAAGATAATGAAAGGATGTTGTTTCTTTTAAATAAGTATAAAAGTTCCGATTTCCTTCACAAAGGATTCCATTTCTTTTACTATGCAAAGCAACAGTGAATTTTCTATCTGTTTTGAACTCAAAATTAAAACAATCAATCTTATCATTCATATTTTAATTAGTTTATTTCTTCAAGGTAAAAATATTATTTATGTTTTATTCGGATTTAATTAAAATAAAATAAAGCCTAATCTTTCGACACATTTTATTTATTTTGCTTGTATTATTTTTTTAAATCCATGTCGATATGTAAGTACAACTTGAAGGAAGTGGTAAACAGCATAATCTAATACTGGACCAGACACTTAAAGAAGTGCATTATCATTGATAATATATATGTAGGAAAGCTACTTACTCTTATATCTTACTTTCTTACTTCTATTACATTATATCTACTATTATTACATTAATAATAGATATCTATTATTATTATTTCTATTATTTATTATAGATATATTAACTATTATCTCTAGTATTACATTATATCTTACTTCGTTACTTACATTTATATTATATTTACAAAGAATTATATATGAATTATTTGGAGAGAAATTTATAAATTTCACGTGCACGAAACACAGTTTTATATATTAGTTCAGGAGAGTATAGTATTCCTATTAAAATCGTGTAAGGAAAGAATTAATAAGGAATAATTTAAGTTCAAATTTAAAACATAAAAAAATAAAATAATGAAGCAAGGTGTTGTATGAAGGGTGGTGAAAACAAGTGGTGAAGATACCTAATGATAACGTTGAAGGACATATTGATGGAGGAAAAAGAATAGTAATAATTGTTTAAATGTTTTTAAAAAGCAAGAAACAATGGTTTCGTAATTATAAGATGCAACCAGCCAGGAAATGACAAATAGAAAAAAATCTGAGAGGAAAATATGGAAACTAGTGATTACGTCAGTGTAAAATAAACGTAACCTGCATTACAAAAATATTTATTCATTAATAGAAAACTTATTTGTTCACTGGAAAAAAAGTAGGACCCATATATCTCCCAGAAAAAAAATGAATCTTAAACTATATTGCATTTAGCGAGATTAAAAAACTGAGTCAAAAATAATTTTTTTTTTAAAGGGATAATATTTTTGGGATAAGCGGATAAGTCAAATGTTATAATAATCCATTTGTTCCAACCAAGTCTCGAGAACCGCCATACCATTACAAACGACTCACTATATAAATTATTAAACTTAAAAATTATAAAAAAAGATATTAAATAACAAAACAAAATATAAAGATTCTCCTAACCTTTTTAGCACTCTATTAATCAATAGTGAAGTCTAGTCTAAAGGTTGGGGAAAATGAAGTTACTTGATTTTCCGTTGTCGTAAGATGAAAAAACTAATTCATTTCCTTGTATTTAAATTATCGATGCATTCCTCGAACTGTACACTTTTTATACTGTATTGTTATTATCATTATTCGTCATCTTTGTCATGTATTCCTGTTACTGCTGTTTGTCCCAATAAAAATTGTTTAATGTCACTTATTAATGTTGTTTATCAGCCTGACGAACTACAAAAATAATTTTTTTTTATTTATTTGTGGAAGAGAACTGTTACATAAAGCCTTTCTATATTACACAATAATACAGAAAAACATATGCACAATTAAATTGTACAATAAATACATAGTACAACTGTATAATAAATACACATAACAATTTACAAATAATCAGAAAATTACATAATTTAAATATAACTTGAAAATAATGAGATAAATGACAAAGAAGCGTAAATAAACATAAACGAACAAACGTAAAAAGAAATGAAATCCCCCCTACAATCAACTATTTCAGTCTTTTACAGAAAACGTTCCGCTTCACAAAAAATAAAGCTGATCATTAATTTCATTTGCAGCCTTCATAGAACGGTAGACAGGTGCAGATACCATATATTTACTGACATGAAAGATCTTAAAATTTCGCACTCTTCGAGGCGGCATTCTGATTCCAATATCAGCAACCAAATTCCTATTACCATGCAGAGCATCATAAAACAACAGAAGATCAGCAATTGTCCTTCTATTCTTTACATAAGGAAGGCCTAAGCCTTCTTCATGTAATTGAAATTGAAAGGGCAAATCTTCGCAGATGTCGTTGAAGAAGATCAAAAAGTATAACGGATCAAGATTAGAGCCTTGAGGCACTCTTGAAGTAATTCTGTAGAGGTCAGAATAAACCCCGCCAATCTTCACCTTAACGGAACGGTGCCACAGATACGATCCAATCCGTCTAACCAGAACTGAGGAAACCCCGTAACTCTTCAGCTTCCTTAGGAACAGGTAATGAGACATCTTGTCAAATGCCTTTTTGAAGTCAAGATACACAGCATAAACCTGACTCTGTGATTCAATAGCGGGCCCAACATACGTCATAAAATTACATAAATTGGTTGACGTCGAGCGGTTCCTCATAAAGCCGTATTGGCAAGGGCTAATACATTTCTCCATATAACATTAAATATACTCAAACATTACCTTTTCGAAAAACTTTGAGAGGGTGCACAACACTGAAATCGGACGAAAGTCGGTAAGTCTTCCACATTTCGCTTTCTTTGAAACGGGTGTAACAACTGCCACCTTCCATTCGTCGGGGAAAATCCCAAAAGCCAGACTCCAGTTAAATAATGTTGTTAAAACTGACGCAATAATCTCAGCAACACCCTTTACCACAATTGCAGGTATGGATCTATAGCCCATGGCTGATGCAGAAGTAGACCTCTAATAGCATTATGGGTGTCCTCCACGGTAATAGACGGAACAGATAAAACCTTACCACTACTCAAGGTAAAATCGGTGGAGGCAGACATGTCAAAAGTTGGAGCTAAATCTTGATGAACCGACTCTAAGAATTTATATCCGATTCATCGTCTTTATATCAATAACCAGTCTCCCATCCACATTAAGAGCTAGAAACTCTGCACGATCAGAAAGAATTATGTGCTCCAACGTATTTTCAGAGGCCTGATGGATTTGAGCGAAGATCGCTCTCATCAAACCTAGCCTGGGCACACCGATCACGCTCCAGCTTGACCTTAACATTAGCACGCAATACAGAAAACTGCAGGTAATCAGCCTCTGATAAAGTCCTTTTGTACATCTTGTGAGCCCTTTTCTTTAGCTTCATTAAATTGATTAACTCGGAGGAAAAAATTATTAATAAAAAATATTTTTTTTAAAATAAATCTGTTAAGTTGTTTATTGACAGCAAAATTTTTATCTTTGTTGTAATATTTTTTAATTTAATCTTTTTTATTATTTTTCTGAAATTTACTCATAATTACGTTTTAAAGCTGATCACAAACAAACCTAGTCGTTAAAAAATCAATATTCATTGCTCAATGGATTATTTTTTATTACTACCCGATTAAAAATGTTATATATATATCTATTTGTACAGTGTGCAAACGAAAATACAAGCTTGACTGTAAAAGGCAGGTACTTGATATGATGCAGATTTTACTCTTCTTTCTATAACATTATACTTCTACATAAACGTGTGTTTTTCATGAGTAAATGTTTTTAGTAAGAAATAAAAATATTTGAATAAATGAAGATAATTATTTTTGTTAAGCTATAGCTATTTATTATATAATTAGTAAATAAGAAATTTTATCTCAAGTTTACAGTAGATTTATTTTTAATACATTTTTACATATTTATTTTGAATAATAGTAATCAAAAGAATTTATTTTAGAAGTTATCGGTGTAAATGCAATTAATATATTAGTCCAATTTTATTATTTTCTTGAAACACTTTTTGTGTTTACTGGTTTTTGTTTCTTGAAAGAAATCATAAATTAATATTATTGTGAGGGTTACGTCCACTCTTTCCTGCTAAAACACACTTGGAATCTACATTCATTTGACAGGAGAGCGAGCCCCTACGTGTGAGTTCCTACTTGAGTAAATGTTTTCTACTGTAAAGTATGTACGATACTCTGCCGTCTCGCGTCCCTGTGGTAGTTTAGTGTAATCGTAAGGATTTATTAGTGAATTATGTTAATCTACATGTACATGGCGGGCGAGGCGCGATCCTACCTTGTAGTACAAGAAGGTATTCAGTACATACCTTTTTCTCTCCTTCCTTCCACTTTCAAAGTACACGCTTAAAATGATCAATTTCTGATGTAAATTAAAACTCCACCCATCGACGCGAATCTATATCGGTGTACATGGAAACGTGATTGTTCTACCTACAACAGAAATGTGAGTTAACGCGAGCCTACGTAGTATACTTCATAAAAAGATCTGACTTATAAAGCGAGAAAAATCCCCATCTGTCTTTACGAGACTAACTTGTTTGCGTTATGTTTTTGGCATAATAACAGAATCGTACTGTATGTACTTCCTACAGACGCTATTAGATTGTAGGGATTTCCTGCTTGTACTTTGCAATTTTTTGTTAAATTTTAACGAACTGCTTACAGAGGTAGCAGGATACGGCATCGGCCGAGAGATATATGTAGAATTGCGAATCATCGTAGTTCATGGTATTTGGTAACTTTTGTTATCATCAAGTTGTACGTATACCTGAAGACGAAAATTCAGGATATGTTCGTAGCTCGGTTCTGGGAAGGTTACAGCCGATCCAAGGCGTATGTCAAAGTGTTACCGACAGGAGGTGGGTGCTAACATTAACTTTACTGTTTTTTCGATGATCGATTTAACAAGATCACCATTCGCCAGGTAGATCCACACTCGGTTCTGGAGATCTTGGATGCACATAAGATATTTTTGGAAGTTCACCGATGGCCACGATATAGATACTGATCGGAATATTGGCTTGATTTTTATTTGAATATTTGAATATTTGAATATTTGGCTTTGATTTTTATTAGGGTAAGTTAGTTTTTGGGCTAACTTACCCTAAAAAGGTTTAACTAACTCCCTGATTTAACTCCCTGATTTCTTCATCTGTCTATTAAGATGGGACATTCTTCATCTCTTTAGTAAAACATTTCCTGAACGACTGGCTTCACTCGACAGTTCATCATGATTATTCGAGATTGCTTATAATCCGCTACCCTCAGGCGTCTTCTCACATATATTTTCACGTATTATTACGCGGTCATTCATTCTCATAACTATTCCCTTGTACTCAGAGGAAGCAGCTGAGTCGAAGTGTTTGTTTACGTCGGTCAGCTGGGTCGAGCCTCGAATTAGCCGAAATTAGTAGGTTATGTTGGGATTAGTTGGCTAGTTGTGTTACCTCAATTGTTCATTATTTTAAATAACGAAAAATTGGGGGCTACTTTAAATATTATTTAATAATTACCAGATCCAAGACCGGATTAGACACAAATAATGTCCCTTGCCAAAAAATTCACAATTCCATAAAGCATAGAAAATATGTCACTCAAAGATACACAACAAATATTTCACGCAAACAGCTGTGTATTCATATCATTGTGACAACTGTATTTAACACACCAGTATATTTATATTGATTGTGTAATTAGTTTTTTTTTCTTTTTTGTTATACTCTTTTATTTACAATCAGTTTCCCCAATATATAAAAGAAATATTTTTTCTATCTCCAATAGCGTTTTGCCATCTCCAAGCAATGAAACACATCGACAAAGCAGAATTGAAAAAGTAATATTCTTCACAGATTGCCATAGTACATAACTGCAACAGAAAATAAACTAACGGAGAACATAATAATCCAAAAATAAACGAAACGTACAATCTAACCAAAGCCAAAAAACCTTCTCCAGATATTAAATATTAAACTTAGCTTGATACCAACCCACTTAGACGTTAAACAGAAAGAAGAAACAGACAAGTTGGCCAAACAATCTGCTGAATCTCACGTACCCTTTGTGCAATTAAGCATTGTATAGATTCTTAAAGAAGCTCACAAAATTTCCAAAAAGAAAGTAATCAATAGTTGGAACAGAAAATGGCAACAGACCAAACCTCAAAAACTCCATAAAATACGAATAAATATTTTTAAGAAATTCCTGCATGCCCATTTCCCAGTAAACAACAGGTCATCTTAACTCGATTGAGAATATGACACGCTAAACTTCAGCCATGTATATCTCATATTGAAAAAGAAGTGAAATCTATATGAATATTACCAGGGACATCTATCAGTAAAACACATCATTACCGAGTCACTACACTAAAAAACGGTAAGAATGAAACACAAGATGCATCAAGATGTAGAAAAATTCTGAAATAAATTGACGGAAAACTTTAAATTAGCTGAAGGACTTGAATTTTCAGCATTATATTTAAGTATGAATTATAAGCGTAATAACATACATGTGATCCATAAGGTGTCGCTAATGATCAATAAGATCATAAGGTGTCGCTAATGAGCTAAAGGACTGTCCCGGAACTGCCCCTTCGGGGTGTTCCCGTTAAAGGCGAAGCACAAAACACCGAGTCCCGGTTTTTGGATTATGGAGGCCGGGAACGGCATTGCCGGGCCTGGCGTTTCCCTCGTCTGGTGACTATAGGCGAAGGCACCTCCCGAAACCGAATTAATGGTTAATTGCGGTTCCGGGAGTCAGGGTTAAAATCAGAAAAAAGATTGGTTGATGCGACAAAAAAATAAAATATTCTACTGGAAATTTAAAAATTAGAAATTTCCTTTTGTAAGTGTTTTTTAATGTTATAGATATTAACATGATATCTAATGTTATTAGATATTTTAACATTTTTGTTGACAACTTTTTTTTTTAATTTTTAATACCATTTTTTTACATAACCAATAAATATAATTCCAAAAATTAAATATTAGCAAATTTATTATTTTTTTTTTAAATTATATTATAACATTATCGCTATTAATTTTAGATAAGATTACATTAAATATACTTGTAATTTAAAAACATAAGGAAACAGGTTTGATTGTTCTCAGTATTATTATTATTTATTTACTTTATGCTGCATTATAAGATTATAATTATCTTATTATTGAAGCAGGATTACAGGAATATTAGTTCCTGTAACTAATACAGTGTTGTCAAACTTCCGTTTCTAACCGTCAAACATACCCTGACCAGAAAATAGTAATGCTATTGCGTGATTTACAGTTTTCAGTTGAGTCGGGTAACCTAATACGGTCTGAGTTGCAATTCATTGCCTTCGAACGACCATTAGTCGTTACTTACACGATAAATATGGCACAGTAGCATTTCTATTCTGGTTCTATTCCTGCGGTCTACATAGCAGTATTATAATTATTTATTTTAATACAATCTTTAACTTATCAGAAAATAAAATTGAATTTCTAAATCACATTATAAAAAAGAATCATTAAATTTACTGACACTTTTAAGTAATATTAATATAACTTTTAAGTAAAGATTTTTAACTCTGCAATATTTATTTTCAACAGTGATTTTTATATTTTATGAGCTCCAGCATATACACGTACAGAAAATATTAGATTTTATACGAGACCTTATATTGGGTGAGCAACTTGAAATCAAACCGAGCCGGTTTGAACTGTGAAAGTTACCTGAGCGTCACTTTTAACGCTGCTACTACTCGTGACAATATTGGTTTTGTATGTTAACAGCTCTTGTCTACTGTTGTTATTTGTAAACTGTTAATGTTTTAGTGTAGTATAGTTTCAAATATTCGTGGAAAAATTTCCGAATGCGAGTATCCAGGCAAAGAATAATCTATTCGGTTATAAATGGCGTACAACGGAGTCGTTATCAAAAGCAAAACGAAGTAGGAAAATTCCATCAGTATTCCAGAAGAAGATATTCAAAGAATTTTTGTCGGGCCAAAGAAAAATGTATACGTAAATTATCACAAAGTGGTGTAAAATACACATCTTGCTGTAAGATTTTTCATGATTTAAATTTGACACCGTATCCTGTAACAACTGTGGAACAATATAAGAGAACAGACAAACCGAAACGTCTTAATTGTTGGGATCGGCTTCTCAAAATCACTGTCATCAGAGAGATTGTCCCGATGCTGTAATTCAAGTCATGGGTAATTCATGACCGGCACGATTTCATTTATCTGAGAATGTTAATCTTCAAAAAACTGGGTATCGAATGACTGAAACTACGTGTCTACTTCCCTTTCAGGAAATCGATGTATAATATGCTCTTCCTAGTACCGTATAGTGGGGGTCAATATTTTTTGATCCGGACTGTTAATACAGAAGTGTACAAGGGTGTGTGGGTGTGTGTGTGTGTGTGTATATATATATATATATACATACATACATAATGTATGTATACATTATGTATGTTGAGTGCCATAATCGTAACGGTTTCGACGATCTGACTCAAATCATAATTCTCTTCCGAAAATCAGATATTTATCTCTAAGAGTAACAAACATAGCATGACTATCTTACTAGGAAAATGAGAAGTGAAGTGGTCTCCGTTTCCGTTTTCACTGATACACAAATATATGGTTTTCTTATCAACATGCTAAGCCCACCGAAATCCAGTATAATTTGGCCCATTAATAACATAATTTCGTTCAATACAGGGACTGCTGAATAGTGAACATTATTCAGAAATGAACATTATTATTATTTCTCTCAGAGAAAGTATCTATGACTTCTGCCTGTTGTACGTTAAGCGCTTTAAATGATTTGTAACCAATTTAAGACTGAGAGAGCTAATATAAAGTAACTGATTAATATACACAATTCTTTAATAAAAAAATGAGTTGTACACATTCTTTCAATGCAGCAAAAATATCTCGTACTTCCCTATCTTCCTTCAGTAATAAGATATCAAAATAATTTAAACTAAATAAAATTTCAAAAATAAGTAAATACTTAATGAGCATGGACATTTTATTAACAGAAATTTTGGTAAATTAAAACAAACGTGTCGGATTTGAAAATTAGACAAAAATTACGATATTCAGTGTTATTCTATTCTATAAGGTAATGTATTAATAGTTTAATAAATATAGCAAACTTTTCTTAAATATTTTCAATCAATAGAAATAGCAAATTGCTGATAAGATATTTAATTTTGAAGATAGAAATCACATCTCAAGACACTTCAGCTCATCTCGTATCATTTTGTTCCACTTCAGTCGACTCATCATGAACTAAATTGTACTTCCCTATTCAATTAAGCTTAAGCAACTCCTGTCTTTTTCCTCTGATTTTTATTATAGTTATATGCTATCGTTGCTTTCCTCTTACTGTATTTTCCTCTCTGTAAAGGCTTATTATTATGGATTTTTTTAGACTGAATATATACATGTATAATTTCAGAGGAGTTATATATATATATATATATATATATATCTGTATGTGTGTGTGCACGCACACACACACACACACAGAGAGAGAGAGAGAGGGAGAGAGAGAGAGAGAGAGTGATTCACGAAAATGTACTAAACTTTCAGAACACTTTCTTCTGGTGAAAATAAAGAAGAAAGTTCATATAAAAATAGGTTCGAAAAAGTTTCGTTAGTGAGTGTCGGCTGGAGAAAGACTTTGTCCTGATTTCTGCGCCTTCAATAAAATTACATCAGTCTAATTTCTTGGGACCGAAATAATGCAGTATATTTATTTAGTTGTTTTGAAAAAAAATTAAAATTTGACAAATTTAAAAAATAGGCCTCATAACTGTACTTCTAGTAATTTTCTAAAAGTCTTGGTAAAAGACAAAATATTGGGGTCAGAGAACGCAGTATTTTATGTTTGGCGTAAAATAACTTTGTTAAATGAGAAATAAACACATAACAGTTTTAAACAAAACTTGTAGAGAATTTGATTCCAGTAAAATGAGACAGAAATTGTTACATTTGAAATTAACAAACATGTAGTTATTTGGCTTCCGTGATCTCGCTTGATGTAAATTTTAAAACTAAACCTGGTGATTTCTTCATTAATAATAACAGTTACTAAGTCTCAAACGTTTACACGACCTTTTGTTAATGTCAGTCAAAGAAATATGGTTATTTTTCTTAAATATCAGATATTTCTAAAACTTAATATTTTAATAATGAGATGATTCCCGCGATTTGATAACAAAAGACTAGTTCGGTTTTATAGTTACGTCTTTTATGCGGCAGATTTGTTAGTCGTGGAAATTTCAGATCAACATCCAAGAAATAGCGTTTATTTTAACGTAAATAAGATTAACTCGCTTCTTTTTTGTTAAATGTACTTTTTTATCATTTCAAACGACAATTGATATGTAAACGAGAGGCTTTACGTCATTTGCGTGAGATAGGCTAATGAAAAACTGCTTTCGACATTTAAAAAAGTTATTATGATACAATAACTTTAATTGGAAATATTATTTTAGAGTTCAAATGTCACTGGAAAAAATCAACTAAACAACCTGAAATTTGATCTGTATAAAGATAAAATTTTGTGTTTTAATTTACGTTAACTATGTATATTTTACAGAATAATTTTGTCAAAATAATAAAGCTTAGAATTTGCAAGGATCAATTGAATATTAAAAAAATAATAAAAATTTATATACATCAATATCACGATAAAAAATTTGATGCATTTTAAAAAATATATTCACTGATAACTAAAGTATCAGTTATTTTTTACATTACATATGTATATAAATAAAAATGTAAATGTTTGTTTGTTCAAAATCTTAAATCTCCGAAAGTTCTTCACCGATTGCTTTGAAATTTTGACAAAACGTTGCATTCGAATACGTGCGTGTTTTTATATACCTACTATTTATATACCTAAGATGTCACACGTGTGACAGGTAAAAACCTGCTTTTTTAAAAAAAAAAGAAGCGCTATCTTTTAGACGTAGAAGCAACATACGCTATACAAAATATTTTACGAATCCATTTCAGTGTTTCCGATACGTGTGTCCGCTATAGACCAAAAAATTACTGGACCGACTTACGCGCGGGGAAAAAGGAAGAAAGGGGAAAATCGGAAAGGGAAATAAGGAAAAATCGAAAAAGGTAAAAAGGAAGTAGGGGAAAATGGAAGGAAGAAAAAGGGAAAAACGGGGGAAAAGAAATGGAAAAGGGAAAGGATATAAATAAAAATGTAAATGTTTGTTTGTTCAAAATCTTAAATCTCCGAAAGTTCTTCACCGAAATAAGGAAAAATGGAAATAAGGAAAAATCGGAAAAGGGAAAATTCGAAAAGGTAAAAGGGAAGAAGAGGAAAATGGAAGGAAGAAAAAATGTAAAAACGGGGGAAAAGAAATGGAAAAGAGAACGGAGAAAAAATAAAAAGGGGATGGGGAAAGGGAAATAAGGAAAAGAGAAATGGGGAAGAAATGCAAAGGGAAAGGAAAGGGTTAATTGAGGAAAAGTATATATGTAACGACTCTATTGTTTATTCAATCAGTCTTTTGATATAGATGTAATTTTCATCTAAATTTAAAGTAGCAAAATTAAAATTGTAATAACCTTTATGGAAAAAATGAAACTAGGAACAAATTAACAACGGTAGAATCATTTTCTTGTATTAGTATAGCAAAGGTTTTAGAAAAAATGGCAGTACTTATTTTTATCTTTTACTGGTAGGTATAATATATCTGACCCATTTTCAAAGGTGTTAAGGTTGATTCTGTGAACATGTAAGCGATGCAATTGTCGTCCTGAGCAAGCAATCATCCGCCTTGGAAATTACTAACGACCTCTCAAAGGTTTATAGTCGTGTACAAGGTGTGTTGTCCAAGGTATTGCACGTTCCTGATTTAAGGTGAATGTTATGAATAGGAGATAAACTGTTTTTAAATACTAATGAATATTTGTATACTAACGATCTAGTTATAAGCAATAAAATACTGCTGTTCCTCACCACAGTTTCGAAATCTGTACTACTTCTTGTGTATGTAAATGAACTATCTAGATTCATGATATTTACTGATTTCACCGATTTGGTGATAAGAGGATCGCATAATATCATTTGCCCTCTTACAACTGCCGATGAAATTATTAAAAGTGGTAGGATTCATACAAATAAATTGTTAATTTATTTTTTCCAAAATGTATTATCTTTTTCGAATAATTATAAGGATGCGTCCATAAAAAAATTTTTTACTCTTCTTGAAAAATTTCAATTAACTGTATTCCTATCGTTTGTATTGATCTAATCATATTGATTTTTTTTTTTTTTTTTGTTAATTACCAAATAAGTCCGAAGTTTATAGTTGGCAATATGAAAAGAAAAACTTTTAATGTAAACAAAGGTAAAATCTGAGCTTCTAGATAAAAGATGAAGGTGCTACCACTCCACCATTGAGATCGGCAATTTAAGAAATTTACCCAAAAAATTAAGCTCATTGAAATATATTCCAAACATAAAGAAAAGAAAATATATCGACTCAAAAACGTTATAAATTATTTTTTTAGATATTTGAAATCAGTTTAGAATTGCAGGGTGATTATTTGAGACAATGAATATTTGGAGTATAAATAAATGTCAAGTGTTATTTGATACTCAACGGAAAGAACTGTGTTTAAAAAACCGTAGGTAGTACCTGCTTAAAATAATTTTACTCCTCTTTTATTTATTTTATTTTATCGAGAAAGTTAATAATTGACTTAAATGACTCAAATTTTACGAATAAACTGACTGCAAAATTCTTTTTATTAAAAAATAACATTCATATTTATTTCCTTTAATACCGTAATATTAAAAGAATAACATTGCTTAATACGATAAAATAATGTTTACGATATTTTATCGTAAACATTCAAAGTGTCTTTTGCAAAATGTCTTTTTTCAAGACTTTCCTATTACATGATACAATTTTAAATCGAAGCTTATTGAAATGTTTCAGGATAACATATCTATTACACTTATAAAATAAATCGATTTACTGACTTTCGGCAAGATTGTCATTATTCCTAGTTCTGCCGTTAGATTCTATAAATAAAATCTACACTCATTATAATGATAGCAAAATGAATTGCAATAAACGACTAACTAACTATTAATCGAAATGATGAACAGTCTGCCTTATAAACGCCTTTAAATAATTTATTTTCTGTGCTATTAGAGACAAAGTTTCTAACCCCCATGCAAAATTATGACATAATCCATCGATGTTAAAACATGATCCATCCATGTTGTTAAGACATAACAAGTCATCGTTAGATTTTTGGTATTAAAATCCCGCTTAGTTTATGAAAAATTAATAAGAAATATCATGTCCTTTTTAATTTCTTTAGCACGTGAATTTCCCACCTCATAAAAGAATCCGTATTTATACCCACGTATTTACAGAAGTCATGGCATTTTATTTTTTTATATTACGTTAATATGTAATAATTGTTAAATAACATTAAAAAAATTACTTTTAAATTAATTAGGCTGCACATTATAATCTTACATTAGATACTAGTCTATTCAGACTTGTACGCTAGATTGAAGGAATCTGGGCTTACCTAAGTTGTAATTGTCAAACCGCATGTATGAAATATTTCATTAATATTCAATTTCATATAGAACTCTTTTTTCGTATAAGGCTTTCTGTGCGTCTCACACAAGCTCCTACACCATGTGAAAGTTGTCGTTAGTAAGATTGCGTCTGCGCGACGATTTGAAAAGAGACCAGTTAAATTATAGCGGTTGCTTATTTTTCGACTACAATGTCTATGAGGAAGGTAATCTTCCCTCCCAGAACCATCTTGCGTTTAACTCTAAAATTAGACTTGCCTCCGCCCATCATTTTACAGTCAAACCTTTTCTTTCAACTTACTTCATTCACCAAATGACTTGCAACTCCTAATCAATCCCTAAAACTTTTATGACCATACTTAGTTGAATGTTAACTCAAGGCTATCCTATCCTCATTTTGCAAGTTTCTTAAAAATCGGGTATGTTATTAAAATGTAAAGTAAGCGTGAGCAGAGAGCAAAAAACAAAACTAATTCGTAGAAAATTACCCTGGTAAAAAAAGTATGCATTTTCCGTTGCACCACCTCCAAACTGGTAGGTTGGTTTTTTCTTAATTAATTGATATTTTCAATAACCGTAATAAAAATCAGTCAGTTTAGTTTTCAGCTATTGATAAAGGAAAAAATATCCGAATTTCGCATTCTCATATTAAGTAAAATCTGAAACAACGGGGTCATTTGCAATTTATGATGTAAAATTACTTTTCCGAACAGATTTTTTTTATTTTTTTTTAGTGTATTAGCAAATTTAAACTCGAAATAAGTTTGGAAGTTTAAGAGGATTAGAAAAAAAGATCTGATGTGGATACCATATGACTTCTTTGAACGCCTATTAAATTACGCACACACATTTTCTTTTTTAAATGAAAATTGCATAATTTTTTTTTTCATTTCTGATATATTTTCATATAATTTTTTTTTTTATTGACTTATCATTTATCGTATTTTTTTTTTTTTTACAATCAGAGGTTAATGACCGGGATACGATCCAGGGGCCTCCGGATGAAAGGCCGAGACACTACCACTCGCGCCACGGAGGCCGGCAGTTCAAGAGAAAGTTCTAGTTCAAGTTTAAAATATATAACCGTAGCCTATGATAGACTTTCCAAATATAAAATATTTTTTGACGTAATTTATTGTTATTCTTAATTTTTATTTTTTTATTTTATTGCAAATCATTAGTTCCATTTGACAACAAAGCATATAACTTTTACAATAATTCAGGTAAATTTTATAGATAAAATACTTATACTCTATGCAATTAATTTTACTGAACAAAATAATATATAAAGTTATTTTCAAACAAACGTATTTTCTCTTTATTTAATTTTCCTGGGGATAGAAATCATCCCCATCTAAAGCAATCATTTTTCCAGACTTGTTTTGATAACGATATTACCAAACGGATGTTAACATATGATGGAAAATTTTTAAATGATACGAGTATGTTATTACAACTAGTCAAATACGAGATGCAAAAAGGCATCAGTAATGTAATAATATCAAAATTTCCATACAAAAGAAATACAAATAATTTTAAATTACATTCTGGTTATCAAAAGAGATAAACTGAAAATAACTTTTTGCTTTGAAATAGTGATGTACACAGGGTAAAAAACTATAAATGTAACTTAAATTATATATTTTTTAAAAAACACATTTAATGAAGTAGTTTTATAAAAAAAATATTAAATTATACGATTTGTTGTTTTTTATTTTTATTATGCTGTTATAAATTTGTTTTTGGTAGTTTTTCATTAGACCTTTTTGAATTCTTGTATATATGTTGTCTTATTCAGTTCGAATGTGTTTATATATAAAAATTTTATGCAATGTATATATGTATGTACTTTATTTGTATGTTTATATATATGAACGTATTGAGGGGTGTTCATTGGAAACCCTGATTCGAGTGCTTTTTATAATACGATTTACTTATAGTTCCTTACTCGGAACCGATTGTAAATTGTAAAGTGTGAGGAAAATATCTATATGATAAATAATACATATATAAGATTTATTAACATATAATACAGATAAATAAATAATTTAAATTTAGTGTCAATTTATGATATATGAACAAAAATAGATTACTAACGTAATAATTTGTCTACTTCTAAAAACGTATTCTCCCTCTATGAATCATGAGACCTTGCCGTTGGTGAGGGGGCTTGAGTGCTCAGTGATACAGAATAGCTGGACCGAAGGTGCAACCATATCGGAGAGGTGTCTGTGGAGAGCCAGACTAAGGAATGAGTCCTGAAAGAAGGCTCCTTCAGTAGTTGTTAAGGTCAGTACCACTTAAACATCAACATCACTCAATCCTGTGAGTACTGCGCAGTTGAAAGCAGTGGAAAACTACAACTGCTTTTTTCCAAGAAACTGTAGCTCTCTGCATTTTCATATAAAATTTAAAAATTGTTCAAAGGTGGCGACAAAGATCCTACTGTTAGTTCTTCTTATCGTCCACTAACGCTCTTGCCCGTGATTGGCAAGGTTTTTGAGAAGGTCCTATGTTTACGTATTAATGTTAGATTGACCACTGATCATTTGCTAATGGACAACCAGTATGGTTTCCGACCGGGCAAAGAGCACTGAGAATGCCATACTAAAGGTGATGTATATAGCTTCCTCTAGTCCATGTAAATATGTATTAGGGATCTTTCTGGGCATATCCGAGGCATTTAACTACTTATGGTGGCCTCTGCCCTGTTTCAGATGCAGAAGCGTAACTGTACACGAAATGAACTAGAAGTACTCTCAAGTTATTTCAGCCTTCGGACCGTTTTCCTGCGTGACGGCGGCTCGGAAATTCGCAAGACCTTAACTAAAAGAATGCCCTCAGGGCAGTGTTCTGAGTCCCCTTCTTTGGATCATAGAATTCGATTCGATATTGAGTTTAAGGTTGCCATGTGGTTGTCGTGTCATCGCTTATGCTGACTACGCGCTGCCACTGATTGAAGGGGATTCGCGTAACGAAGTAGAGTTCCGAGCTGCTCGTACTTGTGAAACACTCCGACTGTGGAATCTCCTATATAAGATGATTTTCACCCAAGAGAAAATTTCAATGATGTTGCTTAAGGGCCGATTGGCTGCTACCCGACGAATCCGGATCTGGATGGCTGGTCTCCCCATTTGGTGCGTTACGTCTCAAAAATACCTGGGTGTTATCCTTGATGAAAATTTTCAAGGAACGTCTACAGTATGTAGCAAAAAAGACCGCTGATGCTTTTTATGAAATCCGTAGAGTCATTCATTCCGGTTGGTGGTTGAATTACCGTAACATGCGTATCTTTTACTAAGGTGTCAGCGAAGCTATTATACTGTATATTGCGCCTTTCTGGGCGGACATTTTGCTGCGGGCCCAACAAATCCTCTTGCTGGCTGTTACAGGCGGTTGTAAAACAGTCTCGCGGGAGACAGTCTGTGTTACAGCCGGAGTCAAACCAATAGATATCTTGGCTAATGAGCATAAGAAACGCTACATTTCCAAAGTAAATAACCTATTGACGTCAGAACGAAAGCAGGAGATTAACGAACGGGACCTTGCGTCTTTGCAGGTCAGGTGGGACGAATCCTCCGCTGGTCACTACACGTATGGTATATTTCCAGTAGTGTCTGATTTAGACGCGATTGGATGGGTCTCCCCCAAACGATACATCGCACAGTTTCTCTCCGGGCATGATGCCTTTCAGGCGAGTTTGGCTAGGTTTCGTTTGTGGATTCGAGTCAATCCCCGGATTGTGGGACTGATGATTCAATGGACCACGTACTCTATGACTGTCCCCGATACGAGGTCGAACGTTCACGAGCTTTTAGGGATCTTGAGAGAATACATTCCTTTCTGGATCTCCGTATTGACTGGATGATCCCCGAGGAGTGATCTAGAGTGGCTGGTTTTATTCGCACCCTTGCGTTGTGTAGGTCTGCAGAGGGAATTTAATCGAGGTACTCGATCATGGTAGGACCCGGGGGGATAGGGTTCCGGCGTAGGCAATGGATTGGTTGGAGGTAGGTGCATTGGCATCGTGCCACGATTATATTGGTATTTGTCGTGATTCGCTTTGGGGCTTGCGCTGGTGGGGGTGGCCGCGCTACCGGGGTATGTTAACCCGTGCGACCGGGGACGTGGCTTCCCTCCACCGGTGGCGGTCATAATCGTGACTTGGTAATGCCACACAAAACACCATTATGGGACCGGGTGTTGATGTGGGGTTTGTCCCCGGCTCCTGCGTGGACCGGAATGAGGTGTATTTCCCTTGTTTAGAGATGTAAATTGGTCGACTTAATTGGGTGTAGGTCTGAATTTCTATGTTACGTAAAACATCATTTTGATTGGTATGAGTGTAGCACTGATTTAACTTTCAACTCGTTCGTTTTCCGAGGCATTCACAGTCACGAACGGTGTTGTCAAATCTTTACTAGGCGCAGGGTTTGTGATTCCGCGGTTTCGGTCAGTTAGTTTGAGGAAATCATGTTTGGTTGAATGTGAAGATGTCCGTTTGAGCCCAACGTGAAGGCCAAATTTGATTTGTATTTTACTAATCCAAATGTTTGTCGAGGCCTTTACATCGGTGGCATCCCGACCGAAGCCTGGCTTATGACTGTGATATGTAATCAGTTAGAGGGTCTAAAGACGACCTCCGATAAAGCTCCTCAGGACTTGGAACGGAGAGGGTGGTGTGGCGACCGATAACGTCACAAGGTGGGTGTCTTCCCCGTACGGGGTTCGGATGACCAAAAAACCTCTTATCAGAATTTCAGAAAGAAAGATAAAACTGTTTACTGCACTGGGGACAAGTCTAAGTCGTTGCAGCCTTGAATCAGTTGTGCTGTTTGAAAGCTGTGTTTATTTGAATGCATATTGTCCATTGGTTCATATTTGTATAATCACGTTAGATATTTACATATTGTATATATGTTTAATTGTTTCGTATGAAACTTAACTTACTACTGCTTATACATTCTTTCTTGATCGATCCTTACCAGGATTATTAATTAATTAATTAAAATAATTAAATGATACATTTTTGTATAGGTGCGTAAGTTATTTGTATGTAGTATATTTGTACAGTTGTATTAGTTATTGTACTATATATTGTTTAGAATTTTTAAATACCTGTTCTTTCTTCAGACTTCTTGCATATTCATTTAAACCATAATATTGCAGGGTAATAAACAGGCTAAATTTGAAAGGTTAGATTCAACAAAAAAGAATATAAAGAAGATTTATGTTTGTTGTGGAAAGTTAATGACAATTTCTATAAAAAAGAAATCGATGGATCTATGAAGAAATTATGATCCCGATCAAAGCAAATAATACAAGTTAGTATACATATAATTTATAATTATATATTCATGTATAAGTTCATACTTGGATTATTTAACTATTTATTCTAATCAATGATTCTACTTATGAAACAGAACAGACGTAAAATATTATTGTTTCATTTTTTTTTCTGAATACGATTTAGAAGGTATCTTAATTTTTCAGTTCTTTTACAATTAACACAGATTTTTTTAAATACATGTATATCAAGAAATAAAATTTAAATTATGTTTTTCTCATATAGATGTAATTAAAAAAATTCGGTATAATTTACTTAAGAACTGATATATCCTAATACGGATTTATGCGTTTCAAAAATAAGGTCAGGTTAATAAGTAATATGAGAAAAACTTGCTCTATTTCACTACTGAGATGAATTCATTGATTTGAATAATATTATTCAATATTAGCACTGATTTATTCATAATTATATATATGACATTAGGTTTTTTATATATATATTAAATGACTAAATAAATATTAGTCTGCTCTAATAATTCTTTCTGTTTTAATATATCATTCCTGAATCGCTCATCCGTTTTTAATTAAACCGACAGGTTAAACTGATCTTGATTAAAATTATCTACCGCTTCAAAAATATCACTGGGAAGTTGTGCTTTTTAGATCAAAAGCGCTTATTTTTAGTTTCTCTACGGAATTTAATTTTATTAAAAACTTAATAAGAAGGAAATCTGATCTCCATAAAATCTTTACTCCACGACACTTTTCGTTTATTTTTTTCTCGATTATCATTATCCTGAAATCCGGCAGATGTTTAAGATCAGAATTATCTGCTCACGAAAAATTTTCTACGTTCATTTATAACATTTAATGCCATCATCGTTCTTCATTCGGATTTAATCTATTAATATTTTGCATCGATTGCAAAATTTAGAAACAAAAATCTAATACCTTTTCTATAATATTTATTAATTACATTGTGTATTACTTCTTATATATATATATATATTTACATTTCAACGTTTTAATAATTATGTATCCTTGTATTGGACAGAACATTAGTGATTTCATTTGCCAATAGTGCTATAAGTTAATAATGTTAACTTAAAATTTTTATTCTACTTTAAGTTAGTTCAGTTCAAATTATCATTTGTATGCTTTAAAGTGTTTGTACACACTTTCGTCTAGCTGTTAGATAGCAATGCTAATTATGAATTCGTTTTAAAAGTTTGTGGATCTAAAAAACAATCGTGGTAATTTAAAAACTATCTTAATGGAAATATAAAAACATAATATTAAATCAGGCGCCGTGGTTTACAAGAAACACTGAGTTTCATAGTTATCTGGGAGTACCGACCGTTCGAGAGAAAATATAATGATTCTGTACGAAATACACAATTAGAGTGTAAACAGTCATGTGAGCTGTCTCATAGTTAACCTCTTGGATAATAACGAGGACGGTCGGCGCCTTAAACGATTACACGTATTTGATTAGTGAGGTTCTTCAAGATCAGGGTGAATCCCTCGCCTTCAACAGCCTGCCTTGGGAGGTCATCGGGCAGGCGTTGGTGGAGAGGGGTGTCTCCGGTCAGCTCCAACGGATACTGAAGGAGTACTTGAGCGACCGGAGAGTGCTCGCGGATACTGATGCCGGACAGCGGGTGTTCCACATGCAGGCAGGGGTTCCGCAGGGATCAGTTTTGGGGCCCTTGCTGTGGAACATCACATACGATGGAGTGCTGCGGCAGCGGTATCCGGAGGGGGTGGAAGTCGTCGCCTTTGCGGATGACCTGGCCCTGCTGGTTAGAGGGAAAACGGAGCGAGAGGTTGAGAGAAGAGGGAATGAGGTACTGGGGAACGTTCATCGGTGGATGAACGAAGATCAGCGATGTGCAGGTACTGTGATGAAGTGGACACGGTCGAGCACACTTGGTTCGATTGTATCCGGTGGGACGCCGCAAGGAGAAGGATGGCGGCGTTCTCACCCGACGGTGTGGTCAGGCGTATGGTCAGGTCCAAAGAAGATTGGCAGGAGATGGAAAGCCTGGCTCACCACATCCTGGATACGAAGGCCAAGGAGGAACCCCCTCGATTGCGGGCACACCTCTGAGGATTGCGGACGACTGGGCGGTGTCGATATAATTTGTATTTTTCATTTTTGTGTTTTTAATGCTGCGTGAATGTTTGAAGATTGACGATTGGTGTGAAAGGTGGATTATTTATGTATTTATATATTGTGTATTTCGGAGTCTGCGGTGTGTTAGTAAAGTATGTATGAATTTGGTGTTAGAGCGTTGAAATCTTGTGTCAACGTCGCACACAGTCGGGGTAGACCTATAACAAGTTAGGGTAAACCCGGCTGATGAGCAACGACGAGACGTGTGACGTATGAGGTATGAAACAGTATTTTATTTTTGGATTTTATTGTTATATTGTTTATATTATGTCATTGTACTGGGGAGTACTGTGAAGAGTGACATGGAGTGACTATATATTAAACAAAAGAAAAAAAAAAGAAGCCTCAAAAAATGCTGGAGGCTGGGGATGAATCGTGGCGACGATTAGGGCCCAGGGAGGTAGCCTTATTGCCTAGGGCTCCATATAATGGGGTCGGGGCTCCCCGATGATGGCATTAAGGACCCTCAGGTATGAGAGAAACGCGTGGGGTAGCGGTACGCGGAAGGCGTGCCGGCTACATGTAGGATAGTGGTGGGGAGGGTAGCCCCATTGTGGAAGGGGGAGTTAGCCGCCTGAATGAGGTGGTTGGCTCACCCCGACGAGGCTTTGGGGACCCCGGCGGGAGATCCTCCGAGAGGAGGCAGTTAGGGTGGGCAGAGACTGCTGCCACGGCACTGCAAGGCGACCATGCTATGTCTTAACAGGCGGAGGCTGGTTGGCTCACCCCGACGAGGCTTTGGGGACCCCGGCGGGAGATCCTCCGAAAGGAGGCAGTTAGGGTGGGCAGAGACTGCTGCCACGGCACTGCAAGGCGACCATGCTATGTCTTAACAGGCGGAGGCTGGTTTCCTTGGGGTGCTTAACAAGATAAAAAAAAAAAGAAGAAGGTGAATCCCTAATCTACAATGGAACACTATTCTTCGTCCAAATACCTCGTTTTATTTCGCCGCATAGTTTAGTTTCATCAGTTTTTTCATTTTTTATTTTTTTATTGCTCTGCTTTGTGATATCTCTTCGTCTGGTTCGTTTTTTGTGTAATTATGAGATATACTTCTTGGTGTATTCTTTGTTTTCTTTTTATGTTGTGGACTTGATCCGTTTTCTTTGGACTCATCGGTGTATTTAATTATTCATATTTATTATATACTTGAGTATGCTGTATATGTATATCTGTAATAAATGTATGTGTATGCACTTATAATTCTTGAAAGGTTTCAATGGAGATCTCTCCTTGCATGTCATTTGTTTATTGTAATTAAATTTATTTACGGTTCCGGATAATAAAAACTGATTTCAATTAAAAAATGACTTAACTGGCAAAAATATTAGACACTGAAACTGAGGGTTAATTTAGTTCTGGTAGTTTTGAGATATTTCGGTGAATTAAGTATATTATTATTTTTTTTTACTATTTTTTTTCTTTAACATTCCAATTAGATTTATAATTAGTTATTTCATGAATAATTGTTATTTCATAATTAGGGTGGGCAGAGACTGCTGCCACGGCACTGCAAGGCGACCATGCTATGTCTTAACAGGCGGAGGCTGTTAATCTCCCGCCGGGAGTCCCCAAAGCCTCGTCGGGGTGAGCCAACCAGCCTCCGCCTGTTAAGACATAGCATGGTCGCCTTGCAGTGCCGTGGCAGCAGTCTCTGCCCACCCTAATTATTATTTTAAATACTAATAGATACCAGCACAGTGTTGGTAATATCGTATTATTTACTTAATTTTCGTCTTTTGGTTAACTTCTTAAGCAGTAATTGATGATTTATAACTATTTCTCTTTCTGTTTAGGAAGAGAAGTTTTTTTAAATTATTTTCTTAACTGCAAGATGGACCATACAATTTTATTTATCAAGTCTACTCACTGGCATAACTATACGACATCGAATTACATAGAGATTTTACTAATTAAAAAAAAACACCGATCTATCAATAAAATTAATACAAATTTTTTATAACCGCTACATGATAATCATTCCTCGTTTCCAGAATATATTATCAGGCTAACACAACTGTAATTAATTTTAATTTGAAGTTCACTAGTTCTAGTTTTTTCTATTAGTTATTTTTTAGATGCTGATTGGTTTTTTTGCATTTTTTATATTGTCAAAAACGTGATTTCTATTATTAAATAAAAACAGTTATTTTAAAAAATATTTTTCCATGTAAGTACACTAAAATGAAAGTTTAAACAATAATACATTTTAACATTTTAAAACAACCATGTTGAATTAAAATATGCAACCAGCTATACATATCATTGCTGTTTTTGCGTCATATGTAGGAGATAATCTAGAATTTCTGATTCTATGAATACAAACTAAGAAATTTTTATTAAATATATATATAACTTAGTTATTTCTGATTAATATGTAATTTTCAATTGCTTAATTTTATTAACATCTATCCGTATTATTTTGATATTAAATATCCAATCATAGCCGCATTAAATACGTTTTAAGTACGAACTAATGTGATGTAATGTATGATTCAAAGTACTGGATCCCTAATCATAATGGATGCCGTACTTCGATCCCTTACCGGAGGTATTAGGTTAAGCCAAAGATCGATTTTACAATGGGTAAAATAAAATGTCTATAAATAATAAAAATTAAATATATAGAAAAATACCCTTATGCTTGTACCTCGTGATCCAACAACTCACATACTCTAGAAACATTTAAACAAAAACACAGAAAATTAAATATCAAAATGTAAACAATTTTGTTACTAAAAATAGATAATTGTAAAATATGTATGATTGAAAAAATGTATCTGCATTGTCTTATTTTGTACTTTAATATTGCCTACATTAAAATTTCTCTTTATAAGAGATGAATTTTTAAAAAAACAACGGAAATATGGTATTTGTTTTAATTATTTATTCTTCAATCTTAAAAATCCTCTCTCTAATTGAAAAATAAGTTTGAATCATTTCAATTTTGACATAAATGATGCTTATAAACCTGTCTTTATTCCCAATAAAATCAGGATATTAATTTTCAGAAGCAAAGGGTTGCGTCAAAGAGAAATGTCTGCCTGAATTCCAACATTGCCTACGTAACTAATGTCGTTTTAAAAGACAAAATGAAGAGATAGGTTTAAAAAATAATGGTTTTATTGAAATAAAAATAAGATAGTATTGCTTTAAATTTTATAACTAGAAGATAAGAATAGATCTGATTAAGGTAAATGTGTTTACGTATACGAGATGGAGTTTAAAACGACTTAAAAGCAAACAACTGTTATAAAATCCTAATCATTATTCTTTGGATGTGCTAGAGGAATGCTTATACAGTAATAACCATATCCTTTTCTTCTTTGAATCCTTATCGCATTGAAGAGAAAGAGACTGTGAGAGGGAGAGAGTGAGTGAGAGAGAGATTGATTTTATTATTTGTTAATAAATATTTGTAAATAAAAACGTTTGTATCTTGGTTTGTTCGTTCGGTCTTTTGTTTTTTTCATTCATTCATTCGTTTGTTTGCTTTGATTGAAGTTTTCTTCCAATTTCTAGTTACTTATTTGAATTCCTGCTTGATCTGATAAAAATCTCAATTAATGTAAGATGAAAAATTATTACTAATCTCTTTTTAGATGTTTTCGGTTATGGAGGATTAATATAAATTTTTAAAAATTTAGACTCATTTAAAATTCTTACAAAATATTATAATTTTGAAGATAACTGTATTTTTAAAATTTTTAGAAAACCCACGAATTATAATCGTGTTAAGATAACTGTCTCCCGCCATAATCAAATTTCTTATAAGGTACGTTTATTGTTCATGGGGGATCTTTGTCATTCGTTATTTTCTCTTCTTCCCTTGAAACGCAAAGATTATGAAATACGGTGAAATAAGAGTAAAATACTTTATACATAATATTGTTTACTATCTTTACGGTGTATATCATATGAATTAGCTAGCCTATGTTTCCTTAACTCTACAAAATGAGATGACAGATGAATGTTTCAAGTGATAAATGTTTAGGAAAGCTATCAATTCGTCTGTCAATTTACTCACTATTATACGCACTTCTCTGATGAAATTGAAAAACGATAAAAAGAAATTTTCCTAATAGGAATATCGTTCATGCAATAATAAAAAATTCGATTTGTTTTAATGTTATTTATTATTAAATACAGTGCATGACGAAGATGCAACGTTAAGAATGTTTGTTGAACATAGAAAAATGTTAATCTATTAAATACATCTGTAAATTATAACTAAATTAGAAAGAGATTTGATAATGTAATTGGCATTAAACGTAATTCTTTATTTCTTTATTAACTATTTTTTATTTTATTAACAACCGGTTACCCGTCGCAGCTTCTTCCGTGCTATATGATTACTTGAGTTTCCCGTAGCGGTCAATCTTTTTATCTTCTGTTTTTTCGTCAATAACCGGAGGCATGTGCAGCCAGTCACACATACAGTAACGCTGGCAGTGGGCTGTGTTAGTTGAGCTACAGCGCCGTGTACCTTCACACCCTTAAAAAAATCGGAATTACAAAAACCCGAAAATGGTTTTATATATTTATCTGAAGAGTATTTGCAAGTCCAAATCTAATAAATATCTCGTTTATTATAATCGGGATTGGGAAAATTTATAATCATTGTTCAAATTTTATTTTACCTTTCTTCAACCCCTTTAAAAGTCTAATTTCAAAATCTAGAATTTGGTTTATTGACATGAAGATTATACTGACCAAAAATCGGGTTGGTTTCTTCATTTGTTACCGAGAAATTAAAAATCCAACAGGGTTTCAAAAAATTTCAAAAATCCATTTTAACCCTTGAATCTCGGAATTTAAAAAAATCTGGAAATTGGATTTTAGATATTATTCATAATCATCCAGTTCAAACCCAGCTCACACAGTGACTGACACTCACAGTTCCCTGTTTATTAATTCAATTCATTAAGTTTGTGGATCAACCGGCAAATTTCTCACGAGTATATAAATTTTTGAGTTTTTTGAAATGAAATATACCAAAAACTTCTCAGTTATGTCAAGAGACATGGTAAAAATTGGGTTGCGATTGATCTCGTAATTTTTTTGTTTATCACGAACAAACAAAAACCCCAATCATCTTTATGTAATGGTATAGATTAAGTTATTTAATGTAAATTTAATGCTATTATTAAGTAATATTATTCATTCGATTGAATCCAATCAATCAGCTCAAACCCTGTTCACAGCTCATTAATTAATTTCATTAAAGTTTCTGCTTCAACCGGCAAATCTCCACTATTGTACATATATAATATATATATATTTTCGAAATTTTTCGATATAAAATATACCCAAAAACTTTCTCACTTATGCCAAAAAACATGGGTAAAAATTTGGTTGCGATTGTTCCTGTAATTTTTTTCGTTTATCCCGTTCAAACAAAAACATCTTCCTCTTCATATAATAGTATAGATTACTTTCTAATACTTTAAAAATAATTTCGTTTTAATTTTATCTGCTTGGAAAAATTGTCTCTACTAGTAAAAAAAACATATTTACTTAGTGATTTTTCTGAAGTTAAAAAGATTACAACAGATGTTATTAATTTTTAGAAGTATGGTGGACACAGGTTTACTTTGTATATCGAATGAATTGTGTTATAGTTCAAATAAAAACTATTTTGATTATCATTAATTGACTGCAAAAAAATAGCTGTAAGTTAAACTGACTGAAATTTCACTGTTTTAATTTTTTGTTGCAGGAATTAAAGTTGCATTTATTTATGTTAATAATAATTAGCATGTTTATTAAAAACGTAGATGTATGATTTGTTTGATTTAGACTTAGAATTGAGATAGATACTTTGGAGGTTTGACGTCTTTATTGAGTTAAGTTTGATATATCTGTTTTCAAAAAAAAAAGATATATCAAACGTTTAATTTATTAAATGCTTGTTTGATATATATTTTTTTTTAAATTATATACGAATAGAGGATTGTTAAATCCTTTAGAATTGAGAAAATACCGGGTGAAAACACCCGGATTAAATACCGGGTTATTTTATAAAAAAAGAAATATTTTTAATATATATTTAAAAGACATATATATATATATATATATATATATATATATATATATATAAATTAAGAGAAATTTTGTATATTATTTTTGTTAAAGAAACTTTAATCGTCAATTAACATAAACTCATTTTTAGCCCTTTCTTGTTTTTTAGAATAATAATTTTTTTTTTTTATCTTAAAATATTTATTATAATATTACTATTTTAAACCTACCTAAATATTTTCAATTATTTTGAAATTAATTGGGATACATTTGAACGATTTTGTGTAAGTAAGTGTAGGGGTCGTAAATGAGTAAACCAACAATCATGAATTAAGTATATTCAGCCGTATTAAATAGATAAACGTTTTTTGAACAAAGTACAACAGCAATTAACTTCAGTTAACAATTATCATTACATCGATTCTTCACACCATCATCGGTTGTTAATAATACGTAATAAAGTCATTCAACGTTCATGATCACATATAGTGAATTAAAAATCACAAATAAATTGTATATAATGTAGTGTAAAAAATAAAATTAACATGTTCCATCGTTCATATTAAATCATTAATTGTAATAAGAATGAGTTCATTGTTTAGCTACATTTACGTAATGAGTTTATTGCTTTTTTCAGTTCATTCTGTTGAATTATTATAATCTAAGTTAAACGAAAAAACCTTTTTTTATTTTATCCGTATTAACTGCTGGTAACAATTTTTTTTCTTTAACATTTTTTTTTCTAAAATTCCTTTGAAGAAAATTAAAATTGGTTTTTCGAGATATCCCCCAACCCCTTAACGAATTTTGATTAAAAAGTAAAATGATCCATACTCCATATATAAAAATGTTTGTAGCAACTTTGAAGAAAATCTGTTCCGTTAAACCTGAGATATAAGGCCAAAAGCAGTAGGACACATTATGTATGTACCTATACATGTTTTTGTTCTAAATGTACTAATTGAACCCTAAAACTAAAAGATTCGCCAAAAACCCCTTACCCAATTTTTGATATGATCACCCTACTTTCCTTATATATATATATATATATATATATATATATATATATATATATATGCGTATGATGTACGTGATGATAGTTTTAACAATCGAAATTAACATTTATATTATTATTATATTCTGATATTTTCTATTATATTTTGCTATATTTCTAATCTTTATCTGCATCTTTACCGAAGACCTTAAATTAATAACTTATTTAAAAGTAATTGAAAAATCGAGAATACTCGAAATATTTTATGCTAAGATTGCTTTTATTTTATTATAAAGAAAAAACCATACAGTTTTCAGATTTTCAGAATGACGTTCCTATCCTCAGACTAATAATAAAAGTCAGGCTTAAAGAGAATAAAGCTACCTTATGGTTTTTGTTGATTTGGAGAATAAATTAAATAATGTAAATGAAATAAAATGTTTGTAATTTTAAGAAAATTCGGACTTAAAGACGGAAATTGGAAGAAAAATTTGACACTAACCACGGAGAGAAAATTACATTTTTAAATTTGACGATAATGTCGTTCTTTTGACAATAATTAAAAATGAATTCGAAGACATTTTGAATAGCGTGAATTTGAGGGAAGTAGGGGAAATAGATTTATTAAATACTGTATAATATTTCTTTAATTTATTTTCAACATTTTGAAAATAAATAAAAACAGAATAATGAAGTGAGACAGAAAAGAACATAATTAGGAATTAAACATTAAGATGAGTGAAAATCGAAATATAACGGCGTTTCCATATTTTGAAACGGAATGAATTAACGCAGAAATGAAAAGCAGGCAGCGCCAGCAAAATGAGCTTTTTCGCAGGAAAGAGATCTGCTTGTATTAAGGATAAATCGAAGAATTAAAAAAGTTTTATTAGAAAGATTCGTGAAAAATATTAAACCATAATAGCAAAACATGGATAATAGGAAAAACGAAAAGGAAAAGAATGGAGAACTTTGAAATATAATATCATAGATAAAATATAGAATAAAGTCTTAAAACGAAATGGACATGAAATTGATTTAAGCATAATCTTGTAAACAGGCTAACTAGAATAGTACAGGTCATTTAGATTTAGCTAATTTGGTTAGAGAATTGTATAGAAGATAAAAACTGTGGAGGAAGAAAAAAATTGGAACTTAAATAACAAGATGGCTGAGGGTGTAGTAAATAATGATTATCATGGAGGTTGGATTATTACAATAAAAAAGAAAGGAATAGAGAGAAGCGTCACCCAAGTCAAATACTGATGTTCTGTAAAAAAGTCTTCCATTTTAAATAAAAGGTTTTCCTTGAAAATTTCTCCCGAATAAAATAAAACATTAAAAAAACATTTTTTCTTGCTCATCAGATTAAAAAAAAACGGTTAAAGTATTGTATGACTATCCCGGCTGTACCGGTCAAGTCATATATTTTGATTCTTTATCTAATTTTTATATTTTTTGTTTTCATTTTTATAGTTTTTTTTTTTTTTTAATTTTAAATTTTACTGTAGTAATTTTTTTTTATTTGCACAGCTTTTACATTGAAAATCGTTTTGCAATTAAGACATTGGAGGTCTGACTTTTAATCATAAAAAAAAAAGTACTTCATTATTTTTATAAAACTATAACAAAAATGTACTAACACGTTTAGAACACTATTTTCATACCCAAACATTTTAATTTTCTTTAAAAGACAACAATGTTAAATATAAAATTAAAAATCTACAATTAAAACAAAAAATAAAATACACAAACGAATAAGTAATCAAGACTCCCAGTTTGAGAGTCGAGTAAATCTCCGCCAAAAATTCACAAGAGTGAAAAAATAAAAGAGAACGACAAACGGGAGTTATTTACAGTAATGGTTAAGCTTATTATGAAAGGCCGCGACTTTTCGTTCACTAAAAAAATAGATTAACATTATAACCGGTAATACCACTTTGTTATGCATTTTCTTCATATAAAAGCTATTCTCATTATTAAATATTCATTAACTGATACGTTTATATGTTTTTACTCTTTTCTCATCACGTAAAATGAAACCGCCTTTTTTATTCTTCTTCGACAGCAAACAGACGTACCTTTCGTCAGATGGCGCAGGCTACAATAACGTTTTACTCTTTTCTCATTAAGAAAAATGAAACCGCCATTTTTCCGTCTACATTTCGTCAGGTGGCCCAAGCTATCAGGGTTCAAAAGATACTAGTATATGTATTAAAACCTTATTATGAAAAACTGTTTAATAAATTAGGCGCATAAATGTAAAATAATATTGATAATGAATAATAATTATTAATGAATAAATGATCATTAAATTAATTATTAACAAAAATAATAAAGTTAATTATATTTTTTTGTTTATTATTATGATGAAGGGTAAACATAGACACATTACATTAAAGAGTAAATCAACGTACACTAAAACAAGATAAACTATCACAGAATTTCCTTATCACTAAAACAGAATGGTGAATAATACCAGTCCCCAGAAACAGTTACAGTGTGAAGGTATCCCTCAAAAAACAATTGTATGCCCCGATCCCAAAAAAAAATTGATACACAAAGAAAATGAATACTGTTTGATACCCTCAAACAGGGTATCAAACCTGTTTTGATACCCTGATTAAACCCTGATTAAACACCCTGATTAAACACCGTTAAATACCCTGATTAAACACAATTTTAGAGAAATTGTGTTCTCTAAAACAGGCAGGCTAATCGTTAAGGACAACCTCTATTTAGAGTATTATCTTCCTACCTACTATTTCATAGATGAGACAGCCCCAAGGCGAGAGAATCTTTGTAATTCTTTTTCTTTTTGCACGACCTAATTTATTATGTATTTTTTATCTTCGTTTGAAGGAAAGAATTGTGTTTTAAAGAAAGGTGAGATAGCAAACGGTATTGTTCTTTGTATATCAGTATTTTTGGATTCAGGGCAAACATTTTTTTTTTTTTTTGAGAGATACCTTCACACTGTACATATTTTTCAGGGGTTTGTATTATTCACCTTTTTCTTATATTATTTTGTTTTTGTGATAATAAGATTCACTTACAATTTTGAATGAAATTGTTTTTTTTTTTTATGGTCGTGATTTAATTATAGGAAGAAAAAAAAATAAATATTTTTTAGAGATGACAATAAATGTTAAGAAAAATTTTTCTAATAACATTCATATGTAGGTTAAACTTAACGATTTTTCTTAAGTAAATTTAGTTGGTTTATTTGGGGAATATTTTAATCTAAATTTAGGAAACTATTTGGACACTAAAACGTAAAGATTTGTAATAATCCAATACATATTTTTGACATGATCACCATACTTTTCCTTTAAGATAGCTATTCTAGTACTATAATCGCAGGGAAAATAAAAGAGTTGTTTCAATTTTTTTCTGAAAAAAAAATGTAGTTTACTTTCAAAATAAAATTCCTAACTTTTTGGTTCCCTTTAATTAAATACGTAAATTTATTTTTCAATATACTACTTTATAATCTGCACATTTATATATTTTTAATGAAGCTTAAAATGTAAAATTAAACTTAAAACGACAAACTTATTAATAAATTCTATGTAGAAAATTTAATTCGCCAAGGTGGACATATTTCTTTACCCAAAAACCATAGCCTTAATAACACTTCAGTTTTAAACAAAATAATTTATTTTAGTTTACTGAAAAAAGGAAAGGTTTATTTCTAGTTAGAGAACTGAGACTGTAAAATTACTGCACGCTACGTTTGTTAAAGGATACATTCAATGCTGGGGTTCGTATAACTGAAGCATAGGGAAAAACAGAAATTCAAGAATAAAGCAATAAAAAGTCTTTTGGGATATATTCTTGTCATCTTGAAGCCTACGAATTTTCTCTGTAAATTAATGAAACAGAGGTAACTCATGTAGACATTAATGTGTAAATATTATAATGACTGGTAAGATTAAAAAAAAGCAGAGGTAAAACTCATTAATTTTTAATAAAATTTTATATAATCTTAAATAAAATGAACTAAAGATCTTAATGATATTAAAATAAAAGAAATGTTGTCATTTCGTAGTCAAATTATAGTAATTATAGTACGATGATAATTTCCATCAACTAATCGTCAAAAAAGCAAAAGATTTTAATATTATTTTTGGTTTAGAATACTCTTATCTAAAACAGTCTCTCTTCTAAAGAAAGAACAAGTTTTTAATAATTTTGTTGAACTCATTTTAATTGAATGTAATTTTTAAGAAGAGTAATATGTAGAATGCAATTAACGAATAAGTAATTAACTGGATACTACGGAAAGTTGAAAAATTATTCATATTTGCGGAAACGAAATTATTTTTAATTATTACATAAAGTGTTACAATAATGTGAATTTCAAAATTCAAATGGATATTCACACTCTGAATATCCAAATCATCAAAAAATTATTTTTTTCAGCTTGTCAGTAGTTTGAAGACCGATCGATCTTTACTTTATAGACCAAAGCAATTACCTATAATCGTCTATAAGTTAATTATTATACCGAGTTTGAGTAAAAGTAAAAGTATAGTGTGTCCGAGCTAAAAGTTCAAGATATCCAAAAGTAATAGCCTAAATTTAGTAAACCATTCTTCGTAATCTCTTAAACGTAGGCTCAATCGATTGGAAATATTTCCAAGATTTGTTCTGTATACTCTCAAATTTAATGGAATATTCATGCTCAGGCAAGCCAACACACAATGCAGTTGTAGTCAGTAGTAGTCGTGATGTGGACCTCACATCAGAAGGTTCAGAGAAGTTTCAATCAGTTACGCGCGCTCAACGATATGTGCAAACTGAATGGAATATCGTCCCTCCTACATCTAAGTCTCTTCGTCTGTGGGATACGATTTTATGCGTGACTGGAAACTTGGTTCGAAAATGGAAATCGTCCAAAAGTTTCAGTTAGTGACGAGACTGTTGATCGTGTACGCGATCCATTCACTGCCAGTCCTCGAAAGTCAATTAGGTTGGTTAGTAACAAAATGTGAATTCCTCATTCCACCGTTCAAGAGATTTTTAATCTCTTAAACCAAATGATGGCCACCTATAATATCAGTTTGCTGCACAGGTATTTGCAGGTTTGCTGCACCGCATCAAAATCAATTCTAATTATTTTGATTACGTTGTTATTTAGAGATGAGGCGACATTTCATACGTTAGGAAAAGTTAATAGAATCAATTGTCGAATTTGGGGTACTGACCACGTCTATACAGTAATCAAAAAAAAAAATAGACACACCGAAAGTCAATGTTCGGGTAGGACTACACAAAAATGGCACCATCGATACTTTTTTATCACGGAGCTCAATGTGACAGGACATACGTACCTCGACATGCTTGAGAACTTCGTTGTTCCTCAGGTTCATGTAGGTTTCAGTCTCCAGCAAGATGGTGCTGTACGACACTTTCATCGAGATGTTATCATGTTCTTCAACGACCCTTTCCCCAAGGAAAGATGTTAGATCGGAGGAGGAGGCCCAACTGCATGGACACCTAGACCTGCAGATATCACTCCTTTGGATTTTTTGCTTGAGGATTTATTAAAAGTTGTGCGTACCAAAGAAAAGTTCGAGATTTCGACGATTTACGATAGATAATTGTTATAGCTATCGATCTAATAACGCCGCAGATGCTCATAAACACCTGAAATGAGTTAGATTATCGTCTAGATGTCTGCTGAGCTACAAAAGCTACACACATTGAACTTGACTAACGTAAGTTAAAACTTGACGAGTTGCTGTATTTATTAAAAACAAAAATGATTGATTAATTGATTTTCTTATACAACTTAATGCCGGCCTCCGTGGTGCGAGTGGTAGCGTCTCGGCCTTTCATCCGGAGATCCAGGTTGGAATCCCGATCAGGTATGTCATTTTCACACACGCTACAAGTAATTCACATCTCATCCTCTGAAGCAGTACCTAACAGTGGTCCCGGAGGTTAAACAAAAAAAAAGATATATAAGCTGTTACTTTTTGATAACTTTAGCACAAACACCCTTACTTTCTCCTATATCTTTATTTTTATAGAATTTACAAGTCACTTTAAAAATAAAGTATAGAATATACGAGTATATGAGCAATAATTGTAGGTATAATTTTATGCTTATACTTAGATTTCAAAACAAAAATATAAATTTTTAATAATAGCTATTTTTAATTTCTTAGACATTATATGCATATATATATATATATATATATATATATATATAGACATATAGACAGACAGAGAGTGAGAGAGAGAGAGAGAGAGAGGATAGAAAGATTTAAAAATTAAAAAGTGAATTTGTGACGAAGGGTTCTATTTACAGTTTTACGCTCTTTACTGACATTGCCTAAAATGACAACAGCTGTTCTACACTTAAAAAAAAATGTATTCTACACCTTTTTTTTACTCTTACTCTAAAAACGCTGATACAAATAGTCGTTATGGTATTTATTCTCAATTTTAATAACGTTTTCTTCATGTAATCGTTTACTTGAATATATATATATATATAAATGAAATTAATACGATATGAAATATTCTTTTTTTATGTATGTTTTCATATTAAAATATGTAATAAACTTCCTTGAAACTGAACTTTGGCGTGAACATTAAATTTGTTTAAAAGACGGTTTTGAATTGCATTGGTGAATGTGTAACATGAAGCTTAACGCCCTGACATTAAAATAGCTTTTTATTACACTGCGTCTTTTTATATTGTTATATCTTTTATATCTGATAAACTACTTTCCTGTCATGATTACGATTATTTAAATTGTGATCAATCTTTAGTAAATCAATATTTCAAATTTTTATCGTCATACTAATAATTGTAAGATTGTAAGATTAAAATGTTCATCGTCAAAATAATATTTTCACGACGTAAAGAAAAATTGTTTTTTTTGTTTTATTTTGCTTTATTAAATCTATGTCTTTTTTAAATGTTTATAAAATTAAAGTTGTTAACTTTTCTCATCACTTCATATGATATGTAAAATAATCTTTCATTTTATACAACAGCTTCCACATCAACTACAGTACAGTTTATTTTAAAGTAAAAGTTATAAAATAACCTGTACTGTTGGCAATTAAAAAACTGTTGTGTATTTTTTAAACATAATAATTCTTCATGGATAGGAAAATTCAAATCTTTCATTTTATTTCTACTTGAGAATTTAAAGATTAAAATATGTCACATAGAAAGAAGAATTTAATTAAATGAATAACTTGATGTCACGTGAACCATGAAGTTTATTTTGAATTCATTAGATACGGAAAAAAATAATTAACTTTTTAGCTTGCATACACGTTAAACTTATTCTCTAAAATACACATAGAATCAAACTGTTTTTCGTTGTTTTTATTTTTTATTTTTTTTCAACAAACAAAAACTGACTATCGCTTTCAAAAATCAATTTTCATCCTTTCAAATAATCTGAAAAGCTATAAAAAAAATTAAATAAAATCCATTAGCTTCCTGTTAAGTAATTTAATTTAAAATGACGCAGAAAAAAATACTTTCAACCCAGTTGAACGCAATTTAATTAATTAAATTTCAATAAGTAACAATGCCGATATACCGTTAATAATATGCTATGAAATAGATTCTAAATGACAGAAATTACTTTTATTACATAAAAATAATTTTTGTAGAATATCGTTTGATATTGTAATTAATTTATCATATTTTGTTCAATTTAATTAAACTTAATTTATTCATGGATGCTTTTTGTTTCAAAATGATTTTTTTACATAGTTTATATAGTGTACGAAGGATAATTTTATCAAAAAAAGTCAAAACATTATGATAAATTTATAATTAATTCTGATAAATTAAATATTCTGTAAAGTAAAATAAATATGAAAAATTGTGGAGATAATATGCTTCAGTAATGTTTTATAATAAAAGTAATAAAACTCAAAATTTGTAATCAATTTAATAACAAAAATAAATATGTTTTTAAACATGTTAATTTTTTTTCGTAATAAAATAATAAGTAGTATATTACAACAAAACGTATAGTACAAAATATTAATATATATATATATATATATATACATAAAGCAGATGATTCACGAAGAAGGTAACAAATTTTCAGGATATGTTCTACTGGTGAAAATAACGAAGAAAGTTAACGCAAACAAGGTTCGGGAACGCTTTATTAGCGAGTGTCGGCTAGTGAAAGATTTCGCTCTGATTTCTGTGCCTTCAAAGAAATTTAGCCAGACTGCTATATTTAGGACCCAAATTAAGGGACAAATTTAATATGGTTTAATATGAAATCTGATCTGTAAAACAGAAGAAATATATACAAAGTCCCATATAAAACGCAACCCAACCTTATATTGGTAGGTATAGAAATAATAAAAAGGCATGTCTAAATGTAAATGTAATTTTTATTATTACCATCCATTACCTTACATTTAGAGTAAATGTTGGAAGTGACCGCCATCTTCTTGAATACAAGCTTCAATTTATTTTACAGCGTTTCTTGCAACTTTTTTCAAAGTTTGTTGCTGGATATTTAATACAGCTTGTTCAATATTGACTTTCAATCGTTCAAGTGTTCGTGGTTTGTTGCTGTAGGCTTTTTCTTTGAGGTAAACCCATAGAAAAAAATCCGCCGCAGTCAAATCTGGAGATCTTGGTGGCCACAAGCCTCGACCGATAACACGATTACCAAAGAATTCCTCAACGAAATCAGAAGTTGAACCAGCGTAGTGCGATGTCGCACCGTCATGTTGTAGCCAGCAGTGTCTGTCTTCTTCTTCCAAGAGTGCGATGAACTGAAATAAAATATCCTGATATCGTTCTGCATTAATAGTGTACTCGAAAAAAATAGGACCGATTATTTTCTTCCGCGATATCGCGCACCACATGCCCAACTTCTGGGGGTGTAATTGTTTGTCGTGATAAACGTGGGGATTTTCAGCGCTCCAAATTCTACTGTTTTGGCTGTTTACGTAGCCATCCAAATGAAATCGTGCTTCATCTGTGAAAAATAACGAATCCATAACATTAATTCCCTCACGCAGAAATCGACGGAACCATTGACAATATTGTAGCCGTTTTTCTTTGTCGGGCTCAAGAACCGTTTGAATGCGATAAGGTTGTAATTGTAATTGTTTGGTCGCCTGATGAATAGTTGATTTAGACAAATTAATTTCAGCAGACAAACGTCTGATCGATTTATTTGGCGAGGCGAGTAATCGGTCTTTGATTTCAGTGACTGTATCTGTATTCAACACTGACGCAGATCTTTTGTGTTCCTTGTTATTAACAGAACCAGTCTCTCTAAATTTTGCAACTAACCTAAATACTGATGTTTTGTTAGGAGCCGGTTTATCTGGGTACTTATGGCGAAACAAATATTGCACTGCAATCACTGATTTCGTACTGAAGTATGACTCAACAATGAAAACTCGTTCATCTAGCGAAAACACCATCTTGTCTCTAGCAATACACTGAACGTTATGATTGCATTGTTGTTACTATGGGTAGTGTTCTACTGCGTCGCCGCGATGTTCAGATGTTGGACGAGTCCATTTCAGTAACGAGTAGGAGAGTAAGCTTGACTTTTGAAGTTTCATGGATGAGTGATTGATGGGTTGCGTTTTATATGGGACACTCTGTATTTTCTATAAATGTATTCGTAACTGCAAATAAAATGAACTACAAAAAACTATTCAAAAACTACAATTTTTTTAGAAATCCAGGGAAAAGAACAAAATATTGGGGTCGAGAAACACGTTGTTTTATGTGTGGCCTAAAATAACTTTGTTAAATGGGTAATCAACACAATGGTTTTAAATAAAACTTGTAGAGAATTTTATTTTAACATAGTATGACAAAAGTCCACAGAAACTATATATATAAACGTAAGAATTTCGTCGAAGTCTGTTGAAAAAACAAATCATATCAAAATATGGTAGATATCAAGCTAGATGTTAAACGAAAGCAAATTTTCAATATTGCAAAGCAAAAGAATTAAATGGGAAGGTTCCAGGCTACAGAACCTTTGCTTCGGTATTTTGGTGACGAAACATTTTTCGTGAATCACTGTGTATAATACAGCGCTAAATAGTGATATTCACATATACAAAACCACCTAAATGACAAAATAGACCTTTCCTTGTTTAAAATAAAAACTTACAAAAGAAAAATTACATTATAAAATTACAATCAAAATAAACCGTATATAGAAGCATATTTAAATTAAAAATACTACATAGAAATGCGAAAGTTTGTGGACCTGTCTGTTTGTTTGCAACGGCATCACCGAGAACCAACCGACCGATTGCTTTCAAACCATCACTATGCATTCGTGTTATCGCAGGGAAGTTATTTAGTCCTATATTGAAGCCCTTGACCCGTTGGGAGGGGTGGGGGGTTAAGTAATTAATTAAAAAAACAAAAATTAATCCTTTTACTTCATTATCCTTTCTTTCACCATGTAAACAAAGATATAATGAAATAAAATGACAAATTCTTTTTTTTAATGAATATCTGTAAAATATTTAATATTCTTAGAACTATGAGTACAACGAACGAGTCAAGGGTCGGAGGGCTCCGCCTCCCAACTAGATGGCCGGGCAAGCTAAGTGAGCCCTGAGTGGCTAATTATTTTATATAAAAGCCTGAGATACAATAGCATTCAAAACAAATTTTAATGTTAAAAATATACGTATTAAATATACAACATAAATGGATGCAAATAATACAATACAATAAAAAGACAAAGTATAATAATAAATCACATAAAAATTAACCGTTCCAGTTAACAAATAGAACAACCAATTTTTTTTCTGGATGTACAATGAAGTGTCATCAGCGCTCGGATACGATATTTATATTCTAAATAAATGAATATTAAAAATAAACAATTCAATTAAAAACAAAAACCAACAATATAGAATCACAGCATAAATGGAAAACGCTTGTGACGTATGCAAAAGCGAAATAAAACCAAAATGAATGATTACATTAATAATCTAAATTAAAACAATAGAATTACCTTTTTCAAAACGCCAAATGATACAAATAGCTGAAACATACTACAGAAAACTCAAATATTTGAATTTAAACGGAAAGTCCGAAGAAATCGTAAAACATTAGATAACATCGTTTCATTGTTCCCTAACATATTTCGCATGTTAGCCCCTAATTTGAACTTGCGACGTAATGCTGCATAACAGGTTATTGTAGCGAACACAAACGGATGAATCTGTTTGTGTTTAGTGTTTAATTTAACGGTTATGCAATAAAGCGGGAGGGGGGTAAAGCAGAAGATGCCATGACATTAGGAATGGGGAGTGGGAGGAGCTTAAAATCGCTATTTATTCCCACGTAGGTGATTCAAACACAGAAAAACTCATTGTAAAAAGTAATTTTGAGAATGGAGGTACTCATAAACGCGTCAACTACGGATGTTAATATTGGCAATGCTGTGAAGGGCAGAAAATAACATTCAAATCAATTCGGACTGGTATTTTCTTGTAACGTCATGAAGGATTGAGAAATTAGATTTTGCCATATTTCTAGTCTTCCTGCTCTTCCTCTTCAGGATAGGCAATAAATGGTTCTGACAAAAACGAAGAAGTTTCTTTCTCGATTTGAAGGGGATGTATTGCTCTTCATCACCAAAGAGAGAATGATGTGATGAGTATGGCTGTTTCTTTCGCTGGCCCTCTGTCGCTATATCTCTTTGTATTTTTAATAAGACAATTTTATTGAGAGGATAGATAATTTCAACATCGTAGGTCTAAGGTACCCAGAAACAACGATCCGAGTCCTCTCCTTAACTGCAACTGCAATAACCACTCCCCATGACCCCATGATTACATGTAAATTTCCTGATGGTTTTGTTTGTAGCGCAGAGGTTGACTTTCGTATCCCTGCAGTGTTCATTGAATAAGAGATAATGTCGAATTTACGACCCACCAAGAGACCAGGAAACTAACCGAGGACTGCAGAAGGATCGGGTGAGTCCACTGCAGGGCCTATTTTCGGGAGAAGGATGAAAAGTGTTACAGATGCTGGGGTCTGGGCCACATGTCGGCCGACTGCAGGAGCAAGGACAGATCCTCTGTTTCAATTGCGGTAAGCCGGGACACTGGAGGTCTCAATGCAAGGATCCGCTGTCATGTCCCATTTGAAGTAAAACGGGCCACAGCGCCGCAAATTGTAGGACCCAAAATGAGATTCATTCAGTTAAACACCAATAGATCCAGGCAGTCCGTCGACCTATGCTGGGAGATGGCTCTGCATCACCGAGTAGAGGTGCTCCTATTGACAGAGCCGCATGTTTGATGAGTATCCGGGTCACCGTGGGTAGTGGGCCGGGCCGCGGTGGCGGCTGTTGGGTTCCTGGTAGCGGGGATCCCGTTGACAGCGGTGCGAGAGTCGGGTTTGTTTGGGCTGGCTTAGTGGTATTCTCCTGTTACCAGTCGCTCAACGCCATCCCAACCCCGTAGGAGGAAGACACCCACCTTGTGACGTTACCGGTGATCATACCACCCTATCCGTTCCAAGCCCTTACTCGCTCAACGCCAGCGTGGTGGAATTTATCTCCTTCCTGGACTTCTTGAGCGAGGTGATTTGGAAATACCGGGGCCGGAACGTGTTAGTGACTTCAACGCCAGGTCCCCAGAGTTCGGGGGTTAAGTGTGTACAATCCGAGGAATCCACGTGGCGGACCGGATTAACTCCTGGGGAACTGGTCTGTATAAATGGAAAAGGAGCTACGTTTGAGCGGGGACAGTCCCGCTCTGTCTTGGATTTGATCTTTGTCACAGCTGAGCTTGTAGGCTGGTATCACAGCTGGCAGCTTCTATAGAACAGCTTGTCGGACTACTTATTTATAATGTTTGACGCCTCCCACTGTGTGGATCGTTTTTTTTTTGTATTTATTTACTTTTCTTAGTGAATTTTTGAAAGTAATAACTTTCAAAAACTGAAATAAATAAGCATATTTTTATCAATCGTAAAAAGTCTAGATTAAATTAAAAGGTAATCCGGATACTAGCATCATGAAAAACTAAAATGTATGAATTTCTTCTTACTTTTTAAATAACATATTTTAAAATGTTTTTAGGTAGATTTCTTAAGAAAGCTACGTATTGTAATGGATACCATGATTCGACTTCCGGAAAATTTCTACTTATCTTCTCATTTCTGAAACCCCAAAACCACCGTCAGTTCACGAGTTTATATATACATTTATACGAGTCACATACATTTACATTTATCACTTTCTTTTGGTCACGATAACTGCCGTAATTTTGCACCAGTCACTTTCAAATTGATACATAAAATATAACGACCCTAAATCTCGGCGAGTTTGTTAATGGCAAAATCGGACCATGGGAGTGGAAATTGGGGGCTTTTTTGAAAAAACAAAATATCACTATAACTTTTTTATTAAGTAAAATATCGAATTCATTTAAAGGGCCTAAAATTTTATCTTAGTAAAGTTTTTTGATATCACCATCCAACCATTGGCCCAGGGGGTGGAAAAAATGGGGTTTTGAAAACAAAAAATATCATACCTCCCTTAATAGGCACAGTATCCAATCGGTTTAAAGTGATCGTTAGTCCTCTAAATATTACCTAAGACTTTTATCAAAACAATTTTTGATATAACCAACCCTTACGGCAAGGGTTGACCAAATAATTGCTGGAATTGTAAGAAGATAAGGCTTGTCGTATGGTAAACATGTGAAATATTTTTTTCATATGCAATCATTGTCGTATTGAGTAAATTTGAAGTTTTTCTTAACTTTAAGGTGGACATCTTTTTTACCCTCTTCTTTGCACCGGTGAAATCTACCTTCCCCTTCCGGTGTGCGGAAAGGGATTTTTTTCTTATATCAGCAATCTGATTTCTTTTGATTTTTTTGGAATAATAAAATAACCACCTCTCCTTTACCAAGGAGCATTTTTTTCTCGAAATGATCTATAATAAGATTTTTTAAAGTATAATTACACCAGAAGTCAACTGGGACCCATTTTAAATTTGAAATTTGGTTTTAAACAGTTTTCTCCTTTGAAAACGTTAATTTCTAAATTCCCTATAAAAAAACTAGCGATTTTGTCAATGCTTGTGTTTTTTTCTAAATATAACTTGCTTTTAAAATTTTGTTTCTCTTAAAGTTCAAAAAGTATCCTGTTTCGCGAATTTCAAATTGAAGTACATATTTCAATATAAAATAATCTTAGTAAAATTTATTTAAATAACAATTTTTTTTAGATGATTAATATACCACATAATCTCAAAGTATTCACGGTTATATAACTCATATTCTATAAAATATGACTGTACGGGTGTGTAATTAACAATGTGTTCATTAAAAACAGATAAAATTCATATGCATATGCACGCCACCATGCATTTTATAATTATATATAATTAAAGTCCATAAATAATAGAAATTAATTAACATTGTTACACCTAAAATAACATATTTTACAAACAATGGTATGAGATATTTATTCTGATTAGTATGCTTACCAAGTGCTTAACACTTCATAACCAACACTAAGAGGTTGGTTAACCGACTGTGGAAGTCATTAGCGGAAATGACTAAACTAAAAAAAATAAAATGATGCTTACCTTAAACTTTAAAAGTTTTCTTCCATTTCTGCACTTTGACTGTACGTTTTGTAAGTAGTTTAAAGTTTTTAATTCTACTCACACCACATATTTAATAAAAAAAAATTTTAATTTGATAATACATGTATAACCTCTGCCCACCGGGCTTGTCTAGTGCTTAACTCTTAGTCAATCAGCTGTTCAACAGCTGATTTTCAAAATTGAAGGTTCTGAGGTTCAAATCCTAGTAAAAGTTAGTTGTTTTTATATGGATATGATTTTATTATGAATTTTATTAAAGATTATTGTTTGTTTTTCTGATTCTGTGAATGTTGTTACTGATGGTTGTCATTAATGTGAAGACATCTATTAGAAGTAATTAAGTAATCGATATTAAAATCTCTAATAATTTTTATGGCTCCTTTGGTTAATTCTACCTACGTCTTATCACTGGGTCATTTTTTTAAAGTTTTAGAGGCATCGACTGCTATTGTCATTAGCCCCTTCCTCATCAAAAAGAAAAAAGGAAAAATTACTTTCCCCTCCCTGTTATAAACATTAGCGGCATAATCCGTAGACTAGTCTTGTCATAACAGATTATCTAGAATAGGCTTGTCAAGTTATATTACAAAACCCCAAAAGAAACACAACATGACAAGGGTGTAATGCGTCCTTGCTACTTAAAAACATAACCCATTTCTTCGAAACGTTGTCAAAACGATCAAATTCACACTAACAAAAACTACACAAAAATTACAATTCACTTATATTAAAATACAAAAACACATGATGACAAGATTGTAAAGGTCGCTTGCCACTTAACTCATAGACCACTTCTGTCAAAGTTGTTGAAACATGTTAATGTTACAAAAAAGTTGAAATGTTCATCCTTTCAATAAAAATTGCAAAACGCTTAATAACGGACTTCTTAACACCTATCGCCTAGGTTTTCCCTTACGCCATCCTTTTTTGCTCCTCTTCTCCATCTTCCTAAAGGCCTCGATGTCAAATTCCGAAGTATCTGAGGTCTCGAAGATGGAATTTTAAGATCTCCCCCCGGAAATCGCGGGGTGAATCTCCTACTGCCAGCATCAGACGACATCGGCTCCTGTGACGCGGTGAAAAGTACATCGCAGTCCAAACTAGTTGCACTCTTCGCTAGAATATGTGGGGCGGCCGAAGTCCTCTCCCTCACAATTACTGGCCTCCGCACATTTGGAGGCTCCATTTTTGTTTTTGTTAGAACTTCTTTTTCCAATATTTTAATTTCTATCTTCTCAGCTCCCTGCGTGGGGATTTTAGGAATTTCCACTTTGTCTTCAAGCTTCTTGCCTATTCTGATTTCAACATATTTCGCCTTGGAACTGGTCGAAGTCTCATTGTTCAAAGAAATTGAACACTTTTCCTTATCATCTGCTGTTTTCTTCTCCCGTTTAGGACTGTTTTCTGTGGTTGGACGATTTTCAAGTTTGCTGTTCACACTATGTTCGACCATTCTTGCTAACGCTGGTGCTAGCTCCGCAACCACATTCTTCGGTTTTAATGAAGTTGCAGGAGTAGTATGTGTTGCATAACACATTACCTTCGGCGATTTATTTGTCACGATTTTCATTACTTCGAAGAAGCTACTTTTTTAATTGTCTTTTCTTCCTGGATTTTTACCTCCTCTTTATACATGCTACAGTTTCTCGATCCTATCAGATGATTCACAGGACAGTTCACCCAGACAGGTAGATCTGTGAACGTGTCGTCGAGATGCAGTGGTTCACCAAAAGCACAGATTTGTTTCTTTGTACAACATGCTGCAGAATGTCAAAACCTCTGACATCCAAAGCATCGTAATGGTGTAAGAATGAACGAACGACGTCTAAGCTGTAAAAGTCAGCCTTTATCTTTTATGGGTACTTTGGCTTGTTGAACGAGACGCGGAGGCTAGAACTTCTCCGTTGCGTCGGGTGTTCAATCGTCGACAAGCTATAACTCCTTGTTCATTCAATGCCTCGACGATTTCCTCTTCCGTGCAGTTGAGCAAGTCCATACTCACAAATACCTTTTGACGTATTTAGAGCACCATGTGGTGAAACCTCTATGTCTAAAGTCCAATTTTCTTCACCTTTAATTGACGTGACGATTGTATATCGTTGTTTCGTTATGCAGCTTCGTTATGCCTCAGGCTTTCACGAAAGGACTTATCTTGTTAAAATCTCCTTCCTTCTTCTTTATGACCAAATATTTTTGGGTTCCCTAGTTTAAATTATTATTATATTTAGATTTAAATATATTGCATGAATATTACTGATTTTCTATGTGATTTTTACATATTTATTTCTTATTTTTTGTGTAACGTATTAAACTGCTCTGTTTCCTTGTATCGGTCATTGCATGTGTTTTAAGTAGTAAGTTTTGGATGGCTAAAAGGAAAAATCTGAAGGCAATGAAAAAAACAATATGATTTTTACCTTTTATATTATGTATGTAAACTTAATGCTGTACCAAATGAACTAATCTTAATACTTTTTTATTGTGTAGAGTAAGTTCTTTTGGTCATTTCTTTGTATGTTTTACCCAGTTAACTTAGACGAAAATTTTTGAAACAAAAAAACTTTTATGGTCTTCGTAGCCAATTTGATGATAACTGTAATTTTATTAATGTCATGTAATTCAATCAGTATTCATTCATCAAGTATAATTTTGAACGAGTTTAATTTTGGGTAGTCTTTGCAGAACAATTTTTTCATTTTGAATGAAAAAATGTAAGAAATGAAATTTAAAGCGCTTACTATTGAAACATTTTATCATTTTGTTTTGAAATATTATTCTTCTTGAATTGTGAAATTAATTCCTGGAATTGAAAAACAAATTATGGTAAAAGAAACTATTCCGTTCATACTGAGCAGTTTTTTTTTTTTAACTTTAATTACCTTATTTAAACGTATCTAATTCAATCCAATTCTCCTTCCAGAATTTTGAGCATTATATCTATACTTTTATCTCATATTACTTTATCTCAGTTTCCTCATGATTAATCCAAAGATTTTAAAGTTTAAAAACTATCAACATATTACGTAAAATTAAGAAAGAAAAAATTATCCTTTTTAATCCAAAATTAGGTCACGGGAAATGAAATAACAAGGTTTTTACTCAGTTTTTACCTTTATCATGTTTTATGAATAGTTATAAATTGTTTTATATTTTATTCTTGGTAATTAATAATACATATTAATTGTTAACCACTTCTTTTGCTCGTTCATAATGATGATAATCTGATAAATTATAAATCAGTCGCACTAAGCAGCCGTGCTGGTAAAATAAATAGTGTATATGGAGTTCAATTCTTTATTGGACTGGTTTGATTTTTCCTTTATCAATGTGTTCATATTAATTAGGTCAGAATAAAAAAAAAAACGCTTCTGCACCAACGTAGAGGATTAAAAATTTAAATAAATAAATAATACGCTAAGCTTCATGAGTCTCTAAGTAGAAACATGATAAAAAACAAACGTACACAGTATTTTTCATCAGATTATAAACATGTTTTTCTTTGCAAGGTAATCCAAATATCTTGTCGCATATAAATATACAAGATAAATATTTCTCTTTCAGCCACATTTCTGATACTATATATGGAAATTTATAAGCAAGGTTTTAAAAACTAAGAAATAAAAATTTGGTGTACGTTTTATTTCCTAAATCAATTAATCTTTTTATATTTATAATCATTTATAACCAATAATTTAACTTTTAATTAAAGCACGAATTGATAGATTAAAAAGAGATTTTCATCTTTTTCATCGATATTAAAAATAAATAATTTTAATAAATGTATTATTAAACGTACAATATACTTAATAAATAAATATTTCTGTCTCATTTACTTATTTATTTGAATAAAATATTACAAAAAAAAAAAATGCATAATGTAATAATTTATATTGCAACAGAATTTATTTATTTGCACAGTAACTATAGGGTTACACCCCCACTTACAGTTATCGGCGTATGATAATGAATTTTTTAACGAGTGAAAAATACTGAGCCTGACCGGGATTCAAACCCGGTACCTTCGGATGAAAGGCTGAGAAGCTACCATTCCGCCACGGAGATCGGCCACAAATTATCTGTAGTTTATTATTACAACATTTATTTACAAAGTAAATAAATAATTTATTCTGAAAGAAAAGGATGAAGGAATCATGTATTAGGAATTTTCAAAATCAGTAATGAGTACAGAAGCAGAAAATTCAAAATCTTTCTTTTAAAATCTCCTTCAAATTTCTTTCAAATTATGTATCCAGTGGCAGTAACGGAATGAAACTGAAAGTTAACTGAGTTATACATAGAAAGTATTTGCAAATGTTTAAAGATTATGTGTATTTCAGGACAACAAAAATATGTAATGCGATTTATTACTTCGAATTTATTATAAATAACACGCAGTAGATAAAAAATGTGGAACAGTTTTTACATTTTTTATTAAGATATATTTTATTTGATAATGAACGTTCAGAAAACTTTAAGGTCTAATTCGCTTTAAATCATGTTTCTTCAGTCTCTGAAGATGCTAAAAGTTATTATAACTGATTCTAAAACTGTTCTGCAGGAGTTATAATTTATTTTTCAATCATTTTTCACGTTTCGATATCGGTACAACAGATAAGAAAGTGTATTTCAGTTTAAAGGTTTTAATACTTTTAACTCGGACGGTTTAAGCTATTGAACTTTTAAAACTAAATAATTTTTTGTGGGGTTTAAAAATTGTTAAAATATGACAATTTTTTAATCGCTGTTTCATATTATTTGAAGCTCTTAAATCAAGCAAGTTTTTACAGTAACAATTAAATCTTGACAATAAATTTTCTTTGATTTTATCTAACTTCTATCGCTGCAGATAACGGATTAATGTGTGGTAGGACGATGCCAAGCTTTTATTTATTTACTCCGTTAACTACACCCTGATTCCTATCTACAGCAACCCTTCCTTAGGTTTTTTATTACGTAAGGGTCAAATTGTCATAAAATTCAATTATAAACCTTCTTCTTTTATTTAAAGCTTTATGTTAAAAATTAATATTTACAAATAACAGAATTTTATTTTTATTTTAATGTAACCTCTATGGCTTTTTACGCTTATTTTTAAAAGCTGTCAATCCAATGTCTGTGACATTGTTGTATGCTTTTTTCATAGAATTATAATGAAAGTTTTAAGGAATCCATATTTTTTTGGTGGTTATTTTACACCCTATTATTTCATATTGTAGATTAGATAATGACTGGATGTTACAAAACAATTTCATAAAATGGTCATCTCCGTGTAAATATCAGTAATAACAGACAAGATTTAATTTTCTTTAAAGCAATTTTTAATGTTCATATAAGTAAATAGGTTATTCATAAACATCTTTCGGGTAATAACCACTTTTTTATTATGTACAATTGTTACAAATATGAAGTTACATATACCCATCGTGTAGCTTGGATATATAATTTAATAATAATTATGTAAAATAATATAAAATTGAGTGTCTACATGTTACCACAACGGAAAAACCACAAATTGGATAAAATCTTTCAAATTCTAGTCGACCTTTAACTCATTTGATAAGTTAGTTAAAAATTACTTTTAAGGAAAAATACATAATAATAATTCAAATCTCCGACGATAGTAGCACTAAAGCAGAGGTTGATTGGTTAATTTTTGATTGATTGTGCTGTGAGTGGATGTCAAAAAAGTAAAGTTAGCCGATCAAAAAAAATGCTTCCATCCAACTTTACATTTTTGACATCTACTCACAGCACAAGAAAGCAATCGATTCTCACTTACTTTATTTAGATAACTTCCCATTCAGAGTGGTAAAAATCAAAAGAAAAATAGTACATTTTTTGTGTTGCATTTATTCAAATATGTAATCATTACACTATTAATTATTATTGTTATCATATTGCAATGTAATATAATAGAATAGTCTTGATATAATTAAAATTAAACATTAATAACGTAATCTAACTTCTACAATGACAATCACAAAATAGTTACAATTTTAATGGGAGGGATGTACTTGATGGATTGACAGCAAATTATCTATATTTGGCTTCGGTTTTGTTAGGAATAAGCGCAAATCTTCCCGTTCTGTGATATTGAATCTGCTCCTTTTTTTTGATAAAAGGTTTGTAACGACACTAAAACTTTTTTCGACAAGATATGACGAGGGAAACGCTATCAAAAGCTTTCTCGCAATTCCCCACAGTCCAGGATATTTTTCTGGTATTTCTGCCTGCAGCCAAAATGTTTGATACGTCTTTTAAATTTCATCTTCAGCTCCTCATTAGTGCTAAGCTCGAGTACCTCCTCTTGTAATATCACATTCTCCACTTCTGTTTCATCAAATGGATTTATGATCCGTGGTGGTATTTCCATCGTCAGAATATCTTCAAATCTGATTTTGAAGTCATCATGCAGGGCAATTAAATGTTGAACGTATGTCTGAATATCCTCATCAAGGCATTCTACCTGTGACAAGTTTGAAAACTGAGAAAATACGCGCCGACTAATATTTTGCTTCATAAATTTCAATTTTCCAAGAAAAGCTGAAATTACACCCTTTGTTTTTATTAAATTGAGACTGTCCCCTTGTAATTGTAAGTTAATGTCATTAAATGTTTTGTCAAATACGCGATATCAGCTTTCAAAGTGATCAGGTTTTCTTTTAAATCTGAATTTTTACCTTCCAGTAGCTCTAAAACTGATTCAAAAAGTGAGTAAAATCTTGTTAAACATGCACCTTTCGACAACCAGCGTGCTTCAGTATGTAAGAGCAATCGTTGAAAGTCTTCATCATTTTCATCGCACAATTGGGCAAATAAACGCGTATTCAATGCATTGCTTCTTATCTTGTTAACAGCATTAATTACAAGTTGAAGCGATTGGTGCAATCTATCACTCAGATTTTTCGCTACCAGGTGTTGTCGGTGGATGACACAGTGAATTGCAGTTACCTCTGGTATAATTCTTTTAAGATGGCTTATAAGTTATCGTATGGCCACGATAACCCACGTTCGTTGTACTGAATATGGAATATGCAAGTTTTTACAACTAGCAGTCGCTGAGCTTCTCAAAACATTATCTGCCTAGATTGAAACGCAAAGTCAAGCCAACATTTTAGTTCATCACTATCGAAACCAGATGAATTTTCGTGGACCCCCGCTTACGAATTGTGAACCCTCATTTTTTTGTCACGCCAACGTAGACCCCCGTCGAGTCTCCCGTGGACCCCTGGGGGTCCACCTGGACCACTTTGGGAATCAATGCGCTAAAGTAATGTAAACTTATTTTACCAAATTCTCTTTTAAAAAATATAAAATTTTCCTTTATTTTTATTTTTACACGACTGCCAAAAAGACTAATCTATTTAAGATTTATATTCGTATGCATTTTTGTTCCACTGTAGCAGCTTAACGGCTGAACCGATTTAGATGTATGACCCGGCACTGGAATCCTTACGTTACCGGAGGTGCCATAGTCTATATATATATGTATATAAATACGTATGAAGTAGTAGAGATTTGCCGGTTGAAGTATAAACTTTAATCAATTGAATAAACTGTGAGTTGTGAGCTTCTATCACTGCGTCAGCTGGGTTTGAACTTATTCGAATCAATTGAATGAATAATACTACAAAAATAATAGAATTAAATTTACGTTAAATAAAATAAAATAATATTAAATAAAGTTAAACATTTTTGTTTAATAATAATGGGCTTCCTGCAGGGGGCTGAGTGTGAGGCTAGAGTGAAGAGGTGATGCGAGCAACTCGTACGATGGTAAAGCAATCATCATTATTAACCGTTAACAAACGGGGTACCCCACGGACGTTGTTTTGGGAGGTGCAATGGGTTATAATATTTTTCCAAACAATCGTCCGATTTTCAAAATTCAAACGGGGTATGTTATTAGGTTGAAGGCTAACTTTTACATGCATCAGGTACATTCTTGATCTTAACAGATCACAGTTATTCGGAAATGTTGTATCATCGCGACCAATCTTCCGATTTCAAAAATTCAAATGGGGTATTTGCTAGTATAACACAAAATGACGAAGGAATCAAACCAAAAAAAAGAGCAGTGTTTGTCAGAAATATTTTTTTCGGCAGTCGTGATTTTTAATTTTTAATATTAAACTATTCTTTCTCATTGATGTTGCTGATTTCATAATATCGAACACCGATGCAAATTAATTGAAAAATAAAACCACTAATTTTAATCAGAAAACAGAATCTTTAAAGTAATTATATTGCATTAAGTGCAAAAAATAAACATTAAAAATAATAATAAAATCAAATAATCAATAAGATTTTTAATTCTATTAAAATTAACAAAAACATCATTCATAACGGTTCTGCATGTTTTAAAGAAAAATATTTTTTTCTGACATCACAACATTGTTTAATATTACCGAAAGCTGGTAAACTTTATCAAATTATTTGTTATTTTAAATACATTTTATTTTTTTAATGAATTTAAATAAATTATTTATCATATAATATATGCATTAAAGTATGTATTTATTATTATAGTATTAATTAAACAAGAAAGCTAAGTACCGTAATTTCATAGAATAATGTTTTATTTATTTATTTATTTTTATGAAAAACTATATTACCTACTTAATTTCATTGTATTACTGTAACTGTAAATGATCTAATAAAACATTGACGTGCCTATCTAGATTAAAATAAATTGGAGATTATGGTGAAAAACTTTTCTTAATGATATTTTCATGAATAATATTATAGAAGTTTATTCAAGATTACGTCTCGATAATTTTTTGTCGTAAATTACGATAAAAGAAGAATGTATTTCCAGATAAAGTTTAACAGTACTTTATATTTTAGAACTATAACATTGTCTGGCAGAAAAAAAATGATATAAAAAAGAAATATAGTTTTACGAACAATGTGAGTTAAGTTGAAAAAAGGAAAAAGGAAGAGAAAAGGAAACGTGAAAAGAGTAGATATAAATGAAGAAAAAGTATTAAGGAAAATACAGAAAAATTACCTTTTATAACAATTTTAATGTTTATTACCATCTGTAGCCTGTATGCACCGTCAATAAATATTACACAAGTGCATACGATGAATACTAGTTTATTCATCTGATGTGTACTGTTTATTTTGATTTAGTTCTTAAAAATAAAATCCTGAAAGGATTTCCTACAAAAACAAATAAGGAAAAAACGTACAGAAGAAAGAAATAAAACAAACGTATATTTTCTCCCCTTATTCCCTTTCAACGTATTACTTTGCAGCGAAACGCGCATTAAACAAGTACAGTATGAAGTTTATATAAAAAGTTTCACAAACGTGCATTAAAACCCTTAAGGGAAAATCAAAATAAGTGTAATATTGTGTTCGGATGTAACAATCATCTACTTTTATTTTACATACAATACGATAGAAATTTTATGAGGTGTATTTAAATGTATATAAGGAAGACCTGCTTATACTAAATACGGTCTGTTATATACATATTTAGCTAAAAACTCCTTTAAATATGAATATATTCCTACATTTTTTATATTTTCTTTTTTGTAATTAACTGTTTTTGTATCTTAAATTTCAGTAACAGAATCAACGTAGATTTCTGTTGTTTATGTAAATAAACATATAATTTTATTTATATATATTTTTTAAATAAATCTACTCACTAGAATGTTTTCGTGATTGCTTTTTTATTCAGATACTAGTAGTGAGGATTTTTTATTGTTTTACTAAATTCATTACATTATTTAAATTCTTTTTTACCTCTGTAATAAATAATTTATTTATAGTTCAATCATAAACATTGAATAAACATTATGGAATTAGTTAAAATTTTTAGACGCCATAAATGTTATTTACTTAACTTTTTTTTTTCTGTAGGATTTAATTTACAATCGGTTCCAATATACCGGAACCATAAGTACACTTGAATACAAAAAAATGACTTGCAGAAAGGGGTTTCCACTGTAATCCCACAAATAACGGTATATGTATACATATTTATATATATATCTATACATTTCTTATATATTAAACATAAATAAGTACATACAAAGATGAGTCCAAAGAAAATTGATCAAAATCCAAAGTTCAGAACAAAAAGCAAAAATAAACACAAAAAAATAGTCTCACAAATCACACAACGAATCAAACAAAGAGGCAGTGAAACAAATCAAAGAACTAACAAAAGTAATTGGCAAATTGAAATAAATTTTGACCATGCACAACACCTTAGGTTAGCTGTGATTCCCTCAAACCTCGGAGAACTTACAGATCTAATATACTCATATGTAATTCCTTTAGGCGCCTAGCGTCCTTGCTATTATCCACGAGCCGTTCACATATTTGTTCACCCTCATTTTGTATCTAGTATTGTATCTCCTCTCGAATGAAAGATAATCGTGAATTTCAGTGTTTTTCACCAACGGCGCTTCTGTTAAATTTCTCAATTATTTGTTCTGGAATTGCTAAGTCTTCGATATTATTCTCATTTGTCGTGCCCCATAGTTGGATTCTGTAGTTCAAATCGATTTCAGGACCGCCAAGTACAGCAGTTTGTTGGCTGTTAAGTAATGACAGTTGCAGCCCCCTGCCTAACAACCAGTACATCTCTCTGAACTTGAGGGCCAGCCGACCCTCGCTAACGGAGCGAACGGAACTTATGTTTATCGTTCTTTATTTTCATCAGCAGAGAATGTCCTGAAAATTTGAATCACTCTGTATAACTGCACCGATTATGGTACCTATAATTAAATGTAATACTATATTTCTATTAGTCAATGACAGGTAATAATTCAATTATACTTTTTTGACAAATAAGTAAACAACTGTGTATGATGAATTTTAAAAAATCTGAAACGATAAAAAATTGTTTATTTTAAGAGTATAATAAAAATTAAGGGGAGGATAAAGATAAGAATAAAGATGTGGTAAGAAAATTATAGAGCAGAAAAATCACTGCTACAGATCATTAGACAGAAAAATATTGATTAAAATATACAGAATGTATGTATGTAATGTTTATTGAAAAATATTAGTGAAGGAGGAAGCTAAAGTTCGGTAATGAAAGAAAGAAGAAAGTAAGAACGACTGATAATATTAAGAAGGGATAGTGCAGTAAAATGAAGGTTGGTCATACTGAAGATAAACAGAATCCAGTAACTTCTATACCGTACATTGATTAGGAATAGAAGCTTTGATACGCTTTAAAATTCGATGCCCATATCTGACGCACAAGTTCACGTTTATGTAACGATATTGTCAAGGAAAAAAGTATATAGTTAAACCGTTTATACGATAAAATTTGCAAGAATCCATGTTTCTCTTGTTAAAAATTAATAATTTTATCCAGTTTGTACTCTCTTATCACAATCTTTACAATATAATAATTAGAAACTCAACATACCAAGAAAGTTTTATTTAATTATTTTTTCTGTTGACATTTTAATCATATTCTTTTTTAGAATACTTCATTTTTCTAAATTTTTTCAATCGAATTATATTCGCAAAGATTTTAACAGGTAATACTAGTTTTAATTTGGAATTTGATTTACTTTTTTAAAAAATATATCACATAAAAGTTAATAAACACACCAATTAATTTTTTTTTCATGTTTAAGCATCTATGTGAATCCTGTAATCCTATGCAAACATCCTGTGACTTTAATTGGATTTGGTTTTTTCGATCATTATAACCTTTTTTTAATAGAGTAATGTCATCATTATCGTTTCAACTTGATGATAATGTAAGATCTCCGTGGCGGAGTGGTAGCGTCTCTGCCTTTCAATTGGGGATCCCGAGTTCGAATCTCGGAGAAGCACGGCATTTTTTATAGGTTACAAAATTTCATTTCCATATTTCCACATACAAGCTTTTTCTCTGCAAGCATCGTGGAGAATTAATTCATTAAGCAAAAAAATAAACAAGTAATGAAGTGCTACGCTTTCGCATGTTTTTACGAAGCAGTTGTGTTATTTTAGATTCAGAGATATATCAGGATCAAGAGAAAGTGAAGATATTAAAAGATTTCTTTTATTAATAGTCGTCGAAAACGTATCCTTTAATTCAGTATTCAACACGTTCTAAATTGGGAAAGTCAATCGGAAAATATATTATTTACATGTCCAAACGATATGTTTTTAGGTAAACTTCATGTTTTATATAATAAAAAACACACCCACCACTGTTTCAATTTGGTTTTCCGTTCAGGTAATGGTCGTGGAGTATGGGAACCGCTATTTCATTTCTTCTAGAACGGAAGCCATCTGGCGCATTTTACCTCAAATACACTTCGTACTTGGCACATCTCCATTCTAGTCCACGTGGTGCCCTAATAACCCCTCAGCGGATGTCGTCTAAAGAAGAAACCAAACTAGTCACACGGAAAATTTATCGATTCCGTTTCTACTGCGACATGTATGTAACAATAGAAAAACATTATAAATAAAGTTTAAATTTTACGTTTGCGTTATTAAAATGTTATTTTATCCGTTTATAGTTTTATTTATTATTAACGTAGCGTGATAATTAAATTCATAAATATGGCGGTTAGTAATTTTATTACCGATTTCGATTTTATAAATTGGATACATCCTAGTCGTGACATGTATTGGTGTATGTAATCGTATGTATTCAATAATGTAGCCGATATCGATAGTTAATAATCGTTATTAATTTTAATTCTTCTTATTTTATACAATTTTCTGTCTGCAACAAATAATATACACAAGATATATTATTTTACAGTACGTTTCATCGTTGTTTTACACAGCATTTGATTATGTACTGATTAAAAAGTATACTTTTTTGAAAACCAATAAATCATAATTATCATTGTAGTTATAATATTTTAAAAATTATACTTGTAGCATTACAGCTTCATAATTCACCTATCTCGATGCAAAAGTATCGTAAATAAATTAATAATTACAGGGAATTTTCCCAGTTATAAAAAAAAATTGTACATTTCGCTGCCGCCGTCTAAAAATAAACTTGCATTTATCAAGAGATGCTTTACCGAGACTAACTAGTTTTTATGTGAAGGAATTATAGTTGAGACATAGGGAAATGTAAGACAGTATTTGTTTCCTTCTTTTAACAGTCATCTTTTTCATACTGTAAAAACTTTAACGCTTTACCAATTTATTTATCGTTCGATATCTTTCATGTTATATAAGATGTCACGATCGCTTATTATTAATACCTCTACCTAAATAACCACGTTTCAACGATTCGAATTATCGTGTAGCTGATAAAAAGTTTATAAAATTAATGAACGGATAATTTCAATGTCAAAGAAGAAAGATTATTTCAATTATTAAAAGTAATAAAGACTTGTATATAGGATAAATACGGCTAGGTGTTATGTTAAACCATATAAATTTTTGGTTAACTAAATTTTCTTATAAAATAATAAATTTATTCTGTACAGTTTAGCCGTAGGATATAATCTGTGATTCAAAAGCTAACATGAAGATTGTAGGATTATAAGAGTAGTGCTAAATTTTTATGACACTTAATGATAACTCGTATTATAATTCGAAATTTGTTTACGGCAATGTAATAAATCAAGTAGCGCTATGATTTGATTGAATTTGTTTCTTTATAGTTTATTAATAGAACTTCATTAAAATATAAATAAACTTAAAATACACTTTAAATATGTTTAAATGTTAATAGCTAATATTTTAAAATAAGGAAAGGTTTCTTTTTCATTGTAATATACTAGTATAATAATCTAATAATAATATGTTTATAATCTACTCGAGAAAAAAGAAAAAAGATATGATAAATGTTTATCACAGTAGATCCTTTTTTTTCTGAATTCCTTTATTTACTTACATTAACTTTCTACAATGAAGCTAAAAGCACGTCGTATGACTGATCATCACGTGAAAGAGGACCACCAGTGATAATACTTAGGAAATAAATAAAAAAATAGTATAGCATAACAAACAAACAATAGTATAACATAAATAATATAATATTTGATAGTGCCTTTAAATGTCCAGTATTGACTGGACATTAACATTAATTGACATTAACATTAAAACAACAAAATAAATAACAATTTTAAATAGAACAGTAAACGAAACAGTAACTTTTAAACAACCAAGAAACAATAATCGTGAGCACCAGGCCGTCAACCTGGATCATCATAACAGGCAACCAACAAGATCAATCACATGGAGCCTTCTTCTTCTGCTGATGTCCTCGCTGTTGTCTAGCAGATTCTCAAGCGAGAAAATGAATATACTTATCCAACCTGGACACATACCACGAAACTAGACGTCCGTCTAACTTCCTCTCGAAAGATGGAATACCTAGTAATCGTGGATTTCATCATTCCTCACGCACCACGGAGCATGGGTTATGTTCTGTAGAAGTTTGTTCTGAAACCTTTAAAAGGGTTCTAAAACCCTTTGCTGTTACTGGCCGTTCCCCAGAGTTCAATCCCGTACGTCCATATCGGTTTCAAGAAAGCCTTGTAGAACATACGACGCAACCGTGACATTGGCTGGAGTAGGCAGGTCAGAAGTGCAAATCAGAAACAGAACCAGCCCAGAACTGAGCCCTGCGAAACCCCCGAGTTTTTATCGAAAAACGCTGACATCTCTTGATTGTAATTAACGCGCGAAAAGCGAACACTTAGATAGCTGCGTAGAATTAAAAAGTGTGGTTGTAGCAGGCACGATATCAATTTGAAAAGAAGACCTGGTATCCAAACTTTGTCAAATGCCTGTTCTATGTATCTATTCAACCCGAATCTATATCGGTGTACGTGGAAACGTGATTGACCTACCACAAAATTTAAGTTAACGCGAGCATATACACGTGCACTTCATTAAAAGATGAGACTGTGTTGTGTTTTTGGCATAACAACAGGATAGGTGGGCAGGTACCCTCTGTAAAATCAGTTTAAAATTCATCCCAAAGACAAAAGAAGTTCTACCTGTAACATCTGTAACTCCTATTACACAAATGAGAATTTATTTTAACAACGTTTCTGTAGCAATAAAATTAGTCTATTTTTTAAAATTTATTGTTGAGAAACGTTTTCAATTATTTTATTTCGATGAATTATATAAAAATTAGAATTTAGTACTTAGACAGTCTAAATATGTTCCTTTCTCAAACCAAAATCAGAATTAGTATTAACGATAAAATATTAATGATTTTTTTTAAATTTGATGTATGTAATTAAAAGGAAACAACCGCTATTCCTCTCAATTTTAAAAGAGATGGCTGCTGTGGATACATGCATTCACTGCGTACGTTTGTGTGTAATCGCCTAAACCCCTTCGCGCGCGCGCATCCTTTCACACACACACACACACACACACACACACACACACACACACACACACACACACACACACACACACACACACACACACACACACACACACACACACACACACACACACACACACACACACACACACACACACACACACACACACACACACACACACACACATAAACACACATCAGGAATAAGAAAATAGTTTTTTCTGCTGTTTGGATTCCAAATAACACATGCAAGTTATTTACCCAAACATATTTTCACATGGTTTATTTACCAATGTAAAATCATTTTATTTAAGCTAAAAAATAATGGACCAATTCTTTGCGAATCACTCTGAACAAGAAAATTTAAATGCAGTAGTACAGTTCCTTCATGAATGGATGTAGTTTAATTTTTAGTGTCCTGTAAGGGTACTCGGGCTATTACAAAAGCATAAAATAAATACTTACATAATATATATATGTATATTGTATAAATTGAGTATTACATAAAATACATATATATATTATACGTAGGCCTACATATATATACACAGTATAAAGCAACCCGATTCTAAGTAAATGATATTTCGGTACTCCTCATACCTTAAAACATAAAGAAAATTCATTTACAATCCTCACTCCCTGCATGCAGCCGAATTTAACTCCGTACTTTTCATCGAAAAATCAGTAGTATTTTAAATGTAGAAGAGTATAATAAATCTCAGTCGCTAAATCAGTGACTGTGATAAAAAGAAAAAAATAAATCAATAAGTAGTAAATAAGTAAATAAAATAATTTAATTATATTCTGTTCCTAGGATACAGTTTGTTTAACTATTTTTATTTTACTGTAATTATTATATTTAATAAATATAACAAAAAAAGTGTTAAATGGACCAGATACGGTACAAAAGCACGTAACATTATCCTTGTTTTAATCTATTATTTTTTAAAATTAACGTTAAGTGTTGCACTTGTGTGAGAAACAGTAAATTGAATACAGTACAGTAGCTTTAAAAAATGTCCTACAACATCAGAATTAATTTTTATGTGACTAATCCAGATATACTACACTTTAAAATATAGTATTTAATTTAAATTCATAATGATCATAACATAAAACGAAAATATTACGCTGGAATACAATATTTATACAGTCCACTCTGATATCAGTAATTTGTTGTAAAGGAAATCTGTTCAATATCTTCGATGTTCGTGGTGTTATTATAGTAAAGTGCGTCCAACTGATAAAACACTCGCTTTTATATTTAGAACCATTACTTATATGTTACGTAGCCTTATATAAAGAAGTTTGTATTAACTCGCATATTTATTCTGTTTAATTCCTGACTCATATTTATTATGATCTCCCATAGCGGTTAATTAATCCTTATATCAATTTATGCTTTTATAGAAAATATAAACTATCTAAAATTTAAGAAAATATTTTTATTTAGTAAAAACAAATTTTATTAGTCGGTTAAAAAATCTTTACTTATATCTTTTTTTAAACAAAGCTATATTCATAACCTTAAATTTATCCTACTCTTCCATAAAATGTTAATTTAGCTGTGTGGGTGTTAACAAAAGATTTACCGACATAAAAGTTTTATGTTTTAAAATATTATAATATTATCTTAGACATCTTTTCAGAGAATTTGTTTAACCTACCGTTCTACTGGTACTTATTATAAAAATGTTATCGATTATTTAATTAGAAAAAGTACAGTCTGAAACAAAATTCTTATTCATATTTTTAAATTCTAATTAGTATTTTTAAATACTAATATCATTGAGATTGTTCCGTTATAAAATTTACAGAGAAAGTATACCGGACATCGAATTCGGAACTTTGGATCTAGAAAAGTATACTACCACCACCTACCTGATCATATAGAATTAAAATTATTCAGAATAATAAATATATTTACTTTAATGCATCCCGAATTAAAAAAAAAAATATGACAACTTGTTTGTTTCTTTGTAAAAGTATCAGTAGCCTACTTTTTCAAATATTGTTCTGAAGTAGGTTGAGTATATAGGTTAAACTTTCTCCACTAGAATTGTACTTCAGTTTTGAACGCAACGAAAATATTGAAAACACTTTTATAAAAGTAAACTGTTAAGAAAAACTATATTTCGTTGTATTTTTATAAGTAAAAGGTTCCATGTACAGCAAGAATTGGTTAAATCTTTTCTTTGTAGCACGAAAAATAAGAAGCTTTGCTCTAAAAAGAAAAAGACATAATATTTTAATAAAAAAAAAAAAAAAAACTGTAAACAGGCAGTATCGACAGATATAATTGCGTAGATAGAAAAGTAAACATATTTTTATGATTATTTGTAATTTTGAAAAATAATAACTGTAATAATAATAAAATTAAATTATAGTAATAGCCACTTCAATAATAATAATATAAAACGTATAACTGTAATAAAAAGAAAAACAAATATATTATACTTTCGTAACTACTATTGGAAGTATTGTTGTAGTGGCTTTTATGTGGAATAATAAAAAATAAATATCCTGTTATATTACATTTATGATCTTGTGGGTAAGGTAATCAACAGAAATTGGTATAACAGCAAAATGTACTTGATCCCGCAAAATGGGACACAAAGGTGGGACACCGCAAAGGAGGTCGATAGCAATCACGTAAGTGGTTATACCGATTACAGAGATACAAGAAAATGTGTGCTATGCTCTGTATAATATTCAGCTTGCTGATTACCTGAACAAACCGACAGAGTTCATCAACTCCAGTACCTATTCGACTTAAAAAAAGGGTAAAACAAATATAAATTCAAGCAGTGCACGAAATTCTCTGTAAAATTTTATTTTATAAAGCATATAGTTTTCGTTTTTATCTTTAATTATATTTTTGATATCAGATTAATAAATGTAGTTAAACAGTATATAAAAATTTATTTACGTCAACAGAAATCAAAATGAATTTTATTATACTTCTTCCCAGTCGTTCATTTACAATAATCATCATCGTATACATAAATTGTGAAATTTCCAAGTAATTTTTTTGAAAAATATGTAATATACATAAAAAAACCATTGGTAATATTATAACTTAAGGTCTTTCATGCAAACTTGGTTATCCAAATCGCGTTTTTCAAAACATTCTACTGCAGGTGTTCAAAAAGTGATGCAACCTAGGGGAAAATGAATAAGTTAGAATAGTTGTTGAAACTGCCCTCCATTATGAGTTTCACATAATTGAATACGACGTGACATGGCCCTTAAAGACGTGTTATAACGTTTTTTGAAGAATTGCAGCAATACATCGTTTATTTTCGTTCTGCGATTCAGGAATGGTGTGAGGATGACTTTTTTAAGCGACATCGTTAAGGTATCCCTACAATAAAAGTTAGAAGGTGATAAATCAGGAGACCAAAGGGGCCACATGCCCTTCGAACACTTGTTCATGAAAACAGTGATCCAGAAAAGTAATAGTGTTTTTAGTTGTATGAGCCGTAGCATTGTCCTCCTGAAACTATGTGTACTCTAACCAGTCTACAGGTACAGTTTTACAAATTTTTACACCATCTGTATTAGGTCTCACTGTTCACTGTGTCATGAAAGAGTGTCATGAAGGTTCGCCTATGTGAAATTGTACACCAAACATCCACATTCTGTTCGTGTAGAGGAGACTCGTGCGACTGATTTGGATTTTCCGTACACCAAAAGGTGAATTCTGTGCATTCACGCATTCATCAAGTCCCTTATCAGACCGAAACCAATCATCGAGTTCTTCCCCGGCTGGTATTACAGATGACATGAACCACTGAAAAGAAAGCCACACGTTTTACAATATCTGACGGTCACGACACGGTTTCTGTACGGATACACCTTTAAACATTTGCGCAGTGCCGTGTAGATCCTACCAACGGATATATTAAACTGTCTAGATAGGCGTCGTACAAACTTCTTGGAGCTACCAGAATATGTAGCTTGCATGTCGATCAAATTTCCTGGTGTAAGGAATTTCGGTCGACCACTTTTTCCTGCATCTGCCATATTCCCTGTCTCTTGGAATTTTTCGTATAGCCGTTTGATGGAAAACTTGTTTGGTGAATTCACACCATAATATGGTGTGGATGCACCATTTGACACAACCATATGTGCTTACGTCACTTTTTGAAAACTCTGTATCTTGGAAAAGATACTTCAAAGTAAAAGATGAATCCCATTCAAGAATTTTGCTTACATTAATTTAAAGCAACAATGGATTGTTTGTATTTCAGCCGTTGACGCCGAAGTCTGATTGCATTTCATACCTGTTGCTTAAATTAACTAGATTATATTATTTATCTTTTTTAGTATAAATTTATTTTTTTTTAATTTAAAGTAATTAAATTTCCTGCTGATTTTCGTTCTTTAAAAAATATTTTACATAATATCACGTTTTAAGAATTTTTCTTGAAATATCGATTATAACTGTTGAATTAGTCTGCACACTAGGACTGTAGAATGGGAGAATCTGAGCAGATCTAATATTTTGAGCAGTTATTGGTCATTAATAATGTGGAGATAAACAGCAAGCGTTCGTTATGATTGCCGATTGAAATTTAAATTCTTGTAATTAATGGTGGTCCTAATGTCACAGGCCACACGGGTAGATATTTTAAATGCAGAACAAACTCTTCTCTGCCCGTCTCATCTCGCGATTCAACTTGATTTTACAGAAAGTTGTCTCTGGCTTGCGTTTCTATGAACTAAACCTGGATTTCCATAATGCAATGCGTGTAGTTAAAGTCATTATTACTGGGAGAATGGTATTTCTGATATCTACTATAGTGGGAGGCATTATTAGTGTATACGTTTTTCATCAGTTGGCATTATATGGATGGCAGGAGAACAATATGTGTCTATTGAGATAAGGGGTGACGCAACGTTTACGGTTGTCAATTTTAGAGATTATAGTCAAAGGTTTTATGAGATAAAATAACAGGGTAGTATAATGATTAATTAATAGTTTTGTTCAGACACACTTGTTCTTTATGGAAAGGTTAACCCAAAAGCAGTCATCTGGTTTAACAACGTCTGATATTGTCACTTCGAACATATTATTATTGTGAGTACAATTTCCCACCTCTAAGATATTACACTTCATAATTTGCTTCATTTTAAGTGCTGTATTTAAAATTTGTTAAATGATTTCCATAAATTTATCACGAATGTTTGTTATTGATTAATGATATTTAATCCCCTAGGAATAACATTACATAACTTGTATAAGGTTAATAAGGTAATATATAAAAAGAAATACATCGTTTTACGTGTGATAATATATTATTAGAGAAGTGGAAATTAGCTAAATTAGATACAAACTGACTGAAGATATTCAAGGAAAAATTTCAAAGAAAATCCACGTACCAGTCAAGAAATGTAATAAATTGAATATCTAAAAAGTGAAGAATTACTGGCGAAAGTGTTATAAAATTTCAAGAATTAAATGTATGGAATATAAAGAAACAAATGAATCATTGATTAAGCAAAAAAAAATGATCTTTATAAAGAGATAATGTTGCTGAAGGGAGGGGGAAGGCCTAGGAGTAGGTTGATGAGATGTTGAATATTGTGGTTACGGCAGAGGAAATGTCAACGTCAGAAGTGAATGAGAGAGGAATATGTTATTACAGGCATAAAAGAACAGAATCATTTCTTTGGATCTTAATACAATACTATTTATAACACGATGCACTAATGACATGAAATAAAATAGATAATATTTTTCAAAAATTTCTCCCGCTCCCGATTTCTATAATACTTTCATATTCAGTGTAAAAGTGAATAACTTAATCCAACGTTTTAGTAATGATAGTTAATTAATAATCAAATTAAATAATAATACAATTGTTTGAAGTAGAGAATACAGTATTTTTTTTTAATTATTGTGTTCATCTTTTCTCAAAAAAAAATAAAAAAATATTTTTTACTGCATATCTACTTGAGGTTTTCATAAATAAGTTGTACGAAAAATACCGTATAAAACTGATTTCATATTATTAACATAAGAATAATAACTTATTTTATTTATTTTCTAATTAATAGATTACTAGCTTCATAAAAAGTAAAATAATATAAAAACGGTCAGTTACTTTCGATTAAAACGATCGGTTAGTTACTTTTTGTTTAAAAAACAAAGAGATTTATGAAGAATGAATATTTATTACAAAACAAACACTGTGATTTATGAGATATAATTATAAGATTTACCACGAGGCAAACAAGTATGGTGTTACGGTTTTACTTTATTATTAAAAATGTTATATATATTTAAGTTACCGCAATTTGCATGACAAGAACAAACCAAGCGGGGGGTATTCCGAAGCAATTCCCCACTCTCCATAAAAATATTGAATTAAATACAAAGAACAATTACAACATTATACAAAAACAAATTACGGGGCAGCCCAGGGCAGAGAGTGAACCATTGTTTAGGTACTTACAAAACAGCCGACCTTTCCTTTTGTATGTAAACGAATCTACTTCCTTCCGGCTGATCGTCTCAAGATAGGTTTTAAAGTACGTTCCTAAAACAAAATTAATTTTATAAAAGAACTTAATGATGTTTAAAAAAATGTATCTCAGTGCAACAAATTTTGTTTACATAGAACGATTTTAGACGTTGAATCATTAAAATACATTATTTTTATTTTACTATAAGTATAATTTTTAGGGATCCGTACGATAACTTAATTTGCCATGAAGTCACGTCAAAAAATGATAAAAAGTTATAAATCAAGTTTTCCATTTCCAGAATTGTTTAACATACTGTATTAGCGTGTTAGTTATCGTGAGGAAAAACTTCACGCAACAGACCACTGTAGATTTTAAAAGACTTATAGGCATTTTGCGCTATGGATTTGTGCGATTATGTAGTAACAATAAATGTAACTGTAAACTTGTTTATAAAGTGAAACGTGTTTTAAGAGAAACATGTCTCTTAAAAACGGTTTACTTTTCCCAGAAATTGTTTTATAAGGTCTCGTTTAAAGATTAAACACATCCTTTGATTAAAATGTGTCAAAAAACAAATAATAACTATCTTTTTCTTAAATTCCCCTGCCTAGCTGTATCCTCTTTTCTTTTTCCTGTTTAACCACCGGTAATTACCTTTTACATAATACTTCAGAGGATGAATGAGGATGATATGTATGAGTGTAAATGAAGTATAGTCTTCTACAGTCTCAGTTTGACCATTCCTGAGATGTGTGGTTAATTGAAACGCAACCACCAAAGAATACCGGTATCCACGAGCTCAAATCAAATCCGTATTCAAATCCGTATAAAAATAACTTACTTTATCAGGACTTGAACGCTGGAACACTCGATTCCAAATCAGTTGCTTTGGAAAGACGCTTCAACACTAGACCAATTCAATGGGTATCTAGGTGTACCCTAAGGTCATCATTTCTTTCTTCTTTTTTCCATTTTTTTGAAGGTCTTACTGTCGAATTCTAAGATGTCTGAGCCCTCGGCGTTATGAATTATGCGTTTGAATATCTTAGCTAATGCTGATGCCAGTTCAGTTATTACGACTTCTGTTTAAAGAGAGATCCAGAAGTTGCAGCAACCGGTACATATGACGCAACCTTCGGCGATCTACTAATCAAAGTTTTTTTAGCATCAAAGTAACTGAGCTTTTGTATCGTCTTCCCCTCCTGGATTGCAACTTCTTGTTTATAAACCGGTGAGTTTCGTGACCTTGCTGAGGATGCCCATGGCAATTGACACACAGGCGGATCCTTGCGTATATCATCAGGGTACAATGGCTCTTCACAGAGAGATTTGTTTTCTTGTGCACCGCGCTGCTGTGTTTGCGAATTTCTGTTATCCAAAACACCGTAATGTTGTTGGAGTAAAGGGCAAAGTGACTGACACACTGAGCGGCGCAAGATTTCGGTAGAGCTAGGCTCCCATCAACTCACCCTCATCCCGGTTCAACCGGGAAGAGAGATTATTATTTTTATTTTTTTATTGTTATTATTATTATTATTGTGTATTGATTTATGTAAATAAGTCAAATTAGCTGTAATTTTGTCTTTATTTATTTAATTAATTAATTACAGTTGATAAAATTTCATTGATATTAACGAGTAAAAATAAATAAATGTATCTATTGTTGAAGTTATGTGTTGGTTAAATAAAAGAAAAAAATAGACAGTGGTTGAAATTAAAACAGTTGCGAAGTGGTATGGGCAAACGAAAAGAACAGGTTAAAATAGAGTGAAATTGAATGTTCACCGAGTAATTGAATTCCCTTTTCGAATTTGGGTTCATTTCGAATAAATAAAATTACATCCTGTCTCTCCACTCATTTCACAGTTTTCTATCTTTATCTTTTTTTTTTTTTTTTTTTTTTTTAATATCTACCAATATTACATTCGTGTGTAACTTTTGACAATAGAAATAATTATTAATGTACTAATTATAGTTATTTATCTGTAATCATTCATATACATTTTATATGATTTCATATAGTACATTCATATGAATTTTTGTACTATGAAATTCATTATAATAATATTAATGCATGTAACCTCAGTTTGAATAATTAAATTATCTGAGTGAATTCATTTTTTGATTAGTTAAATTAAACAGAATATTAAAAATACTTGTTATGTTAATTAAGAGTGTTGTAATCTTTGTTTACATTATTTCAATCTTTATTACTTTTCTTTTTTATTGACTAATTTTTTAACAGTATTATAACTACATTTTAATACGATATACAATACTATTCTACAGTATTCATAATTGATAGGTAACTTGGCGCCCTATATCTTTGCCGATTAGTTTGAAGTATAATAGCTTGCTTTATAATAATTATAAAAAATTGAAGGCGGTCTTATTTTACTCAACAAATTTTTCTGTTGCTCTGCGCAATTATATTTCATTAATGAAAATTATTATCAAAAAATTCAATGAAAAGTAAACAAAAGTTTCCTTTACCGACTACTTTAATCTTACTCGAATTCACAATCAAATGAATACAAAAAAAAAACAATTTTAAATATAAGCTCCATTAAATTAACCTCTCATTCTCTGCGTGTAATTTGACTGTTTTTGATCCAGTAATATTCCAGATATTCTTGTTTTCATATGAAAGTACGATGCTACTAGCGTTATTACGTCGAAAAGGCAACAATGATTTGCTGGCCTCCGGGCGTGAGTGGTAACGTTTCAGCCTCACACCCGGTGGTTTTTCTGAGTTCGAATCACGGTCAGGCATGGCATTTTTCATATGGTACAAATTTCCATTCAACCTAAATGATCATATCATCCGAAAAATGACGATATATGAAATTTAATTTTTAACCATTAAAAAAAGATTTCTTGCCAAAAAATTCTTAGATTGCTAAATGTAGCGAATGATTTCTTTTTTTTTTAACAGACGCATATTTTTTCAAGCCGGATCGGGATTTCATGTTACATGTACAATTTTTTTAAAATTAAAGTAAGCAGGCAGTACATTTTTTTCGGAAATTAGATTGGATGGAGCAGATCGGAGTGGATCTTTTATTTTTATAAGAAACAGAATTTTGGTTGTTAGATTTCTTTAAATTTGAAAAGAGTAAAAATAAAAGACTCGTTAATGATGCCTTCCAGTATATCGAGATAATATTTGCGTCTATATTTATGAAGTAATGTCATGATCAGAAATTAGAATCGATGAGTTTTACTGTTAGAACCGTAAATCACAGAGGTTATATTTTACATTCATGATTATACGTTACCAGTAAAACAATGGAAAATATTCGATATCATACAAAACATGAACACACAATACATCCACAAGAAAATGAATGAATAAAAAAAAACATATGCAATTCCGAAATAGCAAAATAACATACATCATCTGATTTATTGCGCAATCTTTACACGTCAAACTCCTCTCATAACTCAAACTTTTATGAACCCACGCAATCTACGTAGCAGAGGACGGGAGAAAAAAATAAGATGTGGAGGCTATTCAAGAATTATTCCACGGCTTGCCTGAAGTGCTTATCCATCTTTCTGAAGCGATTAAAAAAATATAAATAAAAAAAATACCATATACAACAACTCAATATTTAGCCTTTAAGAAGTAAAATCGGTTATTATACCTACAAGACGTATTTCTATAAATTTAATTAACTATATTTTACGTCCTTGACGTTTTGGTCGGACGGAATACATATCAGAATATTACAGGATATTTACTGTAGTACTATCTCTAAGTAAGATTTATATTAAATATTCCAAAATAATGGTCAGAAAGTGCAATTATATAGCTTATTTTACAACCAACGTGAAGAAACAGCGTATATCCTTTAAAGTAAATCCAGTTCCTGGTAATAATTTAGTTTTATTATCAAACATCTGTATTTTTATGTACTTTTATTATAAATTCGGCTGTAAATTTACTCGAATGACTAAAAAAGATGACAGCTATTTTTAAAGATTTGTTTATTCTACCTGCTTATTCATTAATTTACTCGTAACGTTTAGTAAAATTGAGATAAATTCCATAATTTGTGTTCACTCATAAATAAGTATCTGTTTAATGTATTCATGTAACCATTTAAATATTCTGAAATTTATTATTTCTAGATTTCTTTCAGTAATTCTCTAAAACGTAATGTTAAAATTAATCGATATTAACCTAGAAATTACTTAAATATTCAATTTTATGAATTGTAATATCTGGAAATAAAACTCCTATAATATTACTTTAAGTTACCTTTAAATTGAAGTAAATAAAAAAAAATAAAAATTTTATCCTGAAAGCGATGGAGCCCTGTGAATTTTCTTGTGTATACACTATATATACTATATACTGAAACTATTTAATAATAATCATGTTCAATTCTCCAGTTTATGTTAAAATCCGGTATTTTTTCAGAAGTATTTATATGAGCGAGGATACATGATTTTATAAAAAAATTTTAAACTTGATAAAATTTATAGGGTCTATTAGTTGTATGTAGGGTCTATTATATATTACGACCTAGTAGGTACATATAAAAATGTAACAATTACAGGAACATATATCATGTCAAATATCACGTTTTTGACTCATAGACTCGTAAAAATCCGATTAATCGAAATTTAAAAATCTAATTTTCACACGTAATGAAGTACATGATAATAGTGACATAATAACCATAATTTCCAATAAGTTCGTGCATTGATTTAATCCAAAGTTAGGATTCATCAAAATTTTAAGGAATATTTTAGGATGATTTTAAACTTTAACCTTGGAACACCCGATGAAGAGTCGTACACGTGCTAACATGTGCACGTGTGTGCCTGTTTCCTCTTACGGTGTAATTCAAATTTTTTTATTGAACTTTTTAATTTAAATGTATTCTTATAATAAGTCAACATTTGATGTAAAGTAACTTCAATTATTATTTCTCCTGTAAAACGTAATATTAAGAATTTATATAAATAATTCTTTTCGTTTTTGAAAAGATTGTTCAAATAGGTATTAAAAATATTACACAAGTTTATTATTATACAGAAATTAGAGTTATTATTATTACTTAAATTTTATTAATTTTATATGAACATTTATTTTAAAAATTCAACTTAATATGTTATATAACTTTAACGATTAATAAAATGTTAAACCTAGTCTTAACGAAACAAATTTCTAGTGTAGAGACGTGAGGTTTTTATAGCGTGTTATACTGCTTTCTCTGGATGCCTGACGGATGGACGTCTTTCAAATATAGCCCAAACTTGGGTAACACTTTCGTCAGACCGTGAAGTTGATGGCCGACCAGAACATGGCAAATCCATTGAAGAATCTGTTATCTTAATTTACGGTTTTTGAATTAAATTTATCATTTCTACCATTCTCAACTCTCCACCAACGCAGGACTTGAATCATTGATATCCATACTTAAAACCTTGCTGAGATTTTAATTCTTTCTTCTTTCCTTAGAACTTGAGGCACTTTCAATTACCTAAATCATAAATGGTAGGAAAGAAAATTGGTTTCTGTATGATTTTTACCCTTAAAATGACGTTCCAACATTTTGTATTATCAAGTTAAAAAAATATATATTTGATTTATCAGACACTCTGTAGTTATCTTGGTTTATTTGACCGTGTACAATATATAGAATGGGATTTTTTTTTTAATAACGTCTTCAGATTTTTCTTAATTTACCTAAATCATTCACGGACAATTGTTTCAATAACACCATATTTCTCGCCTAACGATTATTTTTATTTTTATTTAAGTCAACGACATTTAATTTATAAGAAGAGAAATATAATATTTTATCCTTTTTGCTGTACTCGTCGTTAAAAATATTACTCATATCTTCATAACTCAATAAAAACAAAGTAGGACTATAAAAATATAAGTAAATCTTTATATTTATAGTAATATAGGTTTATAAAACAGAATACGAACAATGATTTTCCTCTCTATCAAGTAAATATATTGTTAACCTGAAGCACGTTTACTTATTGACCGAGAAAAGGCTTGTTTTAACTCGATTTTATGAAATTTCATTTGTTTGTGATGCAATTACAGAAAGATCGCACTTCCGATTTTTATGAAATTTTGTAGTAATTTTCTTTGATATCAGGCTGAAAGATGTGTATACGACTTTTTTCAAATACTTCGTTTCAGAAAGGTGGTTGCTATCTTTTATAGAGAAGATAAAAGAGACAAGTTTCCATCGCTAATCTATCTCTGTATAAACTAAACATGTGATCAACCATCCGTTTCTAATATCACACACCATTCCAATCTGCCTTTCAGGGGCTACACGTTAGAAATTCAGTATTATCCATTGTTCTTGGTAACACTATACGATATTGTTTATTCAATAGGATTTACTCTTTTTTGCAGTGGCTAAACCTGTCAAAATCAGTTACAACATACAATTCTGTTTTTTTTTTTTTGTGTTTTATTTTCACTTAGTTAATCAAAGTTCAATTTTTACCTCAATTTGTCAACTTCAACATAAAATAAACGATGTCATTTCTATATTACAACTCGATTTACATCGGGATGTTCCTTTGATATTTGAAATCCATCTCAAACAAAATTTTTAGACCTATTTACCAAGCCGACCTCCCCTCAAAAATTACAGCACATGATGTGTGAGAAAGGAAAACTATATTAATTTCAGTGAATTTGCCTACATAAAATTAAGTACGTGTACTATAGCAGTAAATTTATTTGTGTAATAGAATTAAAGTAGAGAAAACAGAATTGACTAAATAAAGGAAACAAATCCTTTTACTTGTATTGCTGGTTATAAAATTTAGAAAACAATGTCGTTTTAAATGAGAATGAATATTATCCCTCATTTTATAGGAAATAATTTTTTTTTGTAAAATTTCTTGTGTCATTGTTTTCGGAAAACAATGGCTGAGAAAAGAGATAAACAGTTTAATAAATTTAGTTCTGAAGCAGAAGCTGAATAAAACACGGAATAGATAAATTAACTTCGTTTGACCTTTGATGTCAAATAACCTAGTTATTGATAGTTTTGGGCCTTATTATTTTTATTTATCTTTTTTTTTGGGAGGGGAGGGCATAAAACGCTTTCGCAGCATCATTGCCCGGAACAAACATACTAATATTACAAAAAAAAAATATTTAAATAATTATTAAATAGTTGAATAGTTTCACGGCCTTAAGAAACAAGATATTCGATAGCCATCGTATTGTTTTCTAGAATATATTGGATTTTAGCTCCTAATTTAAATTTACGTCGCAATACTGAATAACACATACAGTCTGCAAGTATGTGGTGTATTGTTAGTCGGCAAGTTGCAACGAACACAAACGGGTGTAGCGGTCTGACTCATTAGATGTCCTTGTGTAAGATTATATAATATGCCCTATTCGTAAACGGCAAATAAAAACTTCCTCTCTGTAGTTTTTCCGGATTGAAGAACTCCATGACAGCACAGTATCCTTGATGTGTCGGAGTTTATTATGTACTGTTATAGTCCAGTCACTTTGCCACCTTCCTCGAGAAGAGTGTTTAATGGCATTAATATTCCTATTATTTATTTTCAGTAATTAACGTACTAATTATTATTGCAGGTTTGGTTGGAGATAATTTTTTCCGTAATTGTTTTTTTTACAAATTCGTAAATAATTACTGATTACCGAACGTAACATGTGATAGCGTGACAGACGTCGTAACATGTGACAGCGTGTACATTCAAACTATGTTACAGTAGGATCTGAATTTCTTCTCTTATCACCACTTAGTCACTAAATGGTGACGGGAAAACACGTTGATAAAGATGTAGGACAGTTTACTTTAAGTAGATACGGCACAATCTTTTCAACATGTGTCAGTATTGCAAATATAACACTGCAGAAAAGGTTCCCATACAACTGTGTTAAAAGGTTTTCCCAACATAGCTTTAATGTTTTGACAGCTGTTTTACTACTCGTATAGCTGTTATATTATATTAATAGCGATTATAAATATTTTATTACTGTTTGAAACATAACTGATATCAAATTGATATTTTTTTTTATAATTAAAAAAAAAAAAAAATATATATATATATATATATATATATATATACTAGAGGACCCGACTGACGTTGTCCTGACGTGGCATTGTTCTGTAATAAATGCACAACACCAATAAAAGTAACTTATTTAAGTTAAAATTACCAGGAATTTGGACGAAATTTCATTAATTTGACTATTATCAGTTTGTGATGGTTGTATTATTGTAATGGGTTTATTGATTAATTATGTTAATATTTATTTATTGATTAACCATACTACGTTAATATTTATTTTCACTAAATATTGAGATGTCTGACGAAAATTGAATTAAAAAATCGAAACGTCGTAAAATTAATAATTAGTGTAATTAATAAATTTTCATCCACGTTACTTCTAATTTTCGCTTAAGATCATTTTAAAAACGTACCTCCTGCATTTTTTTTTTAATTTAATAATTTTGAAGTTTCATAACCACGTGATAGCTTAATTAATCAATTAATAAAAAAATTAAAGCACTGTAAAAAAAGCAACGTAGTTAAAATTTTAGTAGAAATTTGTATCATTTTTCTCATTCTTTATTTTAACATTTATTTTACCAAATTTTAGATAATTGTAAATTAAAAACCATTTTAGAATTTTTTTTAAAATTAATCAGCTACAAAAATTATAACTTCAATTTTTTAAATATACTTTAAACTATATTTATTTTACAAACTGACATTTTTATTTTCAAAGAGCCGTTCATTCAATACTTCATAAGTTGCATAGAATGAAATGAGAACTGACAATTTAAATTTGTAGGTTAAGTTGATTGTTATTGAATGCACAATGAATTATGTGTATACATCATTAAAATTCATGAAAAATCATGTAAAATACTCACTTCAATACTGTATCTTACAAATTTGCACAATGTATATTTTTTAATTATACTTTAAAACGTTATTTCAGTAAATAATAATATAATATTCTCAATAAGCGCGCAATTCTAGCACGCTCGGTAATGCTTAGCTACTGCTAGATTTGAGTATACATACAGCTTAAATGTACACAATTGAAAGTTTCATAAAACCTTAAAAACAATGAACATTAGGAACTTCACAAAACCTAACCTTTCACTTCATAAAAGTCAGAATGTAAATAAATCCAAATGGCAAAACAACAGCACTACCTATCGGATTTATTATGATTATTTCACACCACTCTCTAATCAGAGCATTCAGTGGAAAATAATTTTTTAACTAAAAGGGTTGTCGCTGCAAAATCATTACAATTAATACTGAACATTAAGAAACTTACAAAACATTACGGAACTTCATGAAATTTAACCTTTCACTTTATAAAAGTCAAAATGTAAATAAATCCAATTGTCAGAACAGCACTACCTATTGGATTTAATTCAAACTACTCTCTAAACACAGTAGACCGTTAAAAATACGAATATTTTAATGTAATAATAACATTAAGCTACCACGCAAGTAACTGATATGCGAAAAAGCAACAAAATAAAAAAATTTCCTAGAATCCGATCGCAGCACCAACTACCGGTTCTGACTGATATGACAAAAATTAAAAAAAATTCTAAAATACGCAGCGCTGCCTACCGGATCCAATCGTGAACCTTAACCATCCCAAATTCAACAACAACACATAAATAAATTAATTAATTTAAAAAAAAAAAAAAACATTTTCTATCGGATCAAATTCTGAATCTAAACCATTCTCGAATCAATTTAATCACACACACAAAATTTCATCAAAGTCAGTCCAGCCGTTTAGGAGGAGTTCAGTTTCATACACACGCACAGAAGAAATATATATATATATAAAGATATTTACATGTAATTTTATTTAATTTCTAAAATTCTTCTCCAGAAAAATTTAAATAAAACAAAGAAGGTTTAGTCGAGTCCTATTTTTCACTCAGACTTGGGTTTACTGCCGTGGAAAACGCATAGGAAATGTAGAAAGATATACTCGATAGTTACAAAGCTGCTTTGTTTATTCTAATAAAATTATTTAAAATTTAATGAAGATATTTTATAATATATAAATAGATAGGTAGCTGCTATTTTAGTCATGAATGGTTGTTTTTAAATTAAAAAAATTAAATAAATAAATAAATAACAAAGGCATTTTAATGAAGGCAACTTGATGTATTTGTAAATAAATTATTCAAATTATAGCAAGCGATGTATATTAACATTAAAATTAAATTGTTTGACCTTTTCAAAACAGACTTTTCGGAAAAATATAAATATTGCACTATTGTAAATAACTACATTGTATAAACTAAGAAAATAGATAAAACTATTCCAAAATAAAACTATTAGTACCTATAGTAATTTAATTAGCATTACATTTATGCAAAGTTTTATTTTATTTCCTTATGTAAAACCAGAATAAATTAGTTATATATATATATAAACAGATAAATAATAGATACTGAAGAACAAACAATTCTGAACAGAGGAATGTATAAAGAAACAGTCAAAAAGTCTGAAGGTTTGCAGGTTAGTAACAAAAGAGAAGGCAGTGGACTATTCAGACGAGAGAAGTGAAACAACTAAAATTCAATTACAGTACTCTGTAGTGGGTTCTAAATAGAACTATAAAAATATATTTAAAATTAATAAAAATTCAATATTATATAAAAATAGAAAAATTGAATTTATAAGGTGAATTAAAACATCAGTATTAATAATTAAAAAAATGTTAGCAGTTCCTTTTTTTAAATTAAAATGGGTATTCCATGAATAATGAATATGAACATTAGGTGAAATCAGAAAAGAATGAGGAGAAGAATCAGTTTTCCAGTTATATCGTGGTTAATTTGAGTAATTACGTTTTGGTTATAGTTCATTATTTTATGAAGAAAAACAATCACATAAAAAATATATTATTAATATATATTTCGCATATATATCGATTAAAGAAATAAATATATATTACAAATATAAATAATAACAAGTACAAGTAAAAAATGTATAATAATGTGATAAATATACACCTGACAACCACGAGACATGTACTAACGAATCGGGAATTTGCGTTAGTGATCGGTAGATTCCGGATTACTGGTGTTTTATGTGCTAAGCTAAGGGGGATGGACACACCACACACACACACAGGAAGATAAACACACATACAAATACCCTATGGTAGGGTAGGTGAGGTTAGGTTAGGTGTTTAAGTTAATTGTGGTTAAATTAAGTATAGGTGTGGTTAAATATAAAGAGTACAAGTAGCTATTTTTGGAGTCGAATATTTGAATCAGTAATAAATACTTATTTTCAAAAAATTAATAAATCCGTTTATTATGGAAGTTATATCGTATAAAATATTTGATCATGCTTTTAAATGAACTAAAGATATTATCGTATAATAGGTAAGTCTTAAAAAAAAACTCGTAAAATACTTTATACAATATTTAGATTTAATTTATTATTTCTTTTTTATGCTTAATTTTTTATTCCATTTTTTAACTTAATTGAACTTTTAATTACAGTCCAGATAAGTTAAATTACCTGTACTGGATATAAATGTACTTTATTATTGTACTTTTATATTTTTTTTTTTTTACTAATTTCTTATTTTGTAATTTTTCTGTTCAATATATATATATTTACGTTTCTAAATAATATTCTAATTTTTCTAACTTTCTTTGTTTTATTCAAGTTATCTTACACCATTTTGTTCAGAATTAAATTCTCTACAAGGTTTGTTCACAATTTTTAAGTGTTTGTCACCCATTTATCACCAAAAATTTATTGTACGTCAAAATAAAATACAGGATTTTTTCCACAATTTACTGGTTTTAATCCCAGACTTCTCTAATCCCTTCAAACTATTGGGGTTAAAAAAATTTCGGATAATGGTCGGATTCGGTGATTGCATAAACATATACACATATAGTCTACAACCTACGGTATAAATGCATATATTTATTAAAAATTAGATAAGTTGTAGCAAATATTTTTCGCATTCACTCAAAGCTAAAGTTTCACCGCCGAAAGTCTCGGAGGATCTCCTGCTGCCGGCGTCCTCCGACGCCGGCTCTGAGGCGCAGTCAGATGTACATCGCACCCGAGACTGAATGTATTCACCGTTAAAACATGTGAGGCGGCTGAGTGTCTCGCCCGATCTGGCCTCCGTGCTTTCGGAGGCTCCGTTGTTGTTATTTTAAAGTCTTCCTTTTCAAGAATCATCACTTCTGGATTCGCAGATCCCTCGATGGCGATTTCTTCTTTCTGCACTTTTTCTTTAGATGTAGTTGTCTCAGTCTTTCTCTCAGTTACTGCTTCTTTTCTCTTCTTTTTCTTGTTTTTGTCTTCTTTTTTGCTTCTTTTCTTCTGTCCATGACAGTTGACACAGGCAGGATAATCCCTGCACAGATCATCTGGGTATAATGATTCACCGGACACACATATTTGCTTCCTTGTGCAACGAGCCGCCGTATGTCCTAATCTCTGACGCTCAAAGCAACGGAGAAGTGTTGGGATAAATGGACGCACATCCCACCTCTGAAAACCAGTTTTTCCGGACACTTTGGTTTACTAAAAGTTAACACGTGTGATGCAAAGGGTTGAAATTCTCCGTTCCGATGCACGTTTAAGCGACGGCACGCACCAACACCTTGTTCCTAAAATTCATCTACAATTTCCTCTGGTTTAAGAAGACAATGTCAAAATACTTGCACTAAAACTGTTAACCATATTAATTAAAAAGGTTTTTCAAAAAATTAAATTTTTATTACAACGAAACCTGTTAAACAATGTATTCTATAAAAAGATCCACTTTTTAAAAGATCCATTTTACCAATTTATTTACGTACTTACACAGTTTTCAGTCTGTTTCAGAATATGGATTGCATCTTCCCTCGAAAATTGTATAAATACAATTTCGGTTTCGTTATTGCTTTCATCATCATTTTCTGAATATCTATCAAATCTCCAAATGTTATAACATATCTGTCCCTAACAGTATATTCATTTAACGTCATTGAATTTTTTTTTTTCATTCCACTGATTCATATGCTGAAAAAAAACAAGATCAGCTTTTCTGTGACTGTAAAGTAAGTACGTAAAATCTAACCCTCAAATGAAAATAATAATATATATATATACACAACTTCGTATACTACTTCTGTATGTCCTTTAAGCTATAAATATATAACTCTCTTTGACCATGAAAACGTATTAGTTTAAAAAAAAACTATTTGCGAGATTTGATACAAAAATGGATTTTATAAGTTTTAATGTTCAACTAGAACATCTGGAATGGAGCTAGACTAGACAGGAAATTAGTGCCAAAGATCAAAACGCTGGACTGAGCCGACAACAGAACGGACCTATTAAAACAAAAGCATCAGATACAGACAAAAGGTGCATTGGGGAAACTGTCTATAGAAATTTTCAGGAAGAGTATACCAAGTTTAACAAGGGTTTGAGACGCTTGGAGGAGTTTGAGTGTCCTTTGCCCAACATTCAGGCACTCTGAGCCGAGTACAATAGCGATTATAAACTTTATGACTAAAGGCTTGGTTCAAACTACGTCATATCGTATACTTAAAACATACCCAATTACTTTAGTCACATTGCTAAATTTTAATCAGTTCCATATTATTTATTAAATGTAGATAATTATTGAGTACAGTATTATGTTACCTACATCTATTTATTCGTTATTTTTTACAATTTTGGAAATAAGTTTTCGTTTTTTTATCATTCTTAGAACAATTGCGCTGTTTAACAAACCTTATTCACCGAATTCCAATTATATTTTATAAGAAACTTTTCGATATTTACGTAAATCCTTCGAAATAAATTTCAAATAAAACGTTTTTCGGCTTTTCTCTATTTTTGTCAAAATATGTTCGTACATGTATTGGAAAATTATTCAAGTAAATTTGATGATGAAAAATACAAAAATATGTATATTTCATTTACTTTCAACTTAAAAGTTAAAACATACATTTTAACGTACCATTCTTTTGTTTAGCGTTTTTCTCTATAGCTTAGTAATTTTATAACATTGATATCACTAAAATCAAATGTAATATGGAAGAGATGAAAATAAATTAAAAACACAGAATAACTTTAAAATTTTCACAGCATAGGAAAAAATAACAGTATAAAATACCGCGCAAAGTCTCCACAGTGTACCCAACTTTTATTGATGGTCTTTCATTTACATTAATCTAATAAAAAATAATACACTACTAGTATAGTTTTTTACAACACATAAACACTCAGTTTTAATAAACAGCTTAGCAAATTGCATACTAGCAAGTACAATTATTTTATTAAAATTACTTATTTGCACTGTCTTTTTTCGTGATAAGTGCTTTTGCTGGAATCATTTCTTATAAAAAGCGAATTATTTCCCTTAAAAATTAAAAAAAAATATAGTGTTATGTGTTTAACTATCTCAGTTATTAAACAATAAACGCAAGAGAAAAAGAGATAAATGAATTTTTTTTTTTTTTTTTAACCTCCGAGTCCACAGTTAAGCATTACTTCAGAGGATGAGATGAATGATTTGTAGCGTGTGTGAAAATGCCATGCCTGACCGGGATTCGAACCCGGGACCTCTGGGTGAAAATGAAAATTACGTTAATAAAATTACACTGTATGAAATTTAATGTAAAAGGTAGAAGATCAAGCGTGAATTATTAATAACTTAATAAAAGGAAATTTAATTAATTAACGTTTCTAATCAGTTATATGATTATATTCAAATTATAGTTTATTGTTCAATTTTTCATTGCTATTGAAAAAGTAGTCCAGGTGTTTAGTTTTCAATTTAGTAATAAAATATATGTTTAACAATGAAATAAGTAATTATTGGTATATTTAGAATAATAACAATAATAATAATAATAAATGTTTTACTCCATTTCATTTCTGACTGTTGACAAAATATTTACAATGACGGGATACAAGATGTTCATTCAATAAGACGAGTTTGTGCTGTCATTTTATTTGAAAAAGAGTATTTCTTCAGGTACGGTACCTTTTCAAAGCACTATCTTTCTTTCCAAATACATCTGTCTACTACCTTATATTTACCACCATCCCGCCACCTTTACCCATTACGTGCTCTTTGACATCTTGAAAGCAGGCTTCCCACAAGTGTTACAACTCCCAGTGTTCATAAAAGCATCGTTCACAATGAATCCTTTTTGAAATATGCCCTTTTTAAAAATGTACCCTCTTTTATCATAAGAACAAGATATCTGTTAAAGAAAAACTGCTTCTAAGTGTCAACTTTGAAGAGGTTTAATTTGTCAAGAGATACAAATATAACAAACTGTAAACATATTTAGTACTAAAGTATTGCTTCTATCTATCTCTCTCTCTCTCTCTCTCTCTCTCTCTCACACACACACACACACACTCTCTCTCTCTCTCTCTCTTTCTCTCCCTCTCTCTCTCATTCTCTCTCTCTCTCTCTCCGTGTGTGTGTGTGTGTGTGTGTGTGTGTGTGTGTGTGTGTGTGTGTGTGTGTTTAACATGCAGCATATTTATAATATTCAACAATTAAACATGAAGATTAAAATATACGTGGTAAGTAGCACGTAAAATATTTTGTAAGTAGCATTTTTAGATTCATCTCTAGTAGTATATAATCATAATTGATCCATGAATTTTTTGTCAGTTTTCTGTTTAATAACCCGAACCTGATCCATACAATTAAGTAACAATATTTAAGTTACGTAAATTGTATACAACCAACGTACGGGTTGAGATTATGCTGACGATTATTGATGTCAATCACATATACTATTTTGTCTGTAGTTTTATAACAGAACATGTACTTGTAAATTGATATTCTGGTTACTAAATCCGAAATTTCTGACTTCTATAACAATTTTGCCATTTCTCTCGTTCGGCAGTTCACATTTTTCCTATCGCACCAACCTTAGGAATAACAAGTATTCTCTATCAAGCTTAGTAGGGAATCTGAGGCTTGAAATAGTTTTAATTACTTCCACTGAGCCGAATATATTAATGCTAACCAACATTCAACCCAAAAAAAATATACACAACATTAATCTCTTCCTTCACTACCATAATGAATTGACTGTAGAATATTGATGAAATTTCAGATGCTTTATAGTCGCTACCTTAAGAAAAACTGTCCCAGCGTTTCATTTTCATTATATAAATTATCTCGTTTCAATAGCTGAACTTAGTTATTTGTACGTGTAATAAGACCAAAAGTATAAAAAAAAATTTAAGATATATTCTTCCTAGTTAGTAGGAACATTTGTTCCTGTTTAAACCAACTGTGGCAACTAGTACACAAATTTTTAAATAAATATTCTTTACAACAGTAAAATTGTTATTGAAATAAAACATTTTTAGATTCTGCGTACTGTACAAGTAGAATTTTCTTTTATCAAAATGATATGTCGTATAATAATTATTAAATATATGGTATCAAAAAACATATAGCCTGTTATAATTTATATGCCTTTTGAATATTGAAAAAAATAAAATTTCGATTTATAATGATAAATTTTATAAAAAAGGAAAGGTTAGAAGTAGTGATTTTCATTACAATGAACTGTAATCAACATAATCTGTTTATTATATTTTGTTTTGTTGTTTAATATCTGAAACTTATGCATTTAGGTATTGATCAGAATGATAGTCTTACTTATAAATAGATAGGCATTTGGTAATCCAACTGCCCTTGATATACTTTAAGTTACATGCATCTGTAGTTCGTTACATGTTTGATAAATTACATTTGTTCTGCATTAAACAAACACTCCATCAAAAAGGTTACCATAACAAATGTAACTAATCTAGGTCAAAGTTTGCAGTTGTGAATAGGATTTTCTGAACACATTAAATTTGCTAATAAAAATTATTTATTTTCAAGTGCAAATAATATAAATTAATCTATCTATCATGATGACAGATTTAAAATTTGTTTTAAATTTATTTCAACAGAAAAATTAAACTCAACTCAAATTATTTACGGTAAATCATTCTTCGATTCTAATAATAAAATTTTTTAAAAACAAATCCATTCAAAAACAGCTCAGCTAATGATGGATTAGCAAATGTATTCGCATCTAGATTCAGTTTTACTTTCCCAGAGAATATAGCTAGAGTAGCTAAAAGGAAAATTACGAGTATGGTGATCATATAAAAAATGTAATAAAGGTTTTTTTCCAAATCTTTACGTTTATGGTACAACTAGTTCATCTAGATCAAAAAACATGTTTGTATTTATGAACACTGCGGGCATTATATTTTCTCGTAACATTAGGTTCATACAGAAACCGAGTACTAAACCCACCGGGTCTAGTGGTTAATGCGTCTTCCCAAATCAGCTGATTTGGAAGTCGAGAGTTACAGCGTTCAAGTCCTAGTAAAGCCAGTTATTTTTACATGGATTTGAATACTAGATCGTGGATACCGGTGTTCTTTGGTAGTTGGGTTTCAATTAACCACATATCTCAGGAATGGTCGAACTGAGATTGTACAAGACTTCATTTACACTCATACATATCATCCTCATTCATCCTCTGAAGAATTATCTAAAAGGGCAGTTACCGGTGGCTAAACAGGAAAAAGGAAAAAGAGAAATCGAGTACTATACTTAGCAATGCAGCGTGTTTTACTACTTTCATGAATAGCAAAAATTCTTTCCACAATAAAAATTTATAATCAATTTGTTTAATTTCAGACAATAATTTCTTTAAAAATATTTAGCGTACTTTCAAATATTTCTTAGTGTATACAGTAACGAATACTGCAGCACGCAAAACTGTATACCATAATGTATACAAAAACAAATAATTTATGCTTGTATTAATAGATTATTGTCACACTCCCTTTATCATGTGAGTCATAAAATGAATGACCACTTTATAAGAATAAAGTTGTCAAAATATTTCATTTCAGTTATGTTTACATGCACTTGTTTGTAGTGGGTATTATAGCCGGCGGCATGTAGCTGTGCACATTGCGTGCGAGACTGATAAGACTCAGACGGGTGAAACAGTTAGATAGTCATTCGGTTACCAGAACATCTCGTGTAGCTCCGTATACTTACATAGTGTGCAGTACATTGTCAGAATTGTTCAGGATAGTTAATAGCGCGGTAAGCCAGCCGTCAGCCTATGTGCACAGCAGTACGCCGCCCGCTATAATACTGATGATGTTTGTAGTAATAAACATTATTAAATAATAGGCTTATATCCTTCAAATTATAATAATGTATTAATAGCTTAGCCATTTTATACATATTCATGGAATAGCTAAGTAATTTTTCCATAGCATTGTTGACTGATATTCAATACTAATGTTCACATTCATTTTTTTTTCAGTAATCTGATTTAGATATTTGGCGTGTTCCGGTACGAAATTACCGGGGATAGGTTACCTGGAAACCTGGTAATAGTGGGCGGATGGAAGGTAGATGGTGGAGGGATTTTGGATATGCTATAAAGTTAGGAAAATTAGAAAATAACAAACATTTAAGACGTCAGTGTAAGGGTTCTAGAACTACACTAGCAGCTACCTTGAAAAAGTTAGGGTCTGTCCTCTGGTGGAAGAGGATAGAATATATAAGAAAAATGACCGAAAATTGTTCAGAAGAAATAATATTTTTCGATTGTTTATTTGGAAGATTCGTATATATTAACATCCCATTCGATGATAAAGTCGTGGTCGGTTGACAGTGATGCAGAATTAAAAGTGACGATTAATTAAGTCACTTTTAATTCTGTATCATTAATTTTTATTAATTTATAATTAATAATAAAGATGATCGTTTAATCACAATCCACGCTAGAGGAGAAATGGGACGGGATGTTAACTTGAAAAATTAATTTACAAGGTGGTGACCATAACAAATGCATGAAGTGGAGATCTGAATAATTAATCCCTCATAGTCAGAGAAGACCCTACACCCAGGCTTCCAAGAAATCTAGCCTTAATGTTTTTTTTTTTAATTTTTTATATTAGGGAGATTTTAAAAACATTGTTTCCTGGTAAAAATTAAGTGACCTGAATCACTTAAATGAATGAACTAAAGAATTAATTACAGCTACATTAGAAGAAATGTTACATTGTGAATGAGCAAAAACTAAATATTGATCGGACTTTTACCTTGCGTCTGAAGACAATATTGACAAAACTGTTTGAAGTTGATAATTTGGCAATAAAAAATAACTGTAAGAATTTTTTCTTATTTAATTCATGCCTTAAACCCCACTATTCATTTATGATGAGTTTGTACTTGTAAAATTCAAAAAAAAATATTAGATACACGGCCCCCTATCGTTCAAAAACGAAGTTTCTACTTCAATGGGTTTTTCCAACCATTTAATTCCTATCAGTAAGGTTTTAAAATGTAATTTTTAATACTCTAATTTTGTGACCAGTTTCCAGGTAATTCTGTGTTATAGGTGATTTCTTTTGTCAAAATTAATAATCCTTTAAATGCTCTTTTATTTTGTTTTCAATTTTTCTTTCTATTAGTATTCCGTACCTATCTAAAATTATAATTATTGCTTTATAAATCAATTTTTAAATACCCGTACTGTCAAAGGATTTAATTTTATAATTTGCGTTTACGAAAAGGAAAACCAGTTTCCAAAATGTACGAGTAAATATGGTAACCTTAAAATTGTGGTTTTTTTTTAACTTTTTTCTATTCGGAGGACAATCTTCCATACTTTCTCCGATCGTTATTCTTTATTGTTTTGAAGTAAAGTTATTTTGCTGCAATTTTTTAATTTTTGTCGATCCTTTTCTATATGCTGCCAACTATCTTCCTAATAAAACCACTTTACTCAGTTGTATCTTTAATTAAAATCATATCTCTCCAATAAGCCTACAGATTAAGCGGCGCCCGATTGCTCTGTAACCACCGTTTTAAACTTATCATCTTATGTTGCATAGAATCGGACTTTAGTCAGTGTCGTACTTTTTCGGTTTATATTCAAAAGCAGTTTTATAAATTTATGAATTAATTTATAATCCAATAATTGTAATATCTTTATCCTTAAAGTATTGTAGGTTATTTTAATGATTTTGTTGATTTGGTTTAATTTTCTAACAAATTTTTTTCTATGAGTATCAAAAACAGCAAAAATATTATTCAGGAATCTCAATTAAACTCGTAAGAAATATTGAAAGTTTTCATTTTACGCTATCTATGAAAAAATTAACTAGGAATACAGAGCGGGATACCTCCTACTGTTCCAGCTATTTTTTTTTTTTAATGGAAAACTTTATTAAATAAAAAAGTATTTTGTTTTATTCATAGTGACATAGTAAGTTGCACATTTGAATTTTGGATTAGATATTTATTTCTAAATTTAATACGATTACAATTTTACATACCAGATATAATGTTTGTGGAAAGTTCTTTTACTCCGTTACGCCTAAAAACCTCTTCAAGGCGAGGGTATACGTTTCTGATGACGTTGCGACACAAGTCCTCTTGAATCTTCACACAACTAACTATCCGCGCACGCATTTTCGTAAGATTTGTTGGTCTTAACGGAAAAAGTTTCTTTTTAAATATCCTTATAAAAAAACAATCACAAAGATTTAAATCCGGGCTCAAAGTTGGCAAAAAAGAGACCTTCATTGTAACAGTCCGGTTAGCAATTTGAAATTACGCGATTACCATAAACTTTTTTTTTCTTCTTTTTCCTGTTTAGCCTCCGGTAACTACCGTTTAGATAATTCTTCAGAGGATGAATGAGGATGATATGTATGAGTGTAAATGAAGTGTACTTTTGTACATTCTCAGTTCGACCATTCCTGAGATGTGTGGTTAATTGAAACCCAACCACCAAAGAACACCGGTATCCATGATCTAGTATTCAAATCCGTGTAAAAATAACTGGCTTTACTAGGACTTGAACGCTGGAATTCTCGACTTCCAAATCAGCTGATTTGGGAAGACGCGTTCACCACTAGACCAATTTAAAATTACGCGATTACCATAAACTGAATTTAAAAAATTCAACTCAACTTTAGTGGTGGGAGAGATTGCACCACCTTGCATAAACCATTGAGTATTTATAGGCAACTCAGTCGCAAGCAGTTTGGTTAGAAAATCATTCCTTAACTTATCCAAACAGTGTTGAGAATTAATTGTATCGTCGAAAGACACTGGCCCTATTAATCCGTGACTGGTTAAAGCCGTCCAAACGGTTACTTTTGGACCACATTGGTTTTTTCATGCACAATTTGAGGTGCTGCAGTCGCCCAAAAGGGACATTTTGTTTGTTATAAATCCTACCAATATGAAAATAGACTTCGTCTAAAAACCAAGTATCGAACAGAACATCACCTTTCCCTTCCGACCACTGTGTAAACTCCTATTATCTTATCTTTTTGGGTTATGTTAACTTATGCAGGTCATCCCAATCCCCGTACGGGAAGACACCCACCTTGTGACGATTCCGGTCGCGCCACACCACTCCCCCCGTTCCTAGCCCTGTTGGGCTTTAACGGTACTCATCTTTTGATCACTAGCTTTTTACATCTCATAGTAATAAGCCAGGCCTCCTTGGGATGCCACCGATGTAAATGCCTCGGTAGACATTTGCATGACAGCCTTCGCCTTCGCTGTAGGCTTCTTTCGGACAATCATGACTGTCCTACTTCGTTGCCCTCTGAACTAGCTAACCGAGCACGCGGAAGCACAAACCCCGCGCCTACTTCTACCCTTTATAGAGCCAATTTGTACGTAAATGTCTTATAATATTCGAGGCAATTGAATAAATAACATGCACCCAAAAAATGTTGTTCGCTACAACGAAATTTATTCCTAGTTCACTTAGTGAACTGAACTTTCAGTTCATACCCCCTGACTTGGTTTCATTTGGACTCCGGTCTGGTCTACCAGGGAGTGGCGGACAGACCTCCTACTGCCACTCAGCTCCATCGCAGAGCCTCCCGCGTGACATTTACTTCCACTTACTACCATCGTCGAGATGCTGCTACTCCTCACGGCTGCATGGTTACCCATACCCTCGGCAGTGCAGTCGTCGTTCTGCCGACAGCTAACATTAGTAATAAGCACCACAATTTCTACCTAACCGTGGCTCGACGCCAACACTCCTTATGCAGTCAATTTGTATGGAAAAATCTTGAAATCACTGTGTAATATTATTTGTACTGTTCAACCAAATATTCCCATTTTTTGTGAAGCTTGCCGAGTAGAATTTCCCGGATTAAGTCGCATGTCAACTCGAAGTGCTTCGATATATTCCTGATAACGAACGGTCGTTCTTTAGGTCGTTCTTTTCTTTTATGCTACCTTCTTCCTCAAATTTACGGTATAAATGGAGAATGTTGTTTCTTGATGGAGTCGATCGGGTGTTAAAATGAGTTCGAAATTGTCGCTGAGTCATTGTATTCAGCATAAAGAAGCACAACTTTAACTTGTGAATTAGACAAACACTCGTGACCTGCTATAACTCAATAATAACTGATGTGTTGCGGAATCAGAAGCGAATACAAAGACTAGGCGACATCTACCGGTATTTCCAAGAAATAGGGATTACGCATGCAAAATATGAAACACCAGGTAAAAAATGTTTATCTATAATCGACTTCATAAATGTGTTAATTTATCGTGCGCCACTATGTACATTAGCCTATAAATCTTACATACACCCCTATTTTAAAAGAATCAGTAGATTGGATGGATCAATCATTTTTTTCAAAATCAGAATTGTTGTCTTGGTGAGAAACAATGATTTTTTTCGATGGGCATGGATTAATTCGTGATGTGCAATCTAAATTCACGTTTAGTGGTTTAGTCTAAATTTCTCAATTTTTTTTTCCTCTCAATGTTCTTATTCTAAAAATATTATTAAAATACTTGTTTTATATTGTTTTTTCGGTACTGATGTCAATTATTGCTTATTATTTTTTTTATTTTTTTTTTTCTTGTATAAACGTTTTTCCTAAATATTTTTTGAGGATGATTGTTTAAAGATCGAAATGGAAATTTAGATTTTGATGTTACGTAATTTTTTGTTAACAATTCTTCCGCTTAATCTTGTTTCCAAGCTAGCTAGAAAGTACATATAAAGCACATTAACATACAGTATACTCTACGTCATATATAAATATATACTGAAATGGAAACATTGTATAACTCCATCAATGATAAGCCACGCATACTAAAAAAAATTCAACAAAATTCCTGAATGGTTTAACTCTTAATTGAAATTAATGAAAAAATAATAATTTAATATTCCTCCTTAAAATTTTCCATAGGACTTAAAAAAAGGGAATCATTGGTCGTTAACTTTCAAGCAAAGAAGTATTCGGTTACAAATTATCCAAACAAATATCCTGCCACGTTATACCGCTTCTACATGAGTAATGATGACCTTTCTCAAAACAAAACGTTTTATGCTGACTTCATATAAATAGTGTTATCTTTCTTGTTTCGTAACTGAAATGAATAGCATAGAATAATTTTAATCATAAGGTTAGTCGTTTGAAAGTAGTTTATTTCTTCACTTCAACGAAACAATTTACTTTAAGAATACAGACAATTAATATATTTCGATACGCCATTTCCTTATATATTTATTTCGTCATTAAATTAATTGGATCAAGACATATAAATGAGATTGAATTTAAATTTAACATGTATAATTCATAAGTATTGTGTTACATTACATTTAAATTTAAATAATTTTGTATGCAATTGTATATAGCTCTGTATAGTTGTGTATAAAACGGTTGAAGGCATTTAAAATACAATGAAGGTTTAACTTACTATTATAACATTTACAAATCGTTGACACTTAACAGGTGTTATGAAATCAAATACAGCTGTATGTAAAGAATATTTTTAATGATTCATCCTTTAAATATTCTCCCTGTATATGTAATTGTTCACTGATAATTACTTTTTCTATTCTTCTTAATTCAACTCGTAATTATTGCATGTATAAATAATCAATGTTAGGCATTCCTTGCTATTTACATAAAAATAAGCTGCAAATAAAATCATATATCTTTCTTATTTAATAATTCATTTGAAAATGTTGCCTATAATCGGTGGTAACTTCTAAACTAGCAGTTCAGTAAGTTATCGCTAATATACCTGAATTTATTCCTATATTCCCAGTTATACCCCGGTAGTTCATTCGTACGAATTAAGTTGACTCGCCTCTTTAAATCTCACCTTTTCTTTTATAAACTGATTAAAACTTTAAACCGTTTTGAAAGAACTATACGAAAACTCATAACGCTCAAATTCTTTCATTGCTGGATAATAAAATTAAATTTAACTCATAAAATCTTTCTAAGCAGTGACTATTAAACAAAGCTAATCCCTTCCGGTCTAAACGGAAGGAAAAAAACGACTTTATAACCATAATAGGATACGCGTTCGATAACAGTTACGCCGTTAGTCCGCTTAGCAACTGTGTTATCCCCGTGCTAGCTGACAGTTACTCAGTCATTAGCCGCTAGATTGCCCAAAACTAAAACCTTTCACTTGATTCTAGCCTACTGCGATTAGATCTGGTTTATTAGCCGTAGCAGACAACAGTTTGTTTACACGAATAGAAAGTATCCTCTAAGGAAAATATCAATGAAAACCGAAGAAACACTCATTACAAACACGCTTTGCACTTTATAAGATTCCACGAGATAGGGCCCCTTATTACGTGCTGTTTTTATTATCATCTCAAAAAGTTATCTCAAAAATTTATCATCCAAAATATTTTCGGACTGATATAATTAAAACGTAACGTGATAAATAGAGTGATAGGTGAAATCACAAAAATATAAGTTTAAAAAGGTATGCCAGAAAAAGCATTATAAAACCGTTTTTCTCGATTCTTTTAACCAAATTCTGGAGCAGTTCCCACTGTTTTTCGTCAGCTTACCTCTATACCTTATACATAATTATTAACAGTGCTAATTAAAATAAACATATTTAAATACAGAGAATACAATTTCATTTTTTAAATTTAAAAAAGAAAAGTCGGTTTTGAGATAATAAAATTTAATACTACAGAACAGATAATAAAAAAAATAAATTGAATATCTTTTTACTCTTTGAGAGAGGAAAACGTTTTCTCCATCAGTCAGTAAAAAGATATTCTTACTCATAATAAATAAAACATTTTTATTCCTTACATATCTTCTTTCTTATAAAATAGATTCAGTAATAACGTAGAAGGAAGAGGTACAACACAAGGAGAAAATTGTTTCATTAAAAATTAATTTTGTGTGAAATCGATCTTTCAGTATGGGCGAAACAAAATTTATCAAACTTGACGTAAATTTTTTTCTTATGAAGTTTTCCTTCGTCTAAGGAAACTCTGGAAGAGAAATTTATTGAATTAAACCAATTTATGAATAAAAGTTTATCAACTCATCATATCTTTCCCACAAAAAATAGCGTAATTTTTTTTCAAATATTGAAAACTGTTATACTATATTCAAGTTTGTTTTACATATTACAATCTAAAACGAAATATTTTTTTTTATTTGTAAAAATTTTCAATTTTAGGTGCTATGCATATATATATGTATAATTGATTAACTGATAAAGTTCGGAGAACTTAAATTTAATTTGGAATTTTTATTGAAAGATATTGAGTATTTTTATGTGTAATATATATAGAACTGAACTCATGTAAAAAAGGGGTAGTGTGACAGCCATTGAAATAGAAAAATTAAAAACTCTTTTTCTTATTAAAAAAAAAATTAACAACAATAATAATAAGATGAAAATAGTGGAATAAAACTGGGAACTAAAAAACTAAAAGATTAACTGTTTAGCATTCGCTAATAATATGGCATTATTAGCTAAAAATTGGAAAGAAGGTGAACAACAAATTAAAGAATTAAAAAAACAAGCTGCTAAAATGGGGCTAAAAATCTAGTTTGACAAAAAAAAATTTTGAATAATAATAAAAACTGCCCGAATTTCCTTTGTATAAATAATAAAATAGTAGAGAAACTGGATAATTTAGAATATCTCAGAAAATTAATCATTTGGAATTCTTTAGATAATAAACCGTTAATTGTTAGAGCTAAAAAAATGGAATTAGCTATCCAGCTAACGAAAAACACATATAACAAACAATCTCCATCACGAAACTCAAAATTTCGACATTATAAAACTGTGATAAAGCTGGAAGGGCTATATGCGACAGCAACCCTGACTGTGCAACAAAGGTCTATTAGAAAATCTAGAAAAAAGAAAGGAAAATTATAAGAAAAGTTTTAGGTACTAAATTTCAAAATAATTTAATAAATTTATCAAATTAAATTAAATACAAATAACAAAATTTTAACTAAAATTGAAAATATGTCAGACAGGATAAGAAAAACACAAATTGCATTTTACTTCCATTTATGTAGAATGAATCAATTTTTGATTTCACCGAACAAATTTTTGATTTCCAAAGAAAAAACTAAAGGCAAATGGTTCACACAAGTTCAACAAGACCTAAAAAGACTGAAGAAATTATAAGAGAAAGATAAATTTTAAAGAGAATATTAAAAGATGAAATTATAAGGTTACTACAAGAAGCACCAAAATGCAATAACAACAGGGCTGAACTGTTTGAAAACGAACGAAAGAGATATCAATAAGAGTGAAGAGCTACTGGGCAGATAGAAAATCAAAAAAAATATTAGCAACCGCAAATAATTAAATGATTTAACGAGTTCCAAGGTGAACTATTCTGAGAAAAAATAAGACTAATAAATTTTAATATTTTTTCCCTTTTTAAGTAGATTTCATAAGAAAGCTACCTATTGTAATGGGTACCGTAATTTGACTTCCGGAAAATTTCGAAACATCTTCGCGTTTCACATCCCCCAGATCCCAAAACCACCTCACTTCGAAAGTTTATATATATATATATATATATTATATTTCAGTTTCTTGTGGACACAACAACTGCCGTAATTTTGAGCCAATCACTTTCAAATTGATAAATAAACAATAACGACCAAAAATCTCGGTCGACTTCATCATTGGGGAAAATCGGGCCATGGGGATAGAAATGGGGGGGGGGGCTTTTTCGAAAAAACAAAATATCGTTTTAATTTTTTATAATGTAAAATATCGAAATCGTTTCAAGTTCCTACTATTTTTTATATAAGGCCCTAAATATTATTAAAGGAAAGTTGTTTGACATCACGAACCATTGGCCTAGAAAGTGCAAAAAATGGGGTTTCGATGTCAAAAAAAAAATCCCTTTTGGCACGCCGGAAGGCGAAGGTAGAATTCACCGATGCTAAGTAGGAAATAAAAAAGATTTCCAACTTAAGGTTAAGAAAAACTTTATATTTACTCAATACGACAATGGCTGCACGTGAAAAAAAGTTTCATATGTTAAGCATACGGCAACCCCCATTTTCTTACAATTCCAGCAGTATTTTGGTCATACGTTGCCGTAAGGATCGGTCATATAAAAAATAGTTTCAGACAAACGTTTAAGGTAATGTTTAGAGGACTAATGACCACTTTAAACCGATTCGATTATGTGCCTATTAAGGAAGGTATGATTTTTTTTCTCTTCGAAACCCCATTTTTTCCATCCTCTGGACCAGTGGTTGGTGATATGAAAAAACTTTACTGAAATAAATTTTTGACCCTTATCCAAGGAATAGTAGGAACTTTAAACAAATTCAATATTTTACTTAAAAAGAAAGTTATAGCAATATTTTGTTTTTTTCGAAAAAGCCCCCAATTTCCACCCCCATAGTCCGATTTTTCCCATTAAGGAATTCGAACGAGATTTTGGGTCGTACTATATGTATCAATTTGAAAGTGATTAGTGCAAAATTACAGCAGTTACCGTGTCCACAAGAAAGTGATATATACATATAAATGTATTTTTAGACTTTTGAACTGACGATGGTTTTGAAGTCTGAGAGATGTGAAACTCGAAGATATGTCGAAATTTTCCGGAAGTCGAATCATAGTAACCATTACAATAGGTAGCTTTCTTATGAAATCTACCTAAAAAATCATACCTCCCTTAATAGACACCATCGAATCGGTTTAAAGTGGTCGTTAGTCTCCAAAACCTTTGTCTGCAACAATTTTTGATATGACCAACTCTTACGGCAGGGGATGACCAAAGTATTGCTGGAATTGTAAAAAGATGGGGCTTGTCGTATGTTAAACATGTGAAACTTTTTTTCTCATGCATTGTGGTATTGAGTAAATTTAAAGTTTTTCTTAACTTTATGGTGGAAATCTTTTTTATCCCCTTCTTAGCACCGGCGAAAACTACCTCCGCCTTCCGACGTGCCGAAAGGGATTTTTCCCTCAATTTTGAAAAAAAATCTCAAGGCAGAGTAAATTGCATAGCCTCACAAAAAGACATAGAGGACACAAATCTTATATATTATCTCGTTATCGGAGTATTATTCAACGGTCATGCCCATAAGCCGAGACAGAGCCCTCTGTATAGACGTGTGTGTACCCGTTGTAATTCTTAGTTATCTCGCTAAATTGGTCTAGATCGGTAATTTGGGTCCCGTTTACGTCTTTCAGACGGTAAATATTCAATCTTTAGAGATGATCGCAGCCAAGGAGCGCCGCATACTTTCCGAGAATCCTCGTAACAGACAGGCCTAGTTCCTGGAGATAACGTAGCAGTCTAATGTTGAAGGCTGGGGTAAGAACGTTTTCCTCTCGAATTTTTGAGTGCGAGGGGGCCTGGTCGCCTGCCTTGAATCAAATTTAAAGCCATGAAAATTAATATAAAAATATGAAATGGTTTTAAGATTACAACAGTCAAAGGGAAATACCGACTTAAATTGTATACAGAAATTTCATACTATATAGAAATGTTCTAAATTCAAATTTTAAAAGGTAATTTATAGAAGCAACTAATTCGCTCATTTATATTTTTTCCTATGAACTGAAAAAGTGAATTTTTTTCAAAAAACAGATTCCTTGTTTAACCATAAAATATGTATATATATTTTTTTTAAAATAAACGTAAGCCTTTAAAGTAATATTATATAGTTGGATTAACATGGAAACTTTTGTCGTATAGATTACATGCAATGTTATAGATATAAGTTTACGCATTGCTTTGTTTGAAACTTTTGTTAGTTAAATTATTAAGTAACTACACTCTACCACATGGATATATTCAGTAGACCACCCGACCGTAACAGCTATCGTATTAATCCATGTTTACATGATTTTACTTTAGGTGAAAATAAATGTGGTAAAATGTGTAATTCGATAATTAATTTTGGAATATCACTTACAATTTAGCTGACTATATATTAGAAAATTAATTATCTAAATTAAATTAATATTACCGTTACATAAATTAATACCAAAAATTATCTTCCCGATTCTTAACGATAAAAACTTTTGCCTTGTAAGTTTTATTAAAACATACAATAAGTTAAATACATACGATAAGTTAAATAAAGAGGATCAATTTTTTTTTCTTATAACAAAATCAGTCAACCTTTTGAACAATGTTATTCAGTAATATTATTTTGTGGTATGCTTCTAACAGTGTTAGTATTTCAACTAACCCTTAGAATCTAATATCATTACCAATAGTATATTGCTCCAGCATATAAATAAAACATTGCAACATTAAATCTGAAAGGATTGTAATAAAATATAATATCATTATATCATGCATTTACGGTGACATAAGTTTAAAAAAACGAGGAATACATTGAGCTTGGAGGATTCTGAATAATTTATAACCATTATATACAATATAATATTACCGTGGTGAATACAGCTATATATAAAAATTCAAGAAACGTTACGAAAAATGTTAAACTAAACATACCATATTTTTCCCTATGGACTTTTTCTTCTAATTTTAATGCACTATATATATCTAACTATTTCCAGAAAGGAGAATGATTAGGCTGTTTAGAATATTACAATAATGTATTCGAATTTTTTTTTATTTCTTTATTTACAATCAGTTTCCTGAACAATGAAACTATAAGTAAATTGAACAGAGAAATAATGACGAGAAAGGAGGCATCCAGTGATATCTCTCAAGACAATACAATAAAATTTTAAATAAAATATAACAAAGTACAAACAATTCGAAAATTATCTGTTAAAAAAAAATTAATCCTTTTTACTTCCTCGTACGAAGTAAAGGAACTATTGTGATCGTAAAAAATTTCGGTTTTCATATTTCAACGGAAATATCAGTTTTGAACATCCCTGAATCCGTTTTGACTAGTTGACTAGCGTGATGTCTGTACGTACGTATGCATGTACGTATCTCGTATATTTCAAAAACGATTAGCCGTAGTATGTTGAAATTTTGGATTTAGGACTGTTATAACATCTAGTTGTGCACCTCCCCTTTTGGTTGCAATCGACTGAACCAAAAGTGTCCAAAAAAGCCAAAATTTGGATTTGGTTCCAGAGTTATAACCAAATAAAATTTTAATTAATGAAATATTTGGATCTTACATGGGAAGTCATTTCGGTTTGAATCAGACTCCATCTCCTCTTTTTTTAACTTTTTTTTTAATTTAAATATATTGATTTATTAATAATTATTAACCCGTGATTGAAAAAAAATTTGCAAATAATAATTATTCCATAATTACAATTTTAAAAAAATGAAACAAAAATCAGAAGTTATTAGAGAAATAAAATTTAATGTACTTTTAAAAACGTGTATATGTTATTTAATAGGCATTATTACATTTATGTATATGTAATAAATTTGGTGAAACATCTGATTATTTAATATTCATTGAAAATTATAATTTAGAATCGTATTATTTTAGGATTTTCTAGTTAATCTCTGTTCAATTTTATTTATTTATTCTGGAATTTCTGTTTAATTTTTTCCACGTTAAAATTAACTACAGAATGACTGGAAAATAGACCCTCACAAGCACAACATATACACTGAGGCACGCATGCCCGATCTTTAATAAATTGCAAAAAATTCGTATCTTTCAGTTCATTACTGCTCTGATATTGTCGGTCAATATTCTCCTAAGTCTAAGTTGATCATCATTTCGTTTACTTTTTTTTGTCGCCAAATCAACTAATCGCTCTTTGGTTTGATAGAATTCGTCTGATCTTAATCTGTGTATATGTTCTCTAGTTTTCAAATTTTTTCTCTTTATTTACATTGAATATTTTTATTCTTTCTTTGGTTTTAACATTTCCTTCCTCTTTATATTCATCATCTTCTCTTAATATTTTTATTCTTTCTTTGTTTGCAACATTTTCTTCCTTTATTCAGTTTTTCATTTCCTTATTTTAACTTTTTTTTTTAAATTTAAATATATTGATTTATTAATAATTATTAACCTCTGATGATAAAAAGTTTATAATAAATAATATTTCATTAATAACAATAAAAAAAATATACGAAAAAAGATCAAAAGTTGTTAGTGAAATAACATTTTATGTACTTTTAAAAATGTGTATATGTAATTTAATAGGCGTACAAGGAAGTCATGTGATGTCGTGAGAGCAATAATTGTAGGTTTATATTGAACTGCAGTAGATGAGTATATCTTTTCTATTGAGTTTGTAGCTAAATATCTTGCTTCATAAAGGTAAAATATTTGATTATTCAATAACTTTTTATTGACAATTTTATCTCATTACTAATCTTGGCCTCAAACAAAATACAAAGTAAAGAAAAGCACTATTTTTATTTTTTATTTATTTTTTTTTCTTTACTAAGTTTGAACGAACTCAAATATAGGGCGTATAAAAAGAAATAAAGAAATTGCATATTATTTATTAACTGTCTAATAAGTAGTAATCTTTTCTGATTGTTTTTGCTCATGTAGGACGATATTATTAGTCTAAAAATTATACGTTTTTCTACTCTTTTTCATGTAGCATTTATTTCGGTGAGAATTTTTATATATAATTAAGAATTTATTACATTACTTTATTAATATCCCTTTATATTTACTATATAATATAAATATAAAGTGATGTTAAATTAAGTATAAATAAAAAACGAACATTAATATAGCAGAGACAATAGCAGAGAGAGTACTGTTTGAAAAAACAATCTTTTATAATTACTGCAACTTAACTGTTGTGAAAAGGAAAACATTGTATTCACACGTAATAATATAAACTACATAGATTCTACTGTGGAGTGCTTATATGACAAAGCACCGGTTAATTAATTTCTTGGAAAACATCCTCCGAATTAGTTGAAATATTACATTTTATTTTTACATCGGAATTTTGTTTTATCAAACTTAACACATTTTTTTTCTTATCCCTGATTAATATGCAGAAAAATATTCTTAGCTCTCTCTTAGCTTCAAAAATATGCTGGAATACTGTCCCGGTACTGCTTTTTGTGAGAAATAAAGACTGGCCTTTTACATAAATTTTTTTAAAATTAACTCTTGCTTTTGGATGTCCTTAGGCAAACGGCGACAAAATAAGTCGCAAAAATTTAATTCACAATAAAAAGTTAAACGTTTGAAAAAGAGAAATTTTCATTTTTATTAATGTAAACATCGAAATAAATGTACATTTTCCTTAAAATTTTCATGTAGCCAGCCGCATGTGGTTATGGATCATGTCTTGCGATATGCTATAAAATAAAATCAATCGTTCCCGTACTGGAAAATTTACGAGTGCACCCCTGCATGAGAAAAGAAAAATCAGTTAACATTATGCTAATAACAAAGTACCATAACCTGTTACATAAAAACGGTTTGTACTCATATTTACACAGTTTTTAGTTCAGCGTTCATCATATAACTAATACACCAGTTTCTAATTCTAAAAATAACATTCCTAGGTGAAATAGCTGTTGTTTAAGTAACACCTATTAACCGAAAATCCATAGGTCTAAGACACCCGAAATAGACAATAAATGTATGAGTGTTTAGATAATTAAGAGTATTACTTTTTTTAATTTTTTGAGCAAAACGTCTAGCAAGAATAAAAATAATCAAAAACGAGATCTTTTCCTTACCTATGTTTCATGCTGTAAAGACAAATTTCATTAATAACATGAATTTTCATCGGGTAAAAAGTTTCAGAATTGAAGAGGAAAATATGATTACCGTCGATGGAAATCTTTATTTTGAAGAAAAGGTATTAAGCTTACAACTCATTGGCAAAAATGTAACGTGAATGCTCCAATCAATAAAACTCAGACCTATTTGTAAGCTTTTTCTCATTTCACTATCTATTCTACCTCATTCTCACACTCTCTTTTTTTTCATTTTCTCCCTCTCTTTCTCTCTCTATATATATATATATATCTGTCTCTGTTTTGAATATAAATGACAAAAATAAAACAATGACGAAAAGAAATTCATAAAATAATCTGAAAATCTTTTTTACATCTCCTTTATATGTCAGACCTTGAAGTTTTATTTAAAAGTTTGAAGGTTTTTATTTTAATTACTTTAAATAAATGAATTATTTTGTAACGCTAAGAATGTTTAATATCTATAGGTAGTACCATAATTAAATCGTTATCGATTTCAAACTATATTTTCTTGTTCTATCAAACAGCGGTAACCAGTTACGGTCTCAAAGATAATTATTTTCAATGGATATAATTAGAGAACAAAGAAAATTATATTAAAGAAAGGACAGAATAGAAAAATGTATTTTATTTCAACAGAATACTAACACCTTGTTATTATTACTTCTAAAATATTTTCCTTCAGTACAATTTTTTTTTTCATTATTTTAAAAGAATTTAAATTGTCATAACTTTGAATGTTGTTCTAATATTGAAACACATTCAAAACCTAAGAATAGTATAGGGGCGGGCTCTAACGCTAATTATACAGAACAAATAATCTTAAGGCGTTACATGTTAAAAAGAATAAGAAACCTTCATTCCACGTGTGAAGTGAAGATCTTTTCAAGATGACCTTGAAATAATACACGTGGATAAAGCTATAATCTTGTCGACTTCTTTAACATATATAATAAACCCTGAATGTCAAAACATGCTTTAAATAAAAAAACTAATCTATCTTTTTTATCAGATCACAAAATCATGACATTTGTTAACAAATCCTAATAAATAATTTATGATTTAATTATATCTGTCAAACAGGTATAAAATAGGTGTTGATAAAGCTTAATAAAAAAAAAAGTTTTAAACCTGTAATTATTATCTTTAAAAAAAAATGAATGTAAACATTTCAATACAATATTTATAGTTGTATTAATTAAAATACTGTTTTCGAAGGAATATCTTTCAGCTTAAAACTGTTACATAAAATGCGTATACCAGTCTTTCAATGCGTTTTACCTCATGAAGTCGGTGTAATATATATATATAATGTTGTTATATATATATATATATATATATATGTTGTTATTTATGAGTGAATATATGTTAAGTGACAAAAACACTAACAAGAATTAATTAATTAATTAATCAGTATTATTAATTCTCAGAAAAAATACATATCCCATGACAGATATATGTAGAGATTGAAAGGTTTCCTTCACCTCATTCACTGAATCAAATTTAAGTTGCATAACAGTATTTTAAATGCAAATGCTAAAGGTGTTCAACTCAATGACTAACACCTTTTTTCATTTCACTATAAAGACTGGCTTGGTGTCAATAAAAAATGATAACTATTATAAGACGAAAAACATGCTAATTCTTCAGATGCTTTATGTGCATCAACACAGGAAAACTGGTATAATAAGGGTAAGGGTTAGATTAATGTTTAGTTCAAATAATTTTTTATATACTACTTTGCTTTTTTATTATTTATCACCTCTTCTTAGAATCCACAAAATTAAGGAAAAAATTGTATATTTTTAAAAATTATAATTGCAGATTATTTAATTTTACTTACCAATTCCATGTTATTATCATACCTAGTAATAAATAGAGATTTATGAAACAGACCTTTACAAATGTTTATCTTTGTAAATCGAAAAATTATTAAATAAGAGATTTTAGTAAAGTCAAATATTAATCGTGTTGAGTGCAATAAAATGAGGACACTTTTTTTTATCATGTTACTTTTTGATCACTAAATGCTGGTTTAATTAAAGATTAATCCTCTATTTAAGGTAACAGTAATTATTTAACCATAATCATATATATAAAAATGAATTGGCTTGAAATAAACTATTTTTGTACACTAAAATAAAAACCAAATGGGTATTAGACATATAGTTTTTTCACTTTTGAATGGATGTATAAAAAATAGCTCTTTAATCTAAGTTAATAAGTTTCAAACATTAATCAAACAAATACTTGGTTCTTACTTCACATTATTTAGGTAATTCATTACAAGTCCATTCTAATCTGGTACAAAATACTTTTGTTTATAACAATTTCGAATCGGTAGTCATAGTTAAGAAATTATAGTTTTGCTTTTGTATTTATTCTCATTTTTACTTCCTTGTACGAAGTAATGTGATCGCGGAAAATTTCAGTTTTCAGATTTCAACAGAAATATCCATTTTGACAATCCCTGAATCTATTTTGACTAGTTTCGGCGTGACATCTGTACGTATATATATATATGTATGTATATATATATATGTGTGTGTGTGTGTGTGTGTGTGTGTGTGTGTGTGTGTGTGTGTGTGTGTGTGTGTGTGTGTGTGTGTGTGTGTACGTATGTATCTCGCATAACTCAAAAACTATTAGCCGTATTATGCTGAAATTTTGGATTTAGGACTGTTGTAACATGTAGTTTTGCACCTCCCTTTTTGTTTGCAATCGACTGAACCAAAAGTGTCCAAAAAAGCCAAAATCCAAAACAAAATTGGATTTTTTCTTAACTGCAGTAATAATCCCTCATTGAGAGCTTTTCAACGATATATCATAAGTGGTACTTATTTTCATTGGTTCCAGAGTTATAGCCAAATGAAAGTTTAATTAATGAAGTATTTGGATCTTATAAGGGGAATGCACATCGGTTCGAATCAGACTTCATCTCCTTTTTTTAAACTTTTTTTTAATTAAATATATTGATTTATTAATAATTATTAACCTCTGAAAAAAAGTTTTACAAAAAAATAATTTAATTGTAACAATTAAAAATAAAATACGAATAAATATCAGAAGTTATTAATGAAATACAATTTTAAATACTTTTCATTTAAAACAAATGTGCATATGTAATTTAATAGGCGTACAATTAAATCATGTGGTGTCCACATTAGACTTGGTGAAACATCTGATTATTTGTTTTAGTTTTCATTTTGTTGATGGTTACATCATAATAATTGTTTTTAAAAAACATAATATTAGATAGATATAAGACATTTATTTAAAGAGTAATAAAGGGACTTTTATTTTTCAGGTAAGTTGTTGAATTAATAAAATGTGTAAATATTTGATGTTAATAAAAACTAATATTTTAGCAGTCGTGTAGCTGTGCTATTAAAGAATTGAAGGATCGCATCTCACTTTCAGATGAAATAATTTTAAATGAAGTGCAGCAGTTACTGCAGTTAAGAAAAAGTCAAAATCCAATTTTATTTTGGAATTTGGGTTTTTTTGGAGATTTTTGGTTCTGTAGATTGCAATCAAAATAGGAGGTGCGCAACTAGATGTTACAACAGTCCTAAATCCAAAATTTCATCATCCTACGGTTAACCCTTTTTGAGTTATGACTGTACGTACGTACAGACGTCACGCCGAAACAAGTCGAAATGGATGCAGGGATTGTCAAAATGGATATTACCGTTAAATCTGAAAACCAAATTTTTCGCGATCACAATACTTCCTTTATTTCGTACAAGGAAGTAAAAATGGAAACTCGATGCTATTACGTCGTTTTTTTCCCACGTATTTTCGCCAGATTAAAGATGAGAAAAGCACAAAAAAACTTCGCTGAAAAACCGTTAGGATAAAGTATTCATTCTCCAATCTATGTACAGTAAGATATCTTATAAGATAAAATTGTTCTATGCGATCTTAAACCAAACTTATTAAATTTTAATAAATGTAAAAACTAGATTTTTAAGCGAAAAAAATTAATACAATCTAGAAACTAAATATTGCCGGGTCCGGAAATGAAGTAATTACTGAAATGAAGAATTAGTAAAGGCAATGAGTAATAACGTAAGGTCTGGGCTGTTATAATGTAAAGTATGAGTATTAATGTAATTTCTTATAATATTATTATGAGTAATAATATTCAATATTTGGGATATTGAATAAAGAGTTAAAATACACAGAAACGGAATATTTCCTGATAAAACTTCTTGCTTTGGTATAGTCCCCCCCCCAAAAAAAAAAAAAACCAAAGTTATGCAATATCTATGTATAAAAAAAGTATCTTTCTGTGAGATATTGATCTCATTAGAACATTTTTTTATTGTTATTGTAAACAAAAATGAATATAATTTTCTTACTTTAAACTTATTTCTTTTTCCGTCAGAGAAAACTAAATTGTTTATCCGCTTATTTCTCGCATCCACGGGAATGTATTACCCAAATTAATTTTTTTTTTTAACATTTTCTAAATCATTTTTTACCTTTACACAATTACCTCAAATTAAGCTGTAGTACTGTAAATAGAAAAGTAGATAACCTGAAGTGAGATAATTGTTATGTGATAAGATATCATATCACGAGTTAACAAGATTTTGAAATATTATTTTACATTAAAAAAATAATAGTTAATTCAGAATAAGCGGAAGAAAATTTCAACTTTTTAGTAGATCGACCAAGAATTATTAAGGCTGATTTATATAAAATGTTATTTTCTATTAATAAAAATTATAAATAAAAATACTGCAGAATGATTGGTGAAAATTATCTACTTTTTACCGTATGGGTTTTTTTTTTGTAATTTAAGGAAAATGAATAGGAGCTCATAAATATTGATATAGTCTTGTGTATAAAATAATAATAATAGTAATCATTCTCTAATAGTTATTAATTGCTTTGCTATTATGAACGAACATAAATTTCCCACTTCAAGAAAGTATTAACTATAACTTGTCTTGTAATCTTAGAACACTTACAAGTTTCATATAAATGGCTGTAATATATAATACTGTAATAAATTATAAGAAAATTTATTGTAATTTTAATTGCAGTTGTACATAAAAAGCTAATTGTATTACAAATTATCATAGTTTTGTAAGATACAGCTGTTACTAAACACCATCTCTCACTTTCAAAGTGTAGTTTAAAAAGAAATATGAATGGAGATTTTATAATTTCATTAAATTACCTAAACTGATGTGTATTAAATAAGTAGCTGTAATGCCACTATTCGCCTGAATGTCGTGATGTGGAAGTCATAATCAAATTTGTGCTTTTACGTAGCTCTGGTCCAACGAAAAAGTATTGTATAACTACTTCTAATTTCCGCTCAATTTTTACTAAATTTGTTACTTTCAAAAAGGAAACAAAATCACCTTATTACATATCGAGAAAGGATAACAATTTCTCCAAACAAATTTATAAAACATTTTTGTTAATAATTGTAATAAATTTTATAAACGTTTGAAATAACTAATAAATAGATAGATCATATTATTTAAACGGTTAACTAGAAAGAGTAAATGAAAAACTACGCAGCAGATAGGACCAGGACTATCTTTGCTGTATAAATGATCCACAATTCTTGAAAATCTCAGATGTCCGGTTAGATTACTGAAATTACTGGATTATTATTCTTTAGCGTAAATATTATAAGTGATTTTCGACGAATCAAAAATCATTAAAAGAGTTAAACAGGCTGAATTTTTTTTTTGTAACAATGAGGCACAGAATCCAGAAGTTTTCTTCCATGAATAAATAATTAATTACTTTTCCGGCAGAATATTTTATTTAAATGTAACAAATTATATACTTATCAATATTATAGACAAATTTATGAAAATATTGCGAGCCCAAAAATTAAAAAAAGTCTATTCATCTAAATTCGTTTAGGGGAAAATTTATGAATAGTATCATGCAGCACTACATATTCTTTGATAATAATTTACTTACTTACGTAATAACAACAGGCTTCTGCCCTCTTACAATTACTAAATGAATTTTGTAGCGAGTGAAAAATGCCATGTATGACCGGGATTCAAAGCCGGGACCTCCGGATGAAAGGCATAGACGCTACCATTCTGCTACAGGGATCGGTTAACAATAATAATCTTTTTTTGAGTCTCTAGAAGAGTACTGGACCTACTTTTTCGTCCAAGTGTTAGTTAAATTTAATAAGTAATTTTCACACGCGCGCGTGTGAAAATTATTAACGCATAAATTTATTAATTAGTTGACCAAAATAATGTAACTAGCATTTGCATAAATAAAATAAAATTTTAATTTAGTTATATATATATATATAATATTTAGAAGTTAAAAAAATAAAAGATGAAAAAGGAGCTGTAATTTAGAAAGAAGTGACACAAATATGAACTCTATTTCCGTTGCTATGTAACTTGTACATAGAGAAAGCAGTACAGAAATTAAAAGAAAAATCTGAGAGCGGTTTACCTGTCTAAGGAGAAATAATAAAGAATATTAAGATTCGCTGACGACATCGTTCTTTCTCTAGAAAATAAAATGAGTTAGAAGTTTGAACGCAATGGATTTATTGCTAGGGGAGAAATTTACTGTGAAATTAAATAAAAGGAAAATAAAGATAATGACATGACAGGAGAGTGATCATGAGATATTTAGATAGACGAACAAAATAAAACCGAGGAAGAATACTATTTTTTATTTAAATAGTAAAATTACAAATAAGAATGAAATAAACAGCAGATTAATTTACCTAAGGAGAGCTTTCATGCGTAAAATAAATCCGCTATTATCAGAAACAAATCTAAGAAATTCTCTTAATATTTGTATGGATTGCAATGTATTTTATCAGTGAAAAGGATTAAATGAAAACAAAAAGGAAAAGAACAGAAGACTGAAATACAGTATTGGAGGTAGATTTTGTGACATAATGACAGTAATAAGAGAATGTCAAATTTGATACTTCATTGTCAATGACTTAAAATTTTATAAAGATTGTCGGCTAAGACGATAGAAGTTAAGTGAAAATTTACAAACTGAATAACTAAATTGTACGTCAGAATAAATAACAGTGATGTCATTAAAATAATTTGGTTTACCATAATGCAAAAGATTCACAAAAAAATTTAACAGGATGAATTACAGTCAAACAAAACGATTCTGAAGATACAATTATCCGTCATAGTACAGTGGTCTGTAGAGTTTTAAATGAATTAAATTTAAAAAATTAACCAAGTAGATGTCCTGAATATCATAAACGATTTTAAGCCTTCATTGAAAAAGAAAAGAATTTCATCATGCGCAATATCCGGAAAAGCGGATAAAACTCGAAATTTTAACCTAAAACTCTAGTAAGTTTTTTCATTGGGCGTTAATGGAACGTTAAAATATTAACATCAATTTTTTTTTAATCAATTTTTCATGCTTCCCTAATATATAAATGACCATAATGTACCCTTTATTCTGTTTTCTCTAAAATAGAAAGCTAAGTGTATAATAAAATTGTTATGCGTGCTATCTCTCAAGAAATTTAAGAAATAAAAAAAAATTGAGCTGATTTTCGTTACTGCAGATCTCGAAGGAAGAATTATTCATATTCCAGTGAAACTCCAAAATAGTAAAAATCATTTAATTCGGTTTCATTTAACCAAAGGTTATAAAAAAAATAATAATAATAAATTTACTGCAAGAAACCTGTTACAGTCGGATCTCTTTCTAGCTTGATGGAGTAAATTTCATTTGTATTCAACCTCATGCCATTGAAAACTGCATTTACGAAAAGAGATTTTACTCGACCACTATGTGGGCTACCCTAACGGCAAATTCGGGACCAACGAACGGTTGACTTTCATTCCCACTGTAATGTGTCCTTTGATGTAATTCAACTCAATACTTTTAATCCTTTCAAACTGAAATTTATATAAAAATAAATTGTTGTTTCTTAACAAAAAAAAGCAATCTCGTTCCAGTGAAAAAGAAAAAAATATTTATACATTTAAAAACAAATCTTTCTTTTTACTTTCATACTTCTTACTTAAAAATGTTAAAAAAATTTTTGTCGTATTTTACATACAATTTTAGAATAACTTTCAGTGAAAGATTGGTGATAAAATATGTCTGAAAGTTAACATTTCTTCTATGTTGTTTACAAACTGACTTATCTATTCTTTAAATCTTTTCAGTGAAGATTACTAAAAATTCCACTAGTGCAATTCACTACAGTGTAATGTAAAAACTTAAGTTATCTGAATTCTTTTTATAAGCTTAGCTAGATTGTTTACACAGAAAATATGATGCATTAAAAGAGAGACGCACTGTACCACTTTTGACAATACCTAAAGTTACTATGGTATTACAGCGTCACTTTTCTAGTTTACTTTGTTGAAGTTTAATCTACTTTTTAACTAAATGTTTCTAAACCTTGTCGTATACTATCTCTCAAATATTATTAAGGTAAAAATAATTAGGTTAAATAATAATTTTGACATAAAAATTGCAGTGATTTGTTCAAATTATATAAAAATTATTGTACAAAATTACGTAAGAGTTGTATATGGTAAGTGCACATACTATGAGCAATTTAGAATTCTACTACATTTAGATTTGCAGATGTTTCACATAAGCTAGTAATTTGTTCTTTTTAAAATAAATATGTATATTTTTGTGTTGTTTTTATTTCGGTTAAAGTAATGAATTTTAATTCCTTTGTGTTAATTTTAAATAAGTTCAAATTTGGATTAGTTTTAAAGTTCTCGAGACGAAAATTAATTATCGAATTACTAATTCCGTTTAGTACAACCTCTAATGAGAATCATTTTAATAACACTACATTTGTTATTTATAAAATCTGATAATTAATCCTTAAACAATCACCAGAAAATTATATAATGAGAAAATGCAAATTCATGAAAGATCCCTATTTATGGTTTATCTTAAGAACGTAGGAAATTGTACCGTTCTCGTATAGTCTATCATTTCTGTTGTCTTAAAACCGGCCGACCTTTTGATTAAAAAAATCTGAAAACCCTCCTTTTCTTGTTTAGGGCAAAGTTTCCATCAAACCTTATCTACCACCGACACAACTCCTAACTTTATCCGTACCCTTCGACCCGCCTCACTCTTTATACAATCCTTTTCACAACTAAACTCTTCATCCTTTATTTCTTTTCTTCTATCTTCTCCAAATCCAAATCCTATTTCTTGGTCTTTACTTAAATATCAGTTTATTTTATTCTCAACCGTTGTGAATTGTATTGTTTTGACTTCTTTTAGAATCTCTGCGCTCAATTCAGAAAATAAAAAAGAGAGAAAACCCTGCAAGTTTCCACTATCAGTAAAAAAAGAAATCGATGAAAATAAAGATCTCGTGAATAAATAGGGAAGAGCTGAAGAATTACATTTTTAAAAAAGAAATTTCTTTGAAGATAAGTATTTTGGGTAATGTTCCTCGAACGTACTCAATAAATTCATGCATCGGTAGATTTATAATATTGCATTACAAACACGCACGGATACGCCAATGATAATAAAGAAGAGAAGAGAATACTGTTAAATCATATACAACTCAATTTTACTTATTGCAAGTCGAAAATTAAATGAAACGATGTAAATTGTTTCTAAATCAACGTTTAGTTTATTCAGATTATTATTTTTTAATTCTTCCACCTCAAATATTATTTTTATATCTATTTTAACGATGTATATGAAACACACCCTTCTGAAAAACCCTTGAATAAAATAAATATTTTTTTTATTATACATAAATAATTATAATTATTTAGCTCACATAAGGTAAATTGTAATTATAAAAGCGTAAATTATAAGGTAAAAAGTAAATGTTATTAAAATTCACATTAATTGTTTAAAATACATTCATACTAGATAATGTTAAGATAAACGCATTAGATATATGACGATATTAAATGTTAAAAATAACTACAAAATAATTTCCAATTTATAAGGTGTTGAAAATTATTCTGAATGCATATTTATGATACACGTTGATCAGGATGCAAAAATTTAGGTATTTTAGAAATCTTTTAATTAGTATTATTTAAAAATTCAATGCAGAGTAATGCTGCATCTGTCAAAGAAAATCTTTAATTAAATTGGCAATTTTTCTTAAATAGTTCGGTAGTTTATTAAAAATGGCCATGAAAATATAATGTCTGTCTCGTAAGTCAAATTATTGCGTCGACTCATATAAAAGCAGTTCTGTTGTACTTGGTAGATGTGGATATTTTTAATTTTTAGAAACACGTAATTACTCGTAATTTTTTATTTTAGTTCACAATTATAATTTAAATAAAATGAGTTAAATTAAGGTGGCAATAATCTAATTTGCTCCTCATTCCTTTAGTTTACTTGTTATACAAATTTAAATAATAGAGGTCCTTTTTTTTCTTTTTCTGTTTAGCCTCCGGAACGACTGTAAAGTATTACTTCGGAGAATGAATGAGGATGATATGTATAAATGTAAATGAAGTGTAGTCTTGTACAGTCTCAGATTGACTGTTCCTGAGGTGTGTGGTTAATTGAAACCCAATCACCAAAGAACTCCAGTAACCACAATCTAGTATTCAAATCCGTACTTTTATACGGATTTGAATACTAGATCGTGGCTCTCTGTGTTCTTTAGTGGTTGGGTTTCAATTATCCACACATCTCAGGAACGGTCGACCTGTGACTGTGCAAGACTATACATTATTTATATTCATACATATCCTCATTCATCCTCTGAAGTAATACCTTACAGTGGTTCCGGAGGCTGATCAGAAAAAGAAAAAAAAAATTGAGATCCAAAAGTCGTACACATCAAAACTAAAGTATCTATAATTAGTAGTATAATTAAAAAAGTTCTATCGATTACCGCAAGATAGCATCGTGGGTATTAACAGCAATAAAGCAATACGCCATTGTGATGTGTATTGATAACCTGACGCTTGCAGTAGTGCTTTTTTTATTCCTTGGTAAACATGTAGTTTTTCCAAGAGCAGCGAGTTTTCATTGTTGAATATTAATTTTCCAGTCGTTCTTATGGACGTGTTGTAAACAAATTTCGTGGGAAATATCCGATGTGGCAGTGCCTAACAATTCGACCATAACGAGATTAATCGCCCGTTTTAGACAATGCAGATCAGTTGCATTCAAGAAGAAAAGAAGGAGACCGGCCATTTTGATTGATGCTAAACTAGCTGGAGTTAAGAATTTTATGCAAAGTACGCCTTCAAAAAGTTTGAGAAGACTATCAGCACACTCTCAGATTTCATATGAAAGTGGACAGCGAGAGATGAAGCGGTTATACTTTCGTGTATATCATGTCCGTAACGTTCAGAAATTGGAAGACCCGTATAAAGAAAAACGTGTTTTACATGGTTTCGGTAATTTGTTGGCAATCATGGAATTACAGAGCTTGACAGTGTTTTATTTACTGATGAGGTGTGGTTTCACATTAGTGGATATATGAACAGTCAGAACACTACAATTTGGTCAACTGAAAATCCACGTGTATTACACTGTCAGAAAATGGGAATATGGTGTGCTGTATCACGTCCTCTAATAGTGGGCCCCATTTTCTTTGAAACCACAGTGAACAGTGTTGTGAACCAAGACATCATTACACAGTTTATTTCGTTTCATGTGGATGATGAGCGTGATTGTTGGTTTCAGCAGGAGAGTGCCACATGTTACACATCTAATGAAACAATGCAATCATGCATGAATTTTTTGCCGAGTGTATCATCTCTATAAGATTATAACTTCCACGTTCACCCGATTTAACGGCCCCAGATTTCTTCCTGAGGGTTTATCTTAAAGGAAAGATATATAAAAACAGGCCACACACACTAGAGGAACTAAAGATAAACATAACAACGGAAATTAACATCAGAATACAAGTGCTCCACAATGTACGCTCAAACTGGTAAAAAGAGTTCATACATGCATTACTGAACGGGGCAGCCATTTTGGGCATATGTTATGAAAATAAATAAATATTTAAGTAAAATACTTAATGTCTTATTTTTTTTACTACTTTGATGTGCGCGACTTTGGATTTCTCTTTACATGCAATCTAATAATTGAATTTTGATTGACGCATATTCCTGTTTATAACATTTTTTTTTAATATTTAATTTATATAAAATTAAATATTCATTAGTATTAACGGTTTTAAACATAATGCTATCTCGCAGACATTCAGCCTTCAAAATATATTTTTTTTTAAAAAGTACATAAAAATCAGTAACATAGTTTTTGAGAACGTGCTGTCATAAAGTTGAAATAAAACAGTTTCATAGTGATAAAGTGTTTAAATTAATCAACATGTAATATTTTATAACAATTTTCTATAACAGTCTGAGTTTTTGTATTGGCTATACCGCTATTTATTTCAGATTTTGGAGGATAACTTAAAACGAATGAATAAGTGATTATTTTGTTATAAAATGTAGGAGCACGTTTGACAAACTTTTATAGAAAAATAAATAATTTTTCTTTCATCTAAGCGGTAATGCAATTGATAAAGGTGGACAAAGACAGAGTATTATTGCTTACGAGTATTATTTGCTTTTTACTTTCAGTAAATAAGGTAAATTGTATGTGAAGATAGAATTATGTAAATACGGTTCAGTCAGTATTTTCGCTATTAACTTACATGACAATACGTAATGGGACATGCGAGTAGTGTTTCGATGTTCTTTAAATAAATTCATTATTTGCTTACAACTGAATTAATAATGTTTACCTTCAACGGAACATAAAGCGTATAGGATTGGAAAATATATGTTATTCCTTACATTCATGTATTTATCAAATTATTTCCAGTGGCAAATTTAACCATCATTTTGAACTATAATTATTGTTGAAGCTACAGCAAAGTACATTAATACATAACATTAATGTAGTGATTTTGATTTAGAATTCTCGTTTATACTATCTCTTTCATAAAATCCATATTCATTACATTTTTCATAGCTATCTAGTATGTAATTTCAATATGCTCATAACACATTAGATCACGTTGGATAACCTAGTAGTTTATGGTCTTTCCTTTGATAATATCCTGCTCTCACTATATTTTACAGAAATTAAATTATATTAGGGCAAACTTCTTAATCATAATTCAAAATTCGTAAGACGTTAAGATCAAATGGTATGATCTTATTTTACCAAATTTGCAAAAAATTCGGTAAAATCTGCCTATAAATTACTCGACTTGCAAGAACACGTATTTTCGATCAAATCGATGTAAACTGTCAGAAGAAAGATTGCATATTTTAATAAAATAAGGTTTTTCATGATTTCAAAACAAAAATTAACAAAAGTAAAAACGATTAACCGAAAAAAAAAATTAATTTATTAAAATTAAGAAAATATACATGATTCCCCAAAACAAAGCATAAAAATAAAAACAATCACTTAGTTTTTTGTTGTTTTTTTTTTTTTTTTGACAATACACGTTAGACAATATGAAGCGTATCTGGCCCATTTAATACTTTTTTTATTGTATTTATTTAATATAATAATTACAGTATAATAAAAATAGTCAAACAAACTGCATCTTAGCAGAAGACTATTTTATACCTTAAATACCTTATTTTACCGATTTATTTATTAATTTACTACTTACTGCCTTATTATTTTTTCTTTCCATCACAGTCACAGATATAAAAGCGACTGAGAATATTTATTATACTCTTCTAAATTTAGAATTTTACTAATTTTTCGATGAAAAGTACGGCGTTACAATCGGTCGCATGGATTGAGTGGGGGATGAAAATAAATTTTCTTTACGTTTTAAGGTATGAGGAGTACCAAAATACCATTTACTTAGAATAGGGTTTCCTTATTGTTATATATATATATATATGTATATTATATATATATATAATAAAAAACATATTTACTTAATAATATTAATTTCTTAGGTTATCCAATCATTTATACAAAATTATAAATTAAATACACAACGTTTCACTTAGAATTCTCTAAGCTTCCTCAGGTGACTGTTCATCAGGCTTCTAAAGGTTGTCATCTGAGAAAGCTTAGAAAATTCTAAGTGAAACGTAGTGTATTTAATTTATAACTTTGTATAGTTGATTGGTTAACCCAAGAAATTAATATTATTAAGTAAATATGTTTTTTATTATATTTAATTTTATCCAATCAAAAGGAAGTAAACTTTAATAAATTACATGTTAATATTCATATATGTATATGAAAAAATTTTGTGTATTATTAAACAATTTTATAAATTACATATATATATAACTTGTTTAAAATTTTAAGGCACAAAAATCTCCAAAATTACTCTTTCAATTTCGGTGAAATTAAGATATGCTGTAGTAGTGTATCTGAAGTTGTACATACGATAATTTAATAAGTATTGGTTGAATCAATCTTGAAGTACGCTCAATTTAAGGTCGAAAAAAATGTTAAATTATGTTGACTGTGTAGTGGCGCATTTTTCATACGCACTTATGCAGTAAGTGAGTTGAAATTTGTTTCTTATTATTGTAGTGATTTTTTGACATGTAAATATTTATGGATTAAGGTTTTTTTTTTTAATTTTAGATTAGAATGAGTTGATACTTTTGCAAAAGGAAACAAAATAAAATAAAGAAAAGTCTGTCTTCTTGAGCAGAATTTTGCAAGCATTTTTTTAATTATGCTTTTAATCTAAATTTCTACATACACTTTCTGATGAAGCATAGAACATTGTTAAAGCACTAACAGTTTGGAAAAGAATAATATTAAGTAGAAAAATAAATTTTTATATATAAATACACTTGAAGTCTAATATAAAGAGGTCGTTTGAAACGAGAATCCGGTTGTATCGAGCAAAAATAAAAAAACTGGCTAGTTTTCTAAATTATTAATGAATATTAATTTTTCTTTAGTGCTTTAACGAGCTTATGTTTATGTTTACTATAACGATAACTATTTTCTTTTCAATAATAAATTTGTTCCCTGAATAGTTAAATCGTGAATGGTTTTAAAATACAGTACAGAAATTAATTGTTAAGATCATTAGAACTATTTGTTAGGGAGATAATGACCTCTTCATAATAATTGAAAGTGAGTAATAAGAAAGAACCAGATGCAGTATTAAGCCATGTACAATTTTTTACTGGTTTTTTCTGGATTCTGGAAAATTCCATTCCTCCAATATTACGAAGTTTATTCAGAGAGTATGGCGATCGGAAGTGTGAGTACACTCAAGTTCAGGTAGTCTTAAACGGGTTTGTTGCTGCTTTGTACAGTAAATTCGTGTGTTTAACTCGGGCTGAATCGGTGTATTTTCTGCGAGTGTTTTTTAGTGTTTATGATAAATTTTTACGGCACAGAGGTAACATCGAGTGCTAAGAGGGAAATTCTTTCAGCTCGCTACAAATTAAATATTATTAAGAAATACGAAAACTGGCGATCTAATTCTAACTTGTGTAAAACTTGTGGGCATTCCACCTCTCGACGATTTGGAAGAGCCGTGATAAGTTAAGTGTAACTTTTTGAAAAATTGGTCCCAGGTAAAGCAAATAAGATTGAAAGAAATGATCCGGAAGAAGCTCTCATTATGTGGTTCAAAGTGAAGAGGAGTGAAAACACTCCTATAAATGAACACATTTTGAAAATTCAAGCAGAAAAATTTGCTGACTAACTAGGATGAAAAGGGTTTGTTTGTAGCGAAGATAGGCTGCACCGATTTAAAAACTGATATCAAATTTTTTGGAAAAGATTTTTTAGTTAGAATTCGGATTTTATTATCTTGCGGGTTATGATACCGGGCATTTTCGTTAACTACCACTGACTGAGTAGGATGACCAGGAATTAATTTTTCAGACCCCTATTTCATAAAATTCTTTCTTCATTAAATCATAAATGTTATTGAAGATTTCACGCGCTTGATTATGAAGCTTTTTATTCTTAATTACGAATTTAAATTCTGCCATAACAAGAGAGTAACAAAAATATTGATAGTAATAATAAACAATAAATACAAATCAACCACTTTGGAATACACATAAGCGTTTAAACCAGAAAAAAAGTTCATAAAAACTTCGAAACGTAAGAAAGAATATGTAAGTATTTATTTTATGCCTTTGTAACAGGCCGAGTACCCTTATAGGACACTAAAAATTAAACTAAATTCATTTATTTACGATAATTTATGAAGGAATTGTGCTACTGCATTACATTTTCTTGTTCAGAATGATTCGAGAAGAATTGGTTCATTATTCTTTAGCTTAAAAAAAAAATAATTCTACCAGTGTTAAATTAGCCATATGAAAATATGTTTCACCGCTTAAATACATGTTTATATATTTCAAGCGTGCACTTTGCAAATGGAAGGAGGGACAGAAAAAATGTATGCTCTGCATACCTTTGAACCACAAAGTAGGATCGCGCCTCGCCCGTCTTTTACATGCAAATTAACATACATCACTAATAAATCCTTAAGATTACACTTAACTACCACAGGGTCGCGATACGGGGAAGTATCGTACATACTTTACAGTAGAAACAGTAACATTTACACAAGTTGGAACTGACACGTAGGGGCTCTCCTGTCAAATGAACGTAGATACCAAGTGAGTTATAGCAGGAAGAAGTGAACGTATCCCTCACAATCATATTATTTTATTATTTCTTTCAAGAAACAAAGTTATAGCAGTTATGGGCAAAGATATAGTCCGACAATTAAGACTAGATGTACCCCAATATTAGCATAAGGCGTTGCTTTCTCTAATACAGATATTGGTGAAAATTCCCAAGTCTTTTAATATTAAAACCGCTTTGTTCAGTAATCACAATGCCCTGAAGTTTTTTATGACCAATAAAATAACCCAATTTTATTCATTTCCAAAGAAGGAAATGAATAAAATTTCAGTCATAGCTAGTTTTAAATAAGAATAATAAATATTTATAACACACACACACAAAAGTAAGTTTAAAAGTACAAAAGTAGTAAAGTAAGTTTAGTAATTCAAATAAAATAACAAAATTAATTTAATGACAACTAAACACCAAAATGCAGTCTAATTTAGTAAAAACGTTATAATGACTAATAAAACTTAATATTACATTAACGAGAAAACAACAATACAAAATCTAAACTTCATACAATCCATTTTCTGCAAGTATTATTACTTGCAGAAACTATTGTTACTTTAGTATTATTACTCCGATTTACAAATAACTCACCGAACAGCTTATTGCTTTCAACTACTGTTCAAAATGGAATATTGGTTAAACACTCTTCACTCGTTGTTACCAACCATTTACTGTTATCGATTTTATCGCAGCTGCACCGAACTCGGGCTTGCAAAACTACTGACCCTGTCCGCCGGTCCCTGGCAGTATTTATTCCTCCTGGCCTGCAGATCCAGTACCCGACCGTCCTTTTGATTGATCAATCGTAATAATTTTCATTTCCCCGCCTTAACGTTAACTATAAAACGTCTTTTTCCGGTCCGGTAATCCTGCTGGTTGAACAGAAGCTTTTGGAGGCGCCATTCCCTGTATTACAAAGAACAAATTGTTAAACGGATCAATTATTCTAAATAAAGAATTAAGAATAAAGAAATTGGAAAAAACGCGTTACAGTGTCCCTGTCACACTGGCCCCGTTAGAGTATTATAGAACAACTAACAAAAGTTTCTTAACGTAAGCGTATAAAGATTTCCGAGAAGAAATTTGTATTATTTTTCATTTACTTAACGTAAAATATTTCTCGTAGTATTTAGGTAATTTATGAATTGTTCAGGTTTTTTAAAACATGATTTAATATTTTTATTTACAGTCGAATGAACAGTTAGGATCATTAACCACTTATTAATGAAGTTTAACTGTACCGGTAAATGTGTGTCTTGAACAAACTCAGACCGACCGTTCCTGAGACGTGTGGTTAATTGAAACCAAACTACCAAAGAATACCGGTATCCACTATCTAGTACACAATCCGAATAAAAGCAACTACCTTTATTAGGATTTGAACCTGAGAACTCTCGACTTCTGGAATTCGAAATCAGCTGATTTACGATGACGATTTTACCACTACACTAACCCGCTGGGCTATTTTTGTATCTTATTAGAAACATTTTAATTTTACTTTTTTCCATTTTATTAATTTTAAATTATTTATTAATAATCTTCGTTTACTTCTTAAAATATTTACTATAAATTTAAAACTGTACATAACGTTTAATATATAAAAAGATAGTTTTGTTTTTATTAAACTGGTTTTAATTGGTTTTTTCTAAACTCTACTAATTATTTTTTTGTAATTTTTTCTTTTATTTTTTATTTGTAATTCATATTTAATGTGGAATGCTTCTCTTAAAATTAATAAAAAAACAAAAAATTATTCTTTTAAAACCAATTTCTTACACATGTAATTACACGTAGCTTCATTAAAATATTTCAGTTTCATTTTAATTAATTAATTAAACAAAAACGTTAAATGTAACTTTAATTAATCCTGCACACAAATAAATTACATACAATTATTTACTAATTTAATTGAACGAATTAATTTCGTTTGTCTTCTAATCTCCTTAATTTCTATTTCTACAAATTGAATATTTATATAATAATAAGATGTGAACAATGATAAAGTTAATTTTAGTGAAATTCACTTGGGATACTTGGAGAACACGTCTATTATTAGATAATATTAACTTATAAATGGTAATTTAATATACGATATATTATTTAATTATATTAACAATATAGTTACTATTAACAGTTCATCAGTTTTAAATTAGTACATTCCATTTATACTGTTAATAAATGCTAATGGAAACATTTTAATAATTATACTGCAAATTTATTAAAAATCCGACTTCACCTGAGTGATATTCATTCTTCAAAAATCTGTCTTCCTGAAATTGAAGAAATTTAGAAACAGAGTAATTTTTTATTCAAGTTTCCAAAAAATCATACATACTAATTCAAACGTGAAATGATTATAAAGGTGAAAAGAGAAATAGGTATTGACAGACAATCGGACAGTTCATTTATCGATTCGTCTCAACTTCGTGAATGACACTGATGATCAGACACATTATGACAAGTTCAAAAATTTGAAATGATGGATAGTAGACGTCTTTTTTTTTTTAAACTAATAAATCAAAATTTCGAAACTGAAGTAGATATTTGTAAAGTTAAAGTATCATAAAAAGGATTTCTTAAAAATAGATAAATTATATAAATATATAAAATATATAAATATATAATTATATAAATATTAGACAAGCGAAATTGTTAAAATGGATCACTTCGCAGAAAAATCTTGAAAATTATTTTTCTATTTTATTTGTTTATTTTTTTAATATTATTAATTAGTCAATCAAAATATTTCAGAATTTTGAATAAATGTTAAAGGTTTTACATTACTTAAAATAAAATTCATTTACGTATAGCGTCATTGCCAGAAGCCGATACAAAAATTTGATATTTGTAAAGTTAAAGTATCATAAAAAGGATTTCTTAAAAATAGATAAATTATATAAATATATAAAATATATAAATATATAATTATATAAATATTAGACAAGCGAAATTGTTAAAATGGATCACTTCGCAGAAAAATCTTGAAAATTATTTTTCTATTTTATTTGTTTATTTTTTTAATATTATTAATTAGTCAATCAAAATATTTCAGAATTTTGAATAAATGTTAAAGGTTTTACATTACTTAAAATAAAATTCATTTACGTATAGCGTCATTGCCAGAAGCCGATACAAAAATTTCATTAACTGTAATTGTTCTGAGATATTATTCTCATAATGTTTGCTGCAGTTATAAGTTATTTAACTATTATCGTTATTTAAAGTAGTTATTAAAACTATTTGAAATAATTAATAATTTAATTAATTAAAATTTTGTGTATTTAAATTAAACGTTGATGTATTTAATTATGCTATATCTTATGTAAAAAATAGTGATGTATTTATCCTTCTGTGAATAGATTTTGGTACTTTAAGAAAACAATTTTATTTCATTATTCTTGTAAGAGGTATGTTGGGAAAGTTTAAAAAAATCGAAAGATGCATATCTATTAATGAAACTTGTATAACATATCCCACAAATATACCACTACTTTTTCTATTTATCCGCGACTCAGTTTAAAGCATTTGGTTAGTCGGGTATCTCATCTGTATCCCATCTACCTACCATGTATCTATTTTGATTATTCCAACACAGCATTTTTCACCTCTTCGTCAGTTGAAAAGCGTTTTCCGCCCATATGGTCTTTGAAAAGGGTTAAAACAGTCACTTGGTACGAGGTCGGGACTATTAAAAAGGATGGTTCAGAATATCCCAGATGGATCAAAACTGTTGAGGGTATCGATCGTTTTTCGGGCGGCTTGGGGCCAAGGGTTATCGTGCAACAGACACAGTCCAGTTGACAGCTGTCCTCTTTTTTGTTTTGAATTTCCCAAACCATTCGACGAAGCTTCTAAGGGTCTCGCAGTAACTGTCGGCATTTATGATTGAACTGAAGTCAAAAAATCTATTAACAAAATTCCTTTTGATCCCAGAAAAATGTCGCTATGATTTGTTTTCGCATGCTGTTGCGTTTTGAAATTTTTTGATAACGGGGAACCAGTATGCTATCAGTTCATAGATTGCCTCGTGGATTCCGGTGTGTAGTGAACCACCTAGGTTTCATCCCTAATCACAGTACAGTCAAGGAATTCTTTACCCTGGAGCTCATTACGGTCGAGAAACTCCCAGCACAATGAATTTCCAGTTTTTTTAATATTTTCGGTACCCACCGCGCCGCCAGTTTTTGAAATTTCAATCGGTTAGTTCATACACCACAGTTCGTCCGACTTGTAGACACATTTTAAGAACCTCGTCCATAGTCAAACGGCGATCTTCGCGGAAACAGCCGTTCGAGTTTGTCATTAAACTCGTCTGTCACAACCAACGGTCTTCCTCCTCTGTTCATCGTGCTGTTCTACCATCTTTAAACTCTCTAAACCACGTTGTTACTTATCACGTGTCATCACATCGCTGTAAACAGAAACAATTTCCCGGTGGATATAGCGGGCATTTAATTTTTAGCGATAGCGAGATATCGGTTGAGAACACGTTCTTCACTTTGGTGGGATCGGGAATTGCCGGGTTCATGTTAAGACACGATTCTGATAGAAATAATCAAGCTACCGATTCCCAACTTGGCTAGGCACTAGGATCTTCTTTTCACGCAAGAATTTCAACTTTGAAAATGGAAAAATTTCCCTTGGAACTACAGATACGCTGTAACCTTACTTTCCGAACATACCTCGTAGATACACAAAGAAGTCAAACGAAGTTGAAAAACTGAAAAATATATTATGTAATAATTCAGTACATAAACCAGCAGCCATACATTTATTAAGATAAAATTATTATCATATTAATGATTAAAAATGTTACTTAACTGTATGATTATACTGAATTTCATTCCTTGTTTATTAATAAAGATTAAAATTAATGAATTATTTGATTTTAAAAAATTTTAATTAAATCACAGCAATTTTTTAATAGTTTGAAACTGGTTGAAGAGAAACAACAAAATGAAACGCTATTTATTGTTTAAAAGTAATAATAAATTGATTATGATAAGAAAAAATATCAATTTAACGAAAATTAAATGTTTTTATCTTTGAGAATAAGTTTTTAGAGGAGTTTCTGATTTGAAAAAAAATACTATTCAACCCCTCCATACTAGAGAATCCACCATCAGAAATTAGCTTCCAATTTACACTTCTTTTATAGCGAATACTTAAGTTAATCTTTGTAAAAATATATTGTAATCATAATGGAAGCCATTGTCCTTATACTACTTATAATTCTGCAAATGCAAAACATAATAACTGGGGAAAAAATTGTGAGTATATCAAAAATAATGTATAGACCGAAATTATTCAAAATATTATAGGGATTAAAGTTTTCTTATAATTCTTTTCACAAAAATAAACTAATCTAGTTAAAGAAAAAGCTTTTTGAAACTTATAACAGATGAACGAAATCAATATAAATGAATTCTTATAAAATGATTGGAAAATAAGATATTACAAATCACAATAGAAATCTTATCCATGAACATTTTCTTCTAAAATAAACCTACAAAAATGAAGCTGTTCTAAAACATCGTTGAAAATTTTCTACCTTTCAAGTTATACCCATATATACGAGTAAATTCAATAGTCATAAAAATATGAAATTTAGAAAGAAATCATCTAAAAAATTAAGTTTTATTCAGTCTGTAATAATAAAATATATTTATTGCAAATCATTTGATAAGAACTCAAATTCTGATTGTAAACTTAACGTAACGATATTATAATCATTAAATTTATTTAGAAAATAAGGGAAATTAACTGTTATATTAATATATTCAATTCCTATAGAACATTATCATTACAACGGTCACACTTCTATATCCCGTTGTATAAACTCACAGCCAAAAGCTGACTGTCATCATTTATCATACAAAGGCGAGAAGACAAGATTGGAGACGCGCATTAAGACAAGAATTATGGGTTTATTGGCTAGTCACTATCTCCTTCAGAAATACCAAAACAAGGTAATCATTGGAGTAGCTCTCACAAACATACAAACGACAAAATCAAATACCTCCGAAACATACAAATTGTATATATTTATGTATGAATATTGATACTATCTAGCAATATACACCTTTAACGAGTTTTAACGCTTAGAATTATCGTCCGGCCTCTCGAACAGCCCAAGAAAATAATAGTCATTTAATTTAAATAAATTCATACATTTACGTAAATTTTTTAATATACATATGCAAAGTTCACACCTGTAAAAACTTTTGTCAACGTGGTAAATTGCTAGTGAAAAATTACATTATTAATTTCCGTAACACGTTGCAAAACAATGATTTAATTTTTCTGACTCAGATATACTTTTCATTAGGAATTAATAAATAATTTATTTTTTTACTATCCGGATTACCATTTCCATGAATACTTTTTAGTTTATATATTGTTATAAATGTTATAACAGATTAAAGGTGTTTGTATATTTTGCCTAATTGAGGACTAAATTAATAACTTACGTAAAAATATTAACTTTTACGATAAAAACTAATAAAATATTCTAAAAAAAGTATTTAAAACTAGTAGTTTGTTTCTAATTTAATTTTTAATAATTTTTTGATTTTTGCAAAATATTGTGATGGTTAAAAAATAAATTTTATTTTCCAAAAAAGTATTTTTCGGAAAGAATAAATTTTTTAAAGTTATTTTTTAATATGAATGATAAGACAAAAAAGTTTTTCACTAACATTTTCTCAAAAAAGTAAATATTTTTATTTTATCAAGAAAAAATAATTACTACGTGTACAGTAATTAAGTTTATCTATTTGTTATAGTGTAAAGCTAACATTAACATACACCTACTTACAACAGTAGAGTTTATGATAAAAAATTGAGAATTTTATCCATTTTTGTAAGACAGTTAGCAAGGTAATAATTAGCTCACACGGAAATACTAATGAAAATGAACTACCTAAATTATTACGGAAAGAAAGGATATATATTTGAAGCGAATCTTATTAATGCAGACTTCGGATGGGAGTCAACTAAGAAAAAACGAGCGTCACACCCTAAGTGTATATATACACTAACTACATATCGATACTAACATGCGTGTTCGGGAAGCGATATCTCACTCAGTCTCTCTCTCTCACTCTTATACACGGCTTATGCTTATACTCGAATTCTCTGTTGTAGGTAGATTTCATTAGAAAACTACTTATTGTAATGGGTACTATGATTCGACTTCCGGAAAATTTTGACATATCTTCGCGTTTCACATCCCTCAGACCCCAAAACCAACGTCAGTTCAAAAGTTTATACATAGATATATTTCACTTTCTTGTGGACACGTAAACTGCCGTAATATTGCGCCAATCACTTTCAAATTGATACATAAAATATAAAGACCCAATATCACGGTCGAGTTCGTTAATGGGCAAAATCAGACCACGGTGGTGGTAATGGGGTGGGGGGGCTTTTTCGAAAAAACAAAATATCACTATAACTTTCTTATTAAGCAAAATATCGAACTCGTTTAAGTTCCTACTGTTCTTTGGATAAGGACCTAAAACTTATATAAGTAAAGTCGTTTGATATCACTAACCATTGGCCCAGGGGGTGGAGAAAATGGGGTTTCGAAGACAAAAAAAAATCATATCTCCCTTAATAGGCACAGTATCGAATCGGATTAAAGTGGTCGTTAGTCCTCTAAACTAAATCTATCTCCGTCTTCACGTGCCGAGAGGAATTTTTTTATAATATGTGTTTTTCATTGTTAGTTTATATTTCTTGTTAATAAAAAATTGTATCATTTATGTATATTGCATATACGTAGTTTTACATTGTGGCTTCCATAGTGTGTCCACGCACCGATGCATTCGTTTTAATTTTTTTTTTTAATTGTTATACATCCAGTGATCTAACCATTTTACCTCCACAATTCTCAAAAAGGAAAAAAATATATAAGGAGCGAACCCTCCTTTCAACCACAACCCAATGAAACCTAGTTAAAACTAGGATAGCGACGGGTATGAACATACATGTATAAAGTATACATGAGCAATTAATAAAGTATACATATGAGCAATTTACAGGTTTCAACTGCAATTCACAACGGAAGATTTAGATACGTTTTGGCTTGCTCGTCTAAGTTATTATGAAAATTTAATCAAAAAAGCATTGAAAATACTAATCCCTTTCGCCACGTCTTACCTCTGTGAAAAGGGATTTTCCGTCTATGGTTGCACTAAAAACTAAATATGAAAATCGTATTTTATCACTTGTAAATAATTTGGTCTTATATGTTTCTAACCTAGATACATGTATGGAAAAAATTTTAAAAGAAAAACAAACCTAACCATCTCATTAATTTATTTTTTTTATACGTTTACTTAAAAATGTATATAATAGATGTTTTTTCTCGTAAAATGATTTAATTATTGTTTACGTGTAAAGTTGTAGGCTAATTACGCGGCCCCCTATCATTTCACCGAGACCCCCGTGGGGACCGCGACTCCCAGGTTGAGAAACACTAAACCCACCGGGTTGGTCTAGTGGTTAACGCGTCTTCCCAAATCAGCTGATTTGGAAGTCGAGAGTTACAGGTTGAGAAACACTATAAAAAGCCTAAACATCATTATGTCATCGCAGAATGCCCCTCGGGCCTCAAAGCGCCGTTTACTGGCGACCACCGTCGTGTCTTCGCTTATGTATGCCGTTCCGGCCTGGTGGCGCTCTATCGCCATCAGGCGCAACAAAGAGAGACTGGCGAGGACGCACAGGTATGTGCTCCTAGGTGTTGTGTCCACATACAGGACAGTGTCCTATGCCGCCCTGTGCGTGTTATCGGGTACACCTCCTATTGATCTAATCGCAAAAAAGAGGGTGGAGAGGGCACAAGGCAAGCCAGAACAAGAGGTCAGGGATGCTGTTTATAATATCTGGCAGGAAAGATGGTCGCAGGAAGCTGTGGGTCGATGGACGAGAACCCTCATCCCCAACATCAAGTCATGGTTGTCGAGAAGATTTGGTGAGGTTGATCATCACCTATCGCAGTTTTTTACAGGACATGGTTCTTTCAATAACTACCTGCACAAAATAGGCAAGAGAGAAGAGCCAATTTGCAACTACTGCAACGAGATAGATGATGCTGAGCACACCTTTTCTGAGTGCAATAGGTGGGACACACTTAGACATAGTAAGGCACTCACAGGTATAACTCCAGAGACAACAATAGACTACATGCTAAGAAGCGAGTCAAACTGGAACAATTTTGCTAGCTTTGTTAGACAAGTTGTTGTACAGAAATACTCCGATGAGAGAAGACAAGGTGTTGGCTAGAATAGGACTGGGTGGACAGCCTTGCAGGTGAGGTCCAGCATGCTGCGGTGTGTTGGCACTGATGAGCCACCAAGGACTCCACGGGTAACAGTCAGATAACAGCACACTGAATACTGAAGGAACCCGGCGCCGCGTCACGGCGAACTGGGTCTAGCGTGGTGTCCAAAAGGGCAATATTAATAAAGAGCTAACCGGTAGGCCGACCTGCCATGCCGGTATATAGCCGGTAGGTGGGGAGGCCTATTTGAGTTTAAAGACACTCCCCTGGGCGGCGTAATACCAACAAGTCGGTCCGGCCCAGGGAAGCTGAGAGAAAAAAAAAGAAAAGAAAAAAAAAAGGTTGAGAAACACTGACGACGCATTGAGGACCTTCGAGGTATGTGAGACGGGCGCGCAATTTGGGGAGAGTACGCGTGAGGGGCGTTCCCGGACTCTAACTAGTAGGTATTGACGGGGAGGGTAGTCCTTCTGAGGAGAAACATCATGGCAACCAGCAACCAGAATCAAGGGTCGTGATGTTTCAAAGATCTAGGAGGAATCTTTTTTTTTTCGAGCCACCGGGTTGATCTAGTGGTGAACGCGTCTTCCCAAATCAGCTGATTTGGAAGTCGAGAGTTCCAGCGTTCAAGTCCTAGTAAAGCCAGCTATTTTTACACGGATTTGAATACTAGATCGTAGATACCGGTGTTCTTTGGTGGTTGGGTTTCAATTAACCACACATCTCAGGAATGATCTTCATTCACACTCATACATATCATCCTCATTCATCCTCTGAAGTATTATCTAAACGGTAGTTACCGGAGGCTAAACAGGAAAAAGAAAAAGAAGAGGAGGAATATTTTAGGCGGTTACCTGTTGTCCCTAAGTGGTTAAAAATTGTCCGTAAAAAAAAAAAAAAGGTTGAGAAACAAACACTGCATTACATATATATATGTATCAATTTAACCTTTTATCCAGTCTGTTAGAGAAAACTGATTTACCTTCATACAAAATATAATAAAAAGATTTTTGAAAATATTTGTTTCCTAAAATTAGTTTGTTATGTAAAAAACAAAATTGGAGAATTTCAATTTTAGTATCAATTTGTGATATTTGTGATATTTCATTAAAAATTTTTAGATTCGGCGTTTTAGATTTAAAAATAAAGCAATGTATATTTTCTACCATTTTTAGAAAAACATTTTTTAATTATTAAAGTGCATATCAGCACTATAATTATGAAGAATTTTAAGATCTGTAACAGGTTTTTATAGATACAATACAATTCTAAGTTGACTTCTCTTTATGGATTTAATTTTATTGTATATAAAAAGAACAATAAATTCTTCGCCCTATAATGTATGTTATACAAGTACAAAAGGACATACGAGTATTATCGTGACTTCTGAATTTCAGATATGTTAATACTATTTAAGTTCAATTTATCACAGTTGACTTTCTTTTTACTGCTGTGAAAATAATTTTCCAACTTTTATTTGAAAAGAAGTACTTTTTCGGATAACATTTCCTTTTAAATCCTAATAATACTCGTAAGATCTACAGAGCTGTAGATCTGTAGATCGTATAAGATCTACAGTCCATAAATAAGTATCCTTTTACAGTATAATTTGAGTTTATAGTTAATTAATTTATGATTATTACTTTTTTTATTTGGCTATGTTTAATTCTTAAAATAATTTTTTTTATAAAAGAATATATATGAAATTCATATATGTTGTGTCTGTGTAATGTTCATTATTGAGCTTTGTAGCTAATTTATTAGTATGAAAACTAAACATCAAGTAGCCAATTACCGACTGCTTTGATTTTAAGTTCTGACGACTGGGTCTGTCTTTGATCACTGTCTCTCATTTTCCCTAGTATCAAAATAATTTTAGATTTTACGGCGTACTGCACACTATTATATACATGCAGAAATAGAATATACTATAACGATGTGGTCAGTTTGTTTGATAACTAAAATTGCAAACTTTATTTTACCCTTTTAAGAAACTTTTTTTGTCTTTTCAAATTAAAATATATTGTAGAGTACGCTATTATTGATGGCGATTGTTTGAATTATTGCATCGTTAAAAAAATAATTATTACGTATAAAAACAAAAACTGGATCGATATATACAGTTATTTTTACGTTCAATTACCACCTAGGAAAAAAAGGTCACGGTGTAACAACATTTCTTGAGAATACCAAATCAAATATATACTACCCAATAATTGGATAAATATACTAACTGGATATATTAATTCACTAAGCTGATAAATGTTATATCGCCATCAGCAAGTGTAAGACATTAAGAGATACAGAAATTATATTTTCAAGCATATTGAGAGTGTTGTGTATTTAGGTTTGCTGATGGGTAATAGTGGAAAAATGTCGATGAAATACATAGAAGGATAATGGTGGGTAATAGAGCTTTTTATATAATTTTAAGAAGTTATTTATCTCATACCTCTTATCAAGAACAGCTAAGTTGAAACTGTATGGAGCTCTAGTTGGGCCTGTGGTATGTTGTGGTTCTGAAACATACATGTTGACGATAAATGACGCACCGAAGCTGAGAATATAAAAAAAAATAATCAGTAGAATCACTGGACCGGTCTGTAAGAATGGAAAACTGAGAGCGATAAATAATGTTGAGATTAATGACTAACAGGAAAATGAAGATATTGTAAAGTTAGTTAAATAAAGAAAAATTAGATGGATGGATCATGTGACGAAAATGTGAGAGGAGATGATGGCAAAAAAAATATAGAGGGAAACGGGGTAGAATAAAAGAAGAAAAGGATGACCACGAAATCGATGAATAAATGATGTGGAGCATGACTTGAAGGGCTTGACGATTTCAGTTAGAGAGGAAAGGCAGAGATCGAGACAAATGGCGGAGCTATGTTCAGAAGGCCACGGGTGACATCGGTCTTTAGCGCTAGAAGTAAGGAGTAAGATAAATATTTCAAATTTAATAAAGTAGTAATTTCACATTTTTTGCAGTCTCATCACAATTTTAAAATTTTATGTCAGATCGTTTTATACAAGACTCTCGAATTTCGATTTACAATTAACATAATACAAAATGTATATACCATCAACATTAAGATTAGTATATACCATTAACATTAAAACTAATACCGTCCATCCTCAATAGTACTCCGGGATTTATAGAATGAATCTTCTGTAATCATTGTAGAAATTAATATAAAAAAATAAATATAATCTGTCAACAAAGGATTAATATTATTTTTTATCTTGGTTAATTAATTGCGCTATTGTATTATTATTAAAAATATTTATTATCGAAGAAAGTAATAATTGTTGCGCGGAGCAAAGTGAAGTTTGTTGTCGCACCTATTGAAAATTTCATAGCAGCTACAGATTCTTGCCATGTTCTTGACCAGTTCTAATTGACAATAGCAGCTCCATGAATTGAACCAACACTAATGAAGCATTTCAATTTTTTTTATTTTTACAAAAAAACATTACATATCGTAAGTTTTAAAATATTACAGTACTATAATTACTGTTACAATTACGATATCCAAACTTTCTCCACTTACAAAAGTAGGATCATGGGCAGACAAGAACGCCACGTTCCAGAGTCACGTAATAGAAGGACCATCGGTTGAATAATGACCAAAATTGGGAGGCCCCACTCATCGAAGCGGAGGGTCTTCCGCCAGATTATAGGAAAGATTGCAGGAAAGGATTGGGCCTGCTAACCCTAGAGAACATCACTGGAACTACGCCACAACGAATGATCGTGGAACGCGATGTCCATGATGTCCGTTAAAATCATCCAAACATAGTTCGCGGAAGATGTCCAGGAATGAATGACTAATTTCCTCCGAGTCTGCTTTGGGGCAGGTTTCCGGCCTTAAGATCGAGGTTAAAAACATATAATAATAAACCGATCCCGATGAATTAAAAGAGTGAGGCCAGCAGTGGAGATGCGGATGGAGACGGTCTCTTGGGGTATTGTGATAATATAGTAAGGTGGGCTCGGTATCACAAAGGAGAGTCCACACTACTATGGGGTACGAGTTCGCATGGTGCCTGTAAAGATGTTTCACCTCCTCGAACGAAAATAAAAGTAGGATGTAATCAGATTTTAAATGTCGGATGATGCATTTCCCTGGAATGTAATCCCGTTTTTTTTTTTTTGGAATTAGGTTAAAACACTTTTTTATCTCTCTCCTCACGTTTATTTATATCATTAAGTCCTTGATACGTGTTACTGACTAATATACATATATATATATATATATATATATATATATATATATATATACGTATGAGGCACATATTATTTACTTTAATATATATATATATATATATATATACTAACTAAAATTAATTACTTTATATCCGGAAGGGAGAAGCCTTCCGTAGGGGACAACTACCGCTGAGTGTAGTTATTCCTACACCTAGTTTTTTCTTTTCTTTTTTTTTGTAATGATGCAGTTGGATGATATCCTGTTTTTTTTTTTTTGCAACGCGTTTAATTTCCCGTGCAGTGTTTTTTATAATTTTTTCTTAATTAATTATATTATTATACATTAATATTTTACGAAAAGAAAAATACGAAATACAAAAATTGTACTGCAGTTTATTCATTATTATTTTTTTTTTTTATTGAAATACTACATTTTCATCATAATTTCTCCTAAACAAAAGCAAAATATCTAATTGAATATTTCTTGTCGTTGTTTATTTAATTTTTTTTTGTAATTTTTTATTTTATATTTATGATAAATATGTATACATGATTATTGTAAATGGTCTTTAAAGACATATGAACAAATTTAATAATCAATATTTCTATTTTCTAACACGACATAAATTGAATGTTTTCATTTAAGCATGAATGACTTTGTGGTTCATTTAAGTTTGATGTAGAAGTAATTGTGCTACAGACATTAGATTATTATTTTTTTTTAGGAGAGAGGGTGTTTCGCGCCACGACTGCTGTGGTCATTAGCCCTTTTGCCAAACAAAAAAAAAAATGCTCTAATTCCTCTTTCCTTCCGTAGTAAAATAACTAGCGACCTAGCCAGTAAACTAGTCTTGTCAGACAGATCATCCAGAAATAGATTTGTCATAGGACATTAGAACCCCTAAATATCACAAGATGATAGCGGTATATAAGGCCCTTCCCAATTAAGAACATATTTCCATTTCAAAGAAATGTTGTCATCTATCAAATTTGGTGTAATTATCCCGCAACCCTTAATAGAAATTCGTTATAAAACATAAAAACTTCAGTTGTACCGTCTATCGTCCAGGTTTACCTTTAGGCGTTCTTTTTTTCTTTCCTGTTTCTATCCTCTTTATGGCCTCCGACTCTGTTTCCAGGATGTCTAAGGCGTCGGAGATGGAATCATCTGATCCTCCACAGTGTCTAAGCTTGATGTACTCACCGCTAACATTTTTGGGGAGGCTAAAGAACTCGCCCTCGTTTTTAAAGGTCTCCGAGCTTTCGGAGGCTCCACTGATGCTTTTCATCACTCTTTTCCAAATATCTATGCGCCGTCTTCTTTACTGATTCCTTGAATGGGGGGGGAGGGGATTTTCTTTATTTCAGCTTTTACCGTCGGTGTATTTTTTTCAGACTTCTTCTGAGGTTTTTTTATACATCTTTAGTTTCGCCGGCCCCCGTAACCAGACACGCAATTAACCATAAATGCAGCTCCGGGGGATGCCTTCGCCTCAAACTTCTCCGAAAGCACGCAAGGCCCTGCCCAGGAAGCCGGGACTCGGTCTTTTTCTATGCCATGCCACAAATGAGGAGTTCCCAAAAGGGAACTCACCACCGGGACTACAGCCTTACATTCTCCCAACGGCATCTCAAAAGAGTCCCCATCCGATCATTGAAGGTGGGAAAAAGAAGCCTCCCATTTCTTCCGAGTTGACCTGTTCCTCAAAGACACCATGACGTTACTGTGAAGACACAACTTCTGACGCAGATGGTCCCGTTTTGCATCCTCGACTTCCGGGCGCAAGACCTTACAACTTACAGGATTTACATCGAAGCCTCTGCTTACAATCTTTTCGTTTATGGCCAACCTTACCACACGTAAAACAATGCTCACTTCTATCTGCGTCATTACAGAACTTGGCTCTGTAGTCCGAACTCCAGCATCGAAAGCAGAGTTCGTCGGAGGCAGGCCACTTCACCCGAAAGGCCACTCACCTAATGCGAACACGCCCATCAGACAGCAGTTTGTCTGCAAGGATGGGCGGCACAGCTAGTGCTATTACTTGAGTTGGCCGTAAGCCGACCGCATTGAAAAAACGTCTACAGTGACCGACTAACCCGTTATTTTACGAATTTCCCTGAGAAACACATCCTGCGTCGGGAGATCACTCACTTCCTTGTTAAGTACGTGAAGGACCCTCCTTCCATCCCTTCCAGCCAGGGCCATAGTAGCACCCTCCACTTTTTCGGTGATATCTCTGCTCAACTGTTCGGCCGCACCACCATCGGTTCCCACCCGGAGGTGAAGATCCTCTCCTTGGCCCTTCTGTACGTACCCCGGTTTCACCCTACGACACTGCACTCTTCCCGGAGCGGCGGAAATCAGCGTAGGACCCCCCTCACCGCCTTGACCACCAACTTGGAGGTCGTGACCTCACTGGTCGTTTCTTGTTTGCGGCATCAATGTTGACAACGGACGCAATAAATAAACAAAATACCGCTTCCCTTCTCATGTATACACAACTTAAAAATTTGTCTGATCCTTCCAGGCGGCCCGCAGAAACAGACCGGTCGACTCCATCCATCATTCAGCATTTGGTAAACTGATCTACAGATGACAGAGACTATCCCACTATCCCCAACCGTCGAGTTGATTACAAAAACGTAATTCGTTCTTCCAAGATCTATCTTATACGCATCATTCCCGCCAGATAGATCGCGGGTAGCTGATCGCTCAACAAGGACCTGACACACTCTCAATCTACCGGCACAAGCCAGAGCCCGAATCCATGGAGCCCTCTGGAACATCGTAGCCTTTTGAGGGTTGTCGATCCCAACCGCCATACCAATAATCCAAGCGAATTTAACACCTTTTCCAAATTCTGTAGCATCTTCTACCAGGGCTGAAGATTGCATGACGTCTTCAATCAGCCCCTCAAAACCAGCCGTTCGAGGTCTGCGTCGGTGGTCCCATCATCAATCACCCGCCTTAGATCCTCACCCGTCCAAATCATGTTCTACCGTAGGCCCCCGTTTGATATCTGTGAGGTCTCATCCGTGATGATGAAGTAAGTCTGTATGGCCTCATCCACCACGTCCAGTTGTGCAGGCCGCCCCGCCTGAGGCCTTTGTATTAACTGCCTGAGGCAGTTGTATTGCTTGTTTAGCTTCACTTTCCTTCACCTTTTGACTGATCAAAGGCTCATTCCTCGGATGTGTAACAATCAGTTGTTTGGCGACATCTGTTTTTATCTGTGTCTGCTGTGATTTACGGTTTCTCTAACTGATCGACTTTTCAATTTCTCATTGATGATATGTTCGACCAGATTAGCTAGAGCAGGTGGCAGTTCAGATAACACGTCCATTAGTTTAAAAGAATTTGCAGGAGATGCAGAAAACTGAGCAAAAGACGCAACTTCGGGGAATTTATTAAGCAAACTTTTCCTAGCATCGAAATAGCTGACCTTCTGTGTGGTTTTCAGCTCCTGCCTTGCTACTTCCTGTTTATAGACTGGACAGCTTCGCGATCTCGCAGAGTGGTGATCGAGACGATTGGTACATCCAGGTGGATTCCTGCACGAGTCATCAGTATGCAATGATTTACCACAAACAAAGATTTGGTTTTTTGTGCATTGCGCTGCTGTATATCAAAATTTTTGACATTCAAACACCGCAACGGAGTCTGCATAAAAAGACGAATTTCCAGTCTATGAAACCCAGCCATTATTTTTTCGGGAAACTTTGGTTTGTTAAATGTCAGAACATGTCACGCGGAGGGTAAACTTCTCCGTTGCGTCGTGTGTTTAATCGTCGACATGCAACAACTCCTAGTTCGTGAAGCACTTCGACGATTTCTTCTTCTGTGCAGTTTAGAAAGTCCGTACACACAACAACACTATTGAAGGTGTTTAGCTTACTATGTGGTACAACTTTAATATCGGTGGTCCCATCTTCTTAGCTTTGAATAATCGTGACAAATGTAGATCGTTGACAATCTCAAAAAACAGTCCTATAGCAGTCTTCCGTGTCTCCTTAAGAGGCCCGCCTACAGTTTCCGAGCTCTCTGGGGCAATCACAGAAGGACTGAGTTTGGTAAAATCCCCTTATTTTTTTCTTTATCACCAAATATTTTTGCAGCATCGCTTCACCATCTTTTGGTCGAAACTTAATTCGATCTTTATTTCTACATCACTAAATTGACGATCTTCGTTCTCTTCGCTTACAAAGATAATGGCTCTTTTGAATGAGGGTTTATATGTGAACGGTCGGCAAAAGAAATTGTGGAAGTAAATATTTCCATAAAAGTTTCGCTCATCAATATGTCGAGAGTTGGGAGTGCAGAGGAGGTTATGCATGCCCTACATCATTGATGCTGCCTGCATTCCTCACTCAGCCGCCTCCCACGAATTAAACCCGGGCCGGGGAGTCAGGTACTGCCTGACCTGCTATACCGACTTCCCAGGACGTGACAGTAAGGTCTCCGATACCCTTACCCATGGGATAAAAGGCGAAAACCTTTTTACCCTGTCAAGGCAAAAAGTGACTGACTCATTCTGAGTGGTGCAAGACTTCGGAAAAGCAAGCACACATCAAATCACCCTAAAACCATCCTACTAAAGAAAAGAGCACTCCCTCTCCGCGCTCCGCCCAACGACGGCAAAATCGGATCACAGTCATTGCTTCCGCTTCCGCTTCCGCTGCAAACAGCAAAACGAGAAGCACAACAGCAACCAACTCCGTCACCTCGGAACGGGCCAATCCTGCATTCCACATGGGAGCTCCTGAGCAATACTATTGCCCCGTTGGCCACATAAGTAAAATACAGACAACTATGTCGTTGCCTGTCCCGGACGTGAGCGTAGATGTAATTGCACGAACATAGGGTTGAATTTTGTCCTGGATATTATTATTATAACTTAGAGAAAATGTATGTTATGCATTGTTTCTTGAAGAATGGATATATTACTTTGTATCTATTATAATACAGATATGTTTTACAATATTTGTCGTAGTATTTCTTGTGGTCGTGATACAAGTTAAACATCTAATGTATAAATTTCACAAGTAACGCTTTCTCTGAATGTAATGATCTCCACGTTACATTCACCCCTTGCGATAAACAGAGTGAAGAAATAATCGCAGAGCTGTACATCTCCTTCGTTGTGGAAAGCTTGGACAGTTTATGTATGAATGTGTTTGTTTCAGTAAAAACGTCAGCGGGGAACCACTTAACTCCTCATTTTCTTTACTTAGTCTGCCATTGTATGGTTATTATTTGGAAAATGTCCTTGACAATTTCGGAAGTGACTTACTTTTATATATCATTTTTGGTCGAATACAACTGTATTTTATTTTTTTGCTTATAAACATAATTTTTTTTTATAAAAAATTAGAGTTTTTTGTACAAGTAATTAAAATAAAAAAGTCACTTTTTTTATTTTTGTGATCAAGTATTGTATTTATCATAATTTTCAATTCCAATACGCCCTAATTGAACCATTAGAGAAGTTGAAAATTGAAAATTTACTTTTATTTTAATTATAAACTCTGTATATCATTTAAATACAATCCATACGCACAAGCTTATAATCATATTTAATAATTTACATTGATGCAATTAGCTCTATAAAGCTGTATGCAATTTAATCGTATACAGAAAGGAATTAATGTACTTGTACTCTTTCTTCTCATCTTTTATTCCTAGTTACTCATAGCATTAAAGAAAGAAATTATTGATAAAACTACAAATTTCGAAATAGTCTTTATTTTTACATTTTGCGTTTGAAAAAAATTAATTTGCTTGTTTGATTGGATGTAAATAAATGGAAAAGATACCGCTAATTCGTTCTCTGCCCAATTTTTTTTAACCATAACGCGTTTTAAGTATGATTATACACCGTATTATGGGTATTGATTTCGTTAGTGGGCGTAACGCGGGTATTTTACTTTGTTTTGTAACTGAAATAATTTTTTTTTTCCATTTTGGGTAATACATAATGTAATGGGTAATCGTACATAATGTAGAACGTTGTGGCTATTGTCGCGTGTTCGTGGCTCGTTCAGGATATTGAGAGATTGACAATTGAAAACGTTTACATAATTACAATTTGTTAGTTTAAGAACATAAATAAAAGAAGACAAATCAATTCAATAATAATGGCTATAAGAATAATATACGACAATAATAAACATAGTAATAACAACCAAAACAATAATAACAACAGTGATTACATAAAAAAAAAAAAAAAAACAGAATTTAAGTAATCGTCAGGATTTATTCACAGGCAGTTAAAATTATTCACTTCCATTGACAGAAGACATTAGCATGACCGCTAGTCTTAAAACTTAACCATTAGTCTTGTATTAACAACAATATTACAATAAATGAGACAAAAATAAAGTTCTTTTACTGAAAATACCCGTTGTTCACAAATAAAACTGCCCTAACAATTTACGAATGGAATTTAGTGCATTATCTCTTTCACTTATAGTCTAACAGTAACTTACCGAACCATTATTTGTTTTTGTGTACTGGAATTACTTGTGACGTCACCTTAATCACGTCGAACTTATTCCACTAGAAATTCGCTCCTTCTCTGACATCACAGAATACTCTCGCTTCAAATTCTTATAAACACCATCTTATAAACTCCATCGTAGTACTCTCTCGCAGACTATCCCACCAGACTTCATCTCGCAGACTGATTTCACAGATTCTCCTTGCAGAATAACATCTCACAGAATGTGACCAACTTCAATTGGTCTTCCTCGGAGTATTTATACTCCTATCCTCTCTACCTGCCGGACCGGACGCCAGTTGAGCGTGAGAACGATCGCCCGAGTCCTTTTAGTTTCCCATGCATTCCTGACCTGAGTCTGGTAACTCTTCTCACGTAACTATATTTATTTTAGTGTCAGTGGGCAATATTTTAAATGACGATTGTTAAAAAGAACCTGTTACCTTTACTAAAAGAGTTTATTTTATCCCCCTTCTAGACTTCTGTCATTATTATATTTCCTAATATTTTCTTTTAAATTGGCAGGAATATGTTACTGAGGTCCGTTATACCGGTCTTCTTACACTGTAATCGATTTAGCCAACTCGAGATGATTCTAATTTATTCAAAATACAATGGGGCATTATATCTTAGTAAGTTTTTTCGTGGTATTTATTTATTAGATAATCGTTTCCGTGATTATAAAATAACTTACATAAATATTAATTGTTTTAATTAACTAGAAGAAAAATGTAATAATTTGTGTCATAAGTAATTTTTTTTATATTTTTTATTAATGAAATAGAAAACTTTTCTTTACTATTGGTTTCATACTGTTTGTTTTATATTTATTTATTTCTGTATGACATACTAATACTACATTTGAAATATCTTTCAATTTCAATTTGTTACATAAAATAATTTTAAAATTAATAATTAGTATTTTTTCGTAAAAGTAAAAAACTCAGAACGCTCTGTGAGTAAAATTAGAATGACATCATTTTGTGGTGTTTTGTAATACAAAGCTAAACAAAAACATGTTTCGTCTACTGAGCAAATTAAAATACCCGCATTTCATTCCGGCTGTTTATTTCTGTGACAACAAAAATAAATAATAAACAAAACGCGTTGTACATATATTATACCATCAAAGCATTGTGATCAAAAAATTCGGGTAGTGAATGAATTCGTGATTTTAGAAACATCTACATAGATCTATAGCAGTGTTTCTCAACCCTTTTTTATGGCGGACCAGAAAAATATAAAGGGATCGGCGACTCTCGGCTTAAATTTTTTGACGAGCAAAAAAAACTTGTAATCATATTTTTATTTTATTAGTAATTAAATTTACATATACGAGTACATAATATTAATTAATATCATTTCTAAATATAAACAACAAAACAATTCATAAATGAAAATCAGAAAATAAATAGCAAAAAATAAATTTAGGTTGTTTCATTTAAAAATAGGAACTACAAAAAAATCATATTACAAACTAATTGTTAATTTAATGAGAAATTTGTTGTAGCTCATTTTGCACAATTGTTTCAATGTCGGATTGAAAACTACTTAAACCTAATGAATTTATTGATAAACAATATCTTGTTTTGGTTTTAATAAGTGTCATAGCTGAGAATCCAGCTTCATACAAATATGTGGTCGCAAAGGGAAGTGGCATTTTCGTGGGTTTGTTATGTAAATTTGGATATTCATTTTTTATTGCAATCCAAAATTTAATTAAATTCATAGTTGAAAATTTGTTTTTTAATGTTGTCTGGACTCAATTCCAAGAGACGTTCTTGGTCTTCGTTAATTAAATTTATATTATTACAATTTTCTCAATAAAAAATTAGTTATCAATAAATTCATCTCCTGCAAGTTTATGTTTGTGTAAAATATTTTTCAAATCCATCATATGACTCTAAATGTTGACTTATTACTACATTCAGATAATCAACTACTAATCCTATTGTGTACCAATAAAATCGCAAAAAACATGCCCACCCATCACAATAAAAGTGTTTAACTTAACCATTCATGAATACATTTTGATTAATTTTTAAAAACAAGCACTAATGAGCATATTATATTTTTCTGGAATTTTTTATTTATTTCATTTGATTGTTTTGCTCTTTTAAGTTCTTAAACTGTAAAAATAAAAGAAATGTAATAGGTCTGTTTGTTTTTATTTTTTTATTAGCCTAAACATGATTATTGTATATGTTTTTATGAATAAAAATGCATACAAGCACAATAAAACAAAAAATATATGTTTATACATTTTATACAGTACATTATTTACATTATAATGTAGTACGTGAGTAGAAAAGATTAGAAGCTTTTGAAATGTAGTGCTATTGGAGAATGTTAAAAATCAGATGGGTGGACAAAGTGACAAACGAAGAGGTGTTGCGGCAAATCGATGAAGAAAGAAACATTTGGAAAATATAGTTAAAAGAAGAGACAGACTTATAGGCCACATATTAAGGCATCCTGGAATAGTCGCTGTAATACTGGAGGGACAGGTAAAAGGAAAAAACTTTGCAGGTAGGCAACGTTTGAATTATGTAAAACAAATTGTTAGGGATGTAGGATGTAGGGGGTATACCGCAATGAAAGGACTATCACTAGATAGGGAATCTTGGAGAGCTGCATCAAACCAGTCAAATGACAGAAGACAAAAAAAGAAAATAATATACATATAAAGTGGGCGCGATTTTATGGTACACAATGAGGGGGGATTGGGCTAAAAGTTGGAGAACCGCTGGTGTAGGCGATTACACATAAAAGTACGCATTGCATGACGTACCCACAGCCACCATCTCTTCTAAAAATGAGTAGATAGAACAGAAATGTCTTCACATTTCTGTTGTAGGTATAGCAATCTCGTTTACATGAACACCGATGTAGATTCACATCGATGAGTGGAGTTTTAATCTAGATCAGAGATTGATCTTTTAAGCGTGCACTTTGAAGTGAAGGGAGGTGAAGAGTGCATATCTTTTTTCTGTCTACTACAAGGTAGGATCGCGCCTCGCCTGTCTTGTACTCGTAGATTAACACAGTTCACTAATAAATCCTTAAGATTACACTAATGTACCACAGAATTGCGAGACGGGAGAGTATTGTACATACTTTACAGTAGAAAACGGTAACATTTACACATGTAGGAACTCACACGTGAGGGCTCTCCTGTCAAATGAACGTAGATACCAAGTGTGTTACAGCAAAAAGGAGTGGACGTATCCCTCACAATAATTTTAATTTATGATTTCTTTCAAGAAATAAAAACAAATAAACACAAAATGTATTTAAAGAAAATAATAATTGCACTAATACATTAATTACATTTACACCGATAGGTTCTAAAATAAATTCTTTTGATTACTATTATTTAAATAAATATGCAAAAATATATAAATAAAATAAATCTACAGTAAACTTGAGATAAATTTTCTTATTTACTAATGATATAATATATAGCTATAGCTGAACAAAAAAATATCTTCATTTATTCAAATATTTTTATTTATTACTAAAATATAATGTTATAGAAAGAATAGGAAAATGTGTATCATAACAAACCCCTGCCTTTCACAGCCAAGCTTGTATTTTCGTTTGACACACAGTGCACAAATAGATATATACGAGTATAATAAATTTTTAAATGGTTAGTAATAAAAAATCATCCATTGAACAATGAATATTCCTTTATTAACGACTATTTTTGTTTGTAATCAACTTACTTAACACTTAAGTATGAGTATATTTTGATCAATTTGAGAAAAATAAAGAAAAAGATTAACTTAAAAAATACATCTGCCAAAAAAACAATTAGCTTCCAACAAATAAACTATTTAACAAGTTCGGTGGCATTATCTTGCGGACCGGTGGTTGAGGAAGACTGATCTATAGCGTCTGTTTGCCGTTAAGTACAAGTTTTTGCATCCGCATTTTCTAATGTTATTCTTGTACTTATAAATTATAATTATTTAAATTATATTTAAACATAAATTTTCTTAAAATTGAAATATTTTATTGCATCTTTTTATTACATAACGTTTTCTCTACCTGCGTAACTTTTTTTAGCCTGCGTTTTAAAATTGATCTAAGAACCAAGTTTGTCTCTCTTATACCCTTCCTCTTTGTGGAATCGAAATGGTTCTCACCGATTACCTCACGTTCTATTCGCCTGAAGAATATCTCAGTAAGTATTTTAGATGAATGAAACGCTAAATTGATTGTGCGAATGTTTTCATATTTATCTGTGCCAGTTTTCTTTGGTATAGTAGTAGTTACACTTTTTAAAATTAAAACATATTTCTCCAATCTCTTAATTTTTGCGTAATAATACAGTAAGGCTTTTTTAGTTCTTTATAACCCAATCAGTTTAGTGATTCAGTAGCAAAATCTTGGTGAGTCAGATTGGGAGGAGAAGAGAAAAAAAGCATGACGCGCACGTGTAGTTGAACGTGTGATAACAATAAATATCTTAGAAAACTGCTTATTATGTATTCATCATTCCGTTTATTAGATTCTTTATTAGGAAAAAGGAGATTTTATGAAAAATTATTTAAAAAACCTACATTCAATTAAGTGAATCATATATAATGAATTTTGTTGCTTTCCATAATAATGGCTTATGAAGATTAATAAATGTTGTAAATATCTTCAGTTTATAATAATGGCCATTATTTTTAGCACTTTTTCACTGCATGTAACTGGAATATCATAAAAAAAAGATTTTTTTTTGTTTAAATATGCGAATATATATTTCTAACTATTTTTCTTTAATTTTAATTTATGAAATATTTAAAATACCATATATTTAAATGATTTATTTGATTATTAATATCTCATGCCAAAACTGATAAGCCAAATGAATTATACCTTTTACATTGACTTTTATACCAATATAATACACACGTATAAAGTATTTTACATTTATTAATGTAACTCCACACGTCAACTCCATATACCATACCTTTAATGAAATATATTATAGTTTATATAAAACTAACACTTGGTTTTGATGAGAATATAATATTACATCATCTTAAAGCTCATCTCCATTAATTCATCTGTGTAAGCAAGTATTATGATGAAATTATCATAGCAGAGTTTTTATTACGTCATTTTAGTACGATGATACTCTTGCGATGATACTCTTCTATCTGTTGTGAAATTCTGCTTCGATCATGAATTTAAATCGCTAAAAAGAACTTATATTTTATTTTTACATAATATTTTTGTTAAATTTTGACCTTCCATGGCGGGAGTATTTCATCGTCCTTCAACAGGAAGATTAAAATCCCGATCAGGTTTGCCATTTATCAACGCTAAAAATATTTCATATCACATCCCATGCACTTTATTGAGCTCATGAGGTAAATTAATCATCTGGTAAATTAAAAAATTACAGCACAAATTTTTTCGGGTCTCATAGAAAATATCATTGTACATTGTAATCAACTAGAGTAATAAAGGGACTTTATCTAAATATTTCACGTAAGATTGATTGTTGAATTAATAATTGTACAAATATTTGATGTTAATAAAAAATAATATTTCAGCAATTGTGTAACTGTCCACTTTATTAAAGAATTGGAGGATCGTATCTCACTCTCTAATGAATTAAGTTTAAATGAAGTACAGCAAAAAATGTGTATATGTAATTTAATAGAGGTACAAGGAATTCTTATGGTGTCCACATCAGATTTTTTGTTTTTGAGATATAAATCAGTTACAGCATGCTCTGGAGTTAATATTGTGTACAAACAAATATACTCGTATATATATATATATATATATATATATATATATATATATACATATGCTTTTAGTTTATCTGTTATAGAGTCAAAACAACCGAACACACCAGTCACCAGTTTTTTATTTTGTATTATAAAAATAACCGTTCTTGATGAAATAACTGTTGTTTAGTAAATTGGCCGATAACTGGAAAGCCGTTGACGATAAACTGCGAAAGTTGTTATTTAGAAAAATGAATAAATACCAGACCATATTTGTAAAACCTTTTATGCGTTCCATTTTTTTTTTTTTGAAGGAAGATTAATTTCAGTAATAAAATGTAATTGTATTTATTAACAAAAACCTGAAGCAAAATAAGACCATCCGTCATTTTTTTCGTTACTGTGAAATGAATTATTTAAAAAATTTTAAACTCGTCGACAAAAATAAAACACTTCTAAGTTTGTATAGTTTTGTTTGGCCTCCTTTTTTACACATTCACTTTGCAGCTCAAATAAACTGCTGCTGTCCTATATTTTAATATAATTGAAACGTGAGTATAAATTTAAATTATGAATGCGAGTTTATAAATGTAGATGTGTTAGAACACGTTCATAATTTTTATGTCATGCATTTTTATACTTGATAGAAGGCAATCTAATAAATCATATATTTAAAACAAGTAACTAATAATTTCATAATCAGCAAATACATAAATTCCAAAGTAAAGTTATATATAGCAAATAAAAATATTTAACAAATAGAAATCAATGAAATAACTTAAAATATGAAAATGTATAAAATAATTACAGTTTATATTACTAGACTCCATTTTTTTTATGTTCTTATGTTTTATTGCAAATATAATTCGATTAAAAGGAATGGGCAAACTTTTCATGCTATACTTTAAATAGCTTAATGATCGTACAAGGTGGAGTTACACAATAGTATTATGTATTATGCGAATAATTCATTCTACCAATACATGCAGACTTTTTTTAATGACGGAAAGTTTTTTTGTTAATGTATACGCTAATTTATTAAAATAGCTGTTCTTATCTGTTTTGACAATTTTGAAAATTGATTTATGTTTATTTTGTTTTAATTCAATGAATTATAGAAACTTTTTTTATGACAAAAGAAAAATATTTAATTTTTGTACTATTATCAAGGAAAAAACTGTAATAATGAACGTTTATGTAAGGAAGTAATTATATGACAGTGTCAGAATTTATTTAACCATTTATTATGTGTTTGTACCTCCGTAATGCAATGAGCAGCAACAACAGCAGCATTCATGAAATAAATAACATACGCTTCTTTATCTTACAAATAACACAGTCTAAAACAGAACTGTGGATACTTGACGGCATTTCTTCTGATGAAAGCCCAAAATTAATTAAAATCGTAAAATGGAGTATCAAAAGGAAATTGCTTACAGAATGGTTTTAAAAAATGTAATTGTAGTGTTACGTCATAATAGCAGTATGAACAAAAAATAAACATAAATGTTAAATGATTACTTGATTTAAAATAATAAAAACCGGTTACGAACGTAAATAATTAAAATCAATTTAAATATCATTTAATTAATATGTATAAAAATTTAATTAATATTAAATATAGGATAAATTTAAACAGTATACATACTAAGTAAGCTGAGGTTGCCCCTGTCCTTGTCAACCAGAACTGTCGGCTGGCATTGGAGGGACGGGTGAACGGGGCTTGTTGTACTATCTAATCAGATTGTACTATCTAATCAAACAATTACTAATAACGTAAAACATTTGTATATAAAATACAAACACAACAGGCTAGTGCAATACACTATACAAGGCAAGGGGCAAACTTTCAGCTCATGCATTGTTACTGGTAGAAACATCATAAATGTTATAATAAATTAAACAGCTAAATATGATTTGAAAATTGATTTTACGACTTAAGAAGAAATTTATTCACTCTATAGGAATTCATTCAAAGACATATATACTTGCTTTTATTGATATATGAATGAAATGATGAAAAATCCCAAATCCTTGTTTGTAATCGAATGGATAAATTCGTATCCAAGTAACTATATTTTTAAAATAAATAAGTAAAATTGTATGCAAAAACCCAAAGAATAATTAATAATAATACATACAAAAAGTACCTTATTTCGTTTTACCCTGACATATGTTTTTACGCCCGTGTGAAGCCAATTTAAATTTATAGTAAAATAGCCTTTACTTAGAAAACAAATCGTTGACCCACCGGGTTGGTCTAGTGGTGAACGCGTCTTCCCAAATCAGCTGATTTGGAAGTCGAGAGTTCCAACGTTCAAGTCCTAGTAAAGCCAGTTATTTTTACACGGATTTGAATACTAGATCGTGGATACCGGTGTTCTTTGGTGGTTGGGTTTCAATTAACCACACATCTAAGGAATGGTCGAACTGAGAATGTACAAGACTACACTTCATTTACACTCATACATATCATCCTCATTCATCCTCTGAAGAATTATCTAAACGGTAGTTACCGGAGGCTAAACAGGAAAAGAGGCTAAACAGGAGGTCGTTATAAAATAGTTAGGTCGTTATAAACAATAAAATACAAATAGATGCTTACATATTACACTACAGTTTGTAATAAAATTCTAGATTCAGTTACAAATTTATTAAATGAGACGAAATGAATAAAACCAATAACAAATTTGATATCTTGACTTGCGCAACAATCAACTTGTGTGATCTTTAGACACACGCGTGCGCGCACACACACATAAATCTTTTCAATTGTCACATTTTTGCTGGCTTATTCAATAGCTTCAAACGCTTAATAGCGTAATGGTTAATCTGACCTCTTGCAGTCGCAATCATATTAATGCAGTAATAAATCTAAAATAAATTATGAACTTTCCAAAAAGTTTTCATAGTACACAATCTGCAAACGAAGCTAATTATAATAATCTATTTTATGTGTTCCTAATTCAGTCTTTATATTTTTCTTTCATTCAGTCGAAATTATTTCAATGGGATAATAAGTCACGTTACCCTCTTGTTCGGTCTTGCTATTTCTTGCAAGTAATAAGAAATTATACAACCTAAATAATGAAAATAATCACTCTTATCTTAATATATAATATATTAAAATAAATATCGTTCGTTATTCTGGTTGTACGATTTATTATTACATGAAAGAAATGGAAGACCGTACAAGAAGGTAATCTCAGTTATTATCCGAAATATTTTGACTGAATAAAAGAAAAATATAAAGATTGAAGACTGAAGGATGTATGAAATAAGCAACAGATAAAATAAACTGTAGTTAGCTTTGTAGATATGAATGTACAAAGAAGCTTTTTCATAAGTTTATAATTTAGTTTAGATATATTTTAATGTATGTATAATTTTTTTTCGCTTTATTTATTTTTTAGACATGTTTCTTGTAATTGCCTAACTTAACGTTACGGTATACTCATCTGTAGGTTGAGTTAACCAGTAATTGCAATCGGTAACTTTTTTGTTGATTTTTATTATTTCACCTTCATGCACTAATGTTAATTTTTATAACATGATTTGTCGGGTAAACTTCAAAATCCAACTTTAGTTTGATTTATTTTTACAGCTTAAATGGTGGTTCTAATTTCAAATCATTGGTTCTAAAAGATTTTTCTTTTTTATTTTCATGGAAGCACAATTTAATATGACCTACTTCTATGAAAGAAAGATTGTTTTGAACCACCTATTGAACAAAAATTCTTTTTTTTAATAATACATAAATACAAGGCAACGTAATTAAACCTTTTTTTAAAAAAAAATAAGTTGTGTATAGTGTATTAAATTTAATTTTATTATAAATGTTTCTTATCGTTGTATCATGACGCCTTATAAAATAAAATATTATATATAATATTAAGAAACTTTATAATACATAACCAAATTTTTTTTAATGTAAAGTTAAATGATTTTTTGTCCTTAATTTTTTTCATAAAGGAAACTTTTTATTCCTAGATTTTAATTTGTCACCCCACCTACTTTTCACAAGTTCAGTATCTGTTATATACGCTAACACATTAACTTCTTTTTTTATGTGAATCCAAATTTATAGCAACTGCGGATCCCAAAATTTATCAATTACGTAAAATTAAACAAGATCAGTAAATCACTATATATACGATGGTATATATAGATTATGTGTGTATTATATATATGTAATATAAACTCGTATATATAGTGTATTTATGCCACACATAATCTATATATATATATATATATATATATATATATATTCATTTGCGCGTTTAAAATTTCCTTGTACTGTTATTATACATATGCTTCAGTATTGTTCATCTCAGTACTCAACTAGTGAGATCTTCTTTTAGCTTCCCTGTAAAATCCCCGAACCCTTTCGTATTTCCCCTTTCCGTAAAACCGAAAGTGGTTTCCACTAGGCGCTATCGAACCTACTGGAAACCAATTACACTATCTATGCGAAAAACTTAATTATAAGTATTTTAATCAAAATATCTATAATTACTTTTGCTTATGCGATAGCAGATTGAATAATTTAATTAAAACATAAATAAAAGACTTCATTAAAATAGCTAATTTACATTTTAGATTTTTAGGATTTTTTCTAAAAATTCGAATCATCGTTTTTCTTATTTCTACTTTGTTATAAAAAATGTATAACTAACTTCTTTATATGTACGTGGAGTTGCTGCAACGTAATTCGCACTGAAACGTAAAGAAAGAAAAAAATGTCGCACAGAATGACAGGTACTGACATCTTGTAATCTCATTTCCCTATTTCTAACATTCCAAAATTCATTAACCCAGGCCTTCTCATTTTCTGTCACGTTATGGAATCGAGTACCCTGCTTATGTCAACGCGTCTTAAACAACGTGCAGTGATTGGAATTTAACAGCGGAAAAGTGAACGGTAGTGACACTCATCGTCGTCTGTAAACACTTTGAGAATGTGAATAACATTTCGTGCATAAAAAGCTGATAAACCAAGTACTGAGGATAAACCTTTCAGTAGTCGACCGGTTTCTGGGGCGACATCTACAGAATTTCTGGTAGATAAACATCTACAGGAAGTGGATGAAGCGATTCAAAATGGCCTTTTCTTTCTTTTTCCTGTTTAGCCTTCAGGAATTACCGTTCAGGTATTACTTCAGAGGATGATATGTATGAGTTTAAATGAAGTGTAGTGTTGCATATTCTCAGTTCGACCACTCCTGAGCTGTGTGGTTAATTGAAACTCAACGACCAAAAAACACAAGTATCCACGATCTAGTATTCAAATCTGTATAAAAGTAATAGCCTTTACAAGGACTTATCGACTATAACTCTCGACTTCTAAATCAGCTGATTTGGGAAGACGCGTTCACCACTAGACCAACCCGGTGGGTTTTAGTGGTTTTATTAGAGCATTTTAACTTTTCCCTCAATTATGTTCCTTATAACAATTAAGATCCATTAGGAACATTATTTACATTATAATGTAGTACGTGAGTAGAAAAGATTAGAAGCTTTTGAAATGTGGTGCTATAGGTGAATGTTAAAAATCAGATGGGTGGACAAAGTGACAAACGAAGAGGTGTTGTGGCAAATCGATGAAGAAAGAAACTTTTGGAAAAATATAGTTAAAAGAAGAGACAGACTTATAGCCCACATATTAAGGCATCCTGGAATAGTCGCTTTAATACTGGAGGAACAGGTAGAAGGAAAATGTTTTGCAGGTAGGCAATGTTGAAATATGTAAAAAAAATTGTTAGGGATGTAGGATGTAGGGAGTATACCGCAATGAAAGGACTAGCACTAGATAGGGAATCTTGGAGAGCTGCATCAAACCAGTCAAATGACAGAAGACAAAAAAAGAAAATAATATACATTATAAAGTGGGCACGATCTTATGGTACACAATGAGGGTACCGCTCACCACTAGACCAACCCGATGGGTCGATTCAAAATGACCTAAGTAAACCTAAGTTTACCCATCCTTCGGCCCGGTTAAATAGACCTAAGAAAATAAATTAAGCTAATCTATCTAATTACTTGCTGATATCTACTACTTTGTCGGGCAATCCCACAAATGTGACAACTGCCCGCAGTGAGATAAGAGCACCCGGAAGACTGATTATCCTCCTGTCACGCTTCGCACCTCTTAACCGCTGCTGGATCGTTTACGCAAGCGCAAACAAAACACGAATTACGAATTACGAAAACACTGATTACGGCCCCCGCTCTGGAAAGATCACCAATAGGACTAGTGCAAGCTCTACCAGGCTGAAGCCGGGGCGAACAATACGATAATGCTCAGCCACATACACCACGTGCCGCCTAGGTTTCTTTAAAGTAGAAATTTGAAAATATTTCACAACCCCATACTGACTAGATCTTGGGCCCTATGATTTTCACTTCTTCCTACAATTAAAGGGAAATCTTAAGGGTATTCATTTCACTACAAACTTACCTTCATTGAAGGATATTTTTTGTTGAGAGAATGAGAAAACTGGTTTCCTTTGGAAGATATGTGTAGCCGTAAATGTGGACTACGTGGAAAATAAATGTAAATTTTTATAGTAAATAAGATTTACTTTTAAACAGTATTATTTTTCATTTGACTATCTCTTTTCATTTGCGAATTATGAGCGACTATACTTTACATTTCAGCCACTCCTCGTATAAATAGCCTATAAACTATATTGTAATATTATAGCGTTTTGAAAAATGATATCGATACATCAGTCTTCAACATAATTTATTCTATTTTATTTCTACCCTCATGTAAAAAAATTGAACTTGGGGAGGTACAGCATACTCGTAATAAAAAATGACTCATTCTCAGTAACACAATATGACAGCGTTAGATCCAATCCCGGAACGTGAGTGTACGCATACTGCACGTCTTAAACATTTATTATAGTTTGACCAACCAGTTGGAAAACGTTTCACAATATTATCCTGTTTACATCATGATAGAATTATGACAAAATAAGGTTTAATGGTTTTATTTTTTTTCCTGTTTAGCCTCCGGGAATTACCGTTCAGGTATTACTTCAGAGGATGAATAAGGATGAAAGGTATTAGTGCAAATGAAGTGTAGTCTTGTACAGTCTCAGTTCGAACATTCCTGAGATGTGTGGTTAATTGAAACCCAACCACCAAAGAACACCAGTATCCACGATCTAGTATTCAAATCCGTGTAAAAATAACTGGCTTTACTAGGACTTGAACGCTAGAACTCTCGACTTCTAAATCAGCTGATTTGGGACGACGCGTTCACCACTAGACCAACTCGGTGGGTTTTAGTGGTTTTATTAGAGCATTTTAACTTTTCCCTCAATTATGTTCCTTATAACAATTAAGATCCATTAGGAACAAAGAATATCTTCTTCAGCACCTCCAGTTTACTAACTGATTTTAATATCCAGCTGATCCTAACGTATTTAAGTTATTATTTGGCTTTTAAATGATGTGTATTGTGTTTAATCTAACCATAGACCAAATATTTTATGTTTGAAAAATGTTCTGTATGACCCCTCATACTGTAGTTGAATTATATTGCATTTCTTGGTATTTTTTTTGGAGGTGGAAAAAAACAGTTACAATAAATAAGGTAACAAGTGTTTAGTTTTGACTTTTTACCATAAAACTTATATATACTATTTATAATATCTTATGCAATAGCTAGAAGGCTACCCTGGAATTTATCCTAAATTATTAACACATATATCAATAAACACCCTGAGACTAGTAACCCTTGGGAAATACAACCGCACATACTCGCTTCACTTAATACTCTATTTACCCTTGCATATTGTAATGATCGACTAGAAAAGAATAAACTTATTACCTATACCCTTTGACTACACCATTTTAGAGAACACAAAATAAATTTCCAAACGATTTTTTAACATAAATATCTTATTTCATACTCTTATACTTTAATATACTTTACTCATTAACTATTAAAAATGAAACTAGTTTTATGGTCGCTAAAACTGTTATATTTTTCAAGAAAAGTTGTTATATCCATGAATAATTTAGTATTATTACTTGATAAATTACATACATGTACACGGCAAGTTACCAAAAAACAAACTCATTTTAGATGGTGTACATGATTGTAAAAAAAAAATCTATTTATTTGGTGCATCTTAATTAGGACAATTTTTCTTTTTAATCATTTAGTTGATATAATAAAATTTTAATTTGGTGAAAGTAAAATTACTTTAAAATTAATGTTTGTATTACCGGTATATTTGGGTCGTTAGGATTTTAAACGAACGGTATTTTTTCACAAAATGTTGACCTTAAATTTTGAAAACCAAAAGCAGAACTGTAGGTTTAGTTTACACAGCTTTTTGTGAACCACATTTTTTTATTAATACTATCATTTTCTCAAGGTTTTTTTATGAATTTTGGTAATATGTTTTAAAGCTGGGAAATTGGTTGCTTATTACACAAAAAAAGTATAATAGAAAGTATATACACAAAAGTAAAGCACGATTATTATTTGTTTTCTTAAAAAAAAAAATCAGTAAATTAAATTGTTGGTTAACAAGTTTCCAGTTTTTCTTATATGTCAATATGTAAGTTAAATCATCTACATTACAAGCAGAGCTATTCAGTGTTTCTTTCTCAAACAGTAATGGGGTTAGTTAGTTTCTATGATGAAAAATATAAAAATGTCAGTTAAAGAACAGAGTATCAACTGCATTTCGGGCTGTTAATGTACAATTTATTTAGCTTAGGAAAGATAATAACATAATTCACTCCTAAGTTTTCCTACTAATTACACCTGCATAGATGTTTTTTTTTTTTTAATTCTTGGGAATAACTATTTATTTTAGCAGGCAACATGCAACAGAAAATATGTAATCAATTAAATTTATTTGGATGCTGACTGAGCAACAACTTTCTACTCGGTTTCGTGAAATTAGGATCTGCGTAACACATTTTGTGACTTGGAAAATTTAGAAAAAGTCATAGTTTAGTTTAAAATTAACCTCTAAAATATTTATTTTTTTAACGTTTATTAAGTCAAACATTTTAATTTATTTAAACGCTGAACAAATTTGTTTGCCCTTTAATAAAAAAATTGATGAAGGGCATGGTGACTTGTTTAAAAGTAGTATCTATTCAGTTGCCAACTTTACCTTAGCCTGTGTTATCACTGACTCTGCATTCTGTTATCTGACACTGCATTCTGTTATCGCTGACGTAGCTATAACGACTGAATGACATCAAGTGTAAGGAGACCCATCCCATACTAAGTATCAACATCTCAACTCCGTAGGGGGTCACCTTGTGACGATTCCGGTCGCCACCCCCTCCCATTTCTAGCCATGATGGGCTTTAACGGAGGTCGTCTTTTGACTCGCTAACTTTTAACATCTCACAGTAATAAGCCAGGACTCGTTGGGATGCCACCGATGTAAATGCCTTGGTAGACATTTGCATCAGTGTATTTATGACTCAGCCTTCGCCTTCGCTGTAGGCTTCTTTCGGACATGACTGTCCTACTTCGTTGCCCTCTGAACTAGCTAACCAAGTTCGTGGAACCACGAACCCCGCGTCTAATTCTACATTTTAAATTGAGTTACTATTGTGAGTAAATGATTAAAGAGGCAATTTCAATAAGTAAAATACCTCAAGAAATCTTGTTCGCAACAACGAAATTTATTCCTAGTTCCCTTAGTGAGCTCAACTTTAGTTTGATTACAATTACGGACTCAGATCTGTCTACCAGGGAGAGGAGGACACATCTCCTACTCCGACTGAGCTCCATCGCAGAGTCCGACGTGGAACAAAGTTTCACAGCCTTTTCGAAGGGCGGATGATCGGTATGGGATAAGGGTGCCCTCTTGTTCGAGAAAGGAGAAATCATCCCCAAAAGCGAAATCATCTCTCCCATTCCAAGAGGGAATATTTTTTTAATTTCTAAGATTTTTGTAATTATTACGTTTTATTTAAATTTTTTAGTTTTATCATAAAATATTTATTTATTTTTTGGTTGATGGAATTACACAAACGCTTTGAAAGCTTGTAAGTAAAATACTGAAATGAAATTTTGTGCGTTGAAAAATGCCATACCATGACCGGGATTCGAACCCGGTACTTCCGGATGAAAGGCCAAGACGCAATTAATTTATATTAATTAATATAATGCAATTGGTTTTAATTAATGACAATAATGACTCTAAAATTTGAGTATGATTTAACATATAAAACCAATTAATTTACTGGATAATAATGATAATTTTGATGTATAATTTTGAAGTCGTTAATATAAAAATAATTTGTTTCTATTTTTTTTTTCAGGTGAGCCAGGTCAACATAATATCTTTGAAGTAAGAATAATTGCTGTTCATTTCTGCCTGGTAATACAAAATTATACTTTCATTCATTTATTGATTTATATCTGTTTAAATCTATATATAGTCCCTTTATACTATTATGATTCCTCAGGCTTATACGTAAAGCAGAAAATCTATAATATTAAACAATGTAATTAAATTTCATTCTGTGATTGAGTAATAAACAATTAATAGTTTTAAAATATATACAAAAGATATTAAATATATTAAAAAAGGAGCAATGAAGTACGTATTATACTTCAGTTTATTGCGAAGAGTTGTTTTATTGAGAATATATTTCAGTTAAGTAGCCTACGGATTACGTTTATTAAAGGTACACGGTACATGGTTTAAATAAGGTGAAAGTAAAGCTTTATTATAGATACTTGTACAAAGTGTATCACTATGATTACTGTACTAAACATGATTAATAAATTTTTTTAATAATTTTAAAACATGTACTACTTTTATTAATTAAAAAGCTTCTTTGATGTATTAACTTAATTAATTAAAAAGTGCTTGATGGTTTCATGTACTCAGTTTTCAATAACTGAATACGAATAGCTGTAATATCTTTTTTAAAGATATTTAATAGAACCGTTCCGTGTAGAACTATTACTTTGGAAATAATGAAACAGATTATTGGCCAATATCTTTCTAAATAAACTGTGACAGGGTACGTTGCAGAGTGAAGAGACGAAACGTAAAGTACAAACAGGTAATTAATTTGTACTTGTTTTTTACTTCCTTGTACGAAGTAAAGGAAATATTGTGATTTCTGATTTCAACAGAAATATCAATTTTGACCATCCCTGAATCAATTTTGACTAGTATCGGCGTGACGTCTGTACGTTTGTATCTTGTGCGTTTGTATCTCGCATGACTCAAAACGATTAGCCGTAAGATGTTGAAATTTTAGATTTAGGACTGTTGTAACATCTAGTTGTGCACCTCCTCTTTTGTTTGCAATTGACTGGACCAAAAGTGTCCAAAAAAGTCCAAAATTCAAAAAAAGTTGGATTTTGGACTTTTCTTAACTGCAGTAATAAGTCCTCATTGAGAACTTTTCAGCGATATATCGTAAGTAGTACTTACTCATTGGTCTCATAGTTATAGCCAGTAATAGTTTAATTAATGAAATATTTGGATCTTACAAGGGAAAGGCTAATCGGTTCGAATCAGACTTTCTCCTTTTTTTTTTTAAATTTAAATATATTGATTTACTAATAATTATTAATCTCTGATTGTAAAAAAACATTTCCGGTAAATAATTCAATAATAACAATAAAAGATTATATGAAAAAATATCAGAAGTTATTAATGAAACAAAATTTTATGTACTTTTCATTTTTGTGTTTATGTAATTGAATAGGCGTACAAGGAAGTCATGTGGTACACATCAGATTTTTTTAATTAATAAAAATAATGTCTTGATGTAGAAATGATTATCGATTTTTTAGGTTCTCATAGAAGTAGAAATCTATCACTCTTTACACTAACCAGTTAAAGCTACACCAAACAAAATTGAGAGCCCAGTGATTCTCTTGTGTAAAATAGTTAAAAAAGATGATCATCAAGAAGATTGTGGCTCCTTCAATTATCGGGTATAAAATCAACTAATTACTTTTTATATGAAACAACAGAGCAAAAAGTGCATCGCAACTGATAATGAGCGCTTGATTAATTGAAGATTAGGATAACTACATATATTCGGAACACTATAAGAGATCAACTGAGTAATGACAAGGACAGTTCTGCAGTCAAAATAAATTATTTTTGTATTTATAGACTCTTTTATTAAATTAAAAAAAAAATAATTTAAGATGAATTAATTTTTTTATTTGAATTCACAACGAATTTTCGAATGCACTTTTGAATGCATGAACTCTCCAAAATCTATGCAATAGCTCAACAAAAAAAAAAATTATCTCGAATGATCATTAGTTATCAATTTAGAGGTAGGTATATTTAAAATTTTATGAGAATATCCCAACCAAAACGTAGTTATTGAAGCGAGTACTTTGCAATGTAAAGCTAACTTAGTTTTAGTAAATAATGTTTTGTTTATTAACTGATGCGTCCAACAGTGATGTATAAATAGTTTAGTTTTCATGATGTAATATAATATGTTAAACACCCTCTAAATGCATTTTTAAGTATAAAGTAACCCGTTCAAAATGTATTAAAAGTGGGTCAGTCGGAGCTGTAGTTTAACTAACAACAAGCTCGCGCGCGCGCACTCACACACAGATAAGGAGAGAGAAGAAATGAAAGTAAGACAGTATAAATAATTATGATAACCAGAAAAATTTTGAATATTGCTTTAGCGAATTTTATAATTAAATTTTTTTTACATTTTAATACATTATTTATTTCGTTTTTCTTTTTTTGTAGTTTAAACCAAAGTAGTATAAGTTAGTATTTTATATTAAAATTACATTTTTATGTCGGTGATGTGTTTTATAATAAAATCTGTCACTACTAATACTGTTCTCCTACATGTAATATTTTCTTGAGATTGAGTGACACTCCATCTTTTCGAAATGCATGTGTGTATACATATATATATATATATATATATATGCATTTGCTTATCGTTCGTATTAAAGTATATACATTTCTGTTGCTGATCTAAGTAGAAGTATCTTCCTTTTTTTACAGTTATCATATTTAATATTTGTAACGTATAAAACAGAAAAAAAATCTAATACCATTTGGTTTAAGAATAGAATATTTTATTTACTTGTGATTATCATATCATCAAAATTTTATATTATATTTTATTATACTGATGAATATTTTATTTTAAGTTTAAATTAGAGTGTACTTATATAGAGTGCATTAAAAAAACTGTTATTGGTTAAGTTTCATACAAAATTAAAAATTATTATTAAAAAGGATTGTAAATATAATTAAAAAGTATTTTTTTTTTTTTAAATAAACTTCATACTCGAATTCATTAATAAAAGAATTATTTTATTTATTAAATATGTATATTCCGTAGCTAAACCGATTTTTTTCTCAATAAATCTACCCAAATTAATTTTCATAAATTAAATTGAACAGGAAAATAAAATTTTAGTTTTTATGGTTCTTTTTCATGGTTGTTCTCAGAATTCTAATAATAAACAACAATTACAATAATTCAAAATTATTCGAATTTGTGAGATTTGTAAGTTTCCTTACAAAACTTTGATAAAGAATAATGGAAAAAAAACACAGGTAATACTCGAATAGCGTAACAGGATATAGAGAGAAGGACGAATTTTATTCTGCGCTTGGACTATATTCACTGTTTCTTCTAAATCAAAAATTTTATCAAGAAACGATTTAAAAAAATTTCGATCACGGATCAAGAAAAGGTTTGGTCGCTAAAGTTATTAAAAATGAACGGAAATATTAGAAGAGTGTGGCATTAATAGCAGTAATCTTCTAGACAACATTCTCTAACTTCCTCCAGAACGACTAGGTTAATTCGATCTCCGTGCCGAAGGGGTAGCGTCTTTGCTTTTTATACGGAAGGTTTTGGGTTCGATTCTCAAACGGGATTGTCACTTTTCATACGTGAAAATTTCATCTTTAAAACATAACTTTAATCGGGTGGTTAACCTGTACCTTGAAAAAAAAAAATAAACAGTATTAGGTTCAAAAAAAGAATCACTCATTCATTTATAAAGCTAAAATTTCACCGAACTGTATTTTGGGAAATTATTAACATTTGATATATACCGATAAGAATAAGAAATTTATTGATTACTGAAATAGGGAATATAGGCTAAAGTCGCTCGATTATTACTTACATACGTATAGTGAAGTTTTTGATGATGCTATTTAACTGGGAGAAATAAATTAAGATCCAAAAGTATTTTGTAATGATTCTTAGATCTGTTATATCGTTATAGAAACATTTACGTTAATAACTTATCAATTATTTTTAAATATCACCAAATTTATTAAAAATAATAAATTTAATTAATTATTTATAATATTTCATCAATATCATTTAAATTCACATAAATGCTCTCCAATAAAAGAATGATCAAATTAATGCAATTTTAACGTAAAAAAAGGAAGAAAAATGTTGATATAAAATATAATGTAATAATATTCTTATGCAAGTAGAAAACCCAGAAAGTACAAGGAAAGGGAAAACCACGATCCGGAAACCTCTGCGGTAAACCTCAACGAAAATTCTAATACAACAAATTACTGATTAAAATTACTGACCAGAGTTATTTTTATTTTTTAATCTGTTTCTTAAATGTTCTAAAAAGATAAACCGAAAAAATATTTAAATTAATATTTATCTTAACATTATAAGTAATATTAATAACCTGTGAAAAATAACAATAGTATTTTTTTAAATTAAGTGTTCCAAATCAAAATTTTAATTAAAGGAGATTCTTCATTAAAAGAGTTTATCGTTCATTATTTTTATTTTGTCGAAATAAAAAAAGTATATATATATATATATATATATATATATATATATATATATATGTATATATAAATATATATGTATTTATTCTGGGAAAAGTGAATGTTGCTGAGAGGATTAATGCAAAAAATGCCACTAATGCTAATAATCTTAATTCTTTCGTTCATTATTTAATATATTAATACATATATATATATATATATATATATATATATATATATATATATATATATGGGTGTGTGTGTGTGTGTGTGTGTATTGTTCATCCTTCATAGACGTTCAACAAGCATTCGATAAAGGCCCGGGAAGTTTTTTCCCGGTCCTCCTTCCCGGTATCCTTTTCAATCTAAAGTCGAGCCTACCTCAACCGGTCTATATTGTGTTACGTAGTTATCTAGATGGACGGTTTTCTGAAGTCAAAATATAAGCAGAACTTGTCTGTCTAAATAGAAAATTTTAAATGAGTTCCGTAGGGTTCTATTTTAGGTCCAGTTCTATATTTTATGTATAATGCAGATCTTCCCTGTACAGAAGATGTAACAGTAGCGTCCTTCACAGGCGACACAGCAATTTTGGCGATAGATGTTAACCCGACCGTGACTTGGACAAACAGCAAAGCTGTACTCGACCTTATAAATGAATGGTTGCTGCGTAGATAGAGGGTGAAAGTCAATCCTGTCAAATCGTGTCACGTAATTTTTACCATGAGGAGGAGTTCAAATGGTTAATATTCTCATCCCTGACGCGGACACGGTATAGTACATGCGGTTATCTAGATCGACGATTGACCTGGAACAATCACGTCAGAGAGAAGAGGAAACAACTGAATGCCAAACTTGCACGAATGTACTGGTTTCTTTGTCTCATTTGTCCTTGACGAATAAATTATGATACGTAAGGTTTTCCGGAAACCAATATGGACGTATGGTGCACAAGTACGGTGTAATATCCGTAATAGTAACGATGAAATCATTCAACGGTTTCAAAAAAAGATTGTCGGATAGTATCAGGGTCACCAGTGTTCAGCTAGAAACGATGAGGTGAACGGGTATCTTGGGGTACCACGAGTTAGTGAGGAGATACCTAGGACCAGTAGGTACTACATCGCTAAGCTGGACAAGCATATGAATCATCTGGCGCTGAATCTACTTGGCAATGGTGAGGAAGTAAGACGATTAAGGGTTACATGTACTGGACCTTGCTGATCTTTGAGGTCTTGGATGATCAATGGAGTCCATGACCCGTGGGATGATACAATGGTTATTACATAAAAAATAGTTAAAATTTAAGTATCTGTAAACGCAATGTAACATATGTTGAATCTGATGTTTGTCTGTGTCGGTGGTCTGATTCTCTGCTGACAATTCGGTCTTTATTATTTTGTGACGATGGTTTTTATTTGCCTTTAGTATTTGAGACTTTATTATTTATCTAACTTTATTATTTGTTGTCTTTATCTTTGTTTTTGCTTCGTCTGTGTCGTGAAAGGTGATTCATATTATTAATATTGTGTTTGAGATGGGCGAATTTTGAATGATCTCCTGACACGTTACTCTTAACCAAAAATTTTACTTATGGTCCCACTGCTTTTGGTGACCACTGTAAAATAAATTGCTCAAAAAAAAAAAATATATATATATATAAACAGAAAATTAAAAATATCAGTTCATGAAATAAATTACTGATTAAAAATAAAATTGTTATATTATAAATTTACTATTATACTATAATTGAAAAAATGCAATAAAATAATGTAAGAGATGAAAATAGCTGTAGTAATCGCTATACAAAGCGGTTACAGTAAATTCTTTAATAATAATTGTAGTGCATAAAACTGCTTCCAAGAATAACTTAATATCACATTATCAGAATGCCAAGTCATCATAAAGTAGGTCTATAAAATACAAATAATTATCATTCTTCTGATATGTGATAATTAAAAATGGATTAAAATAAACATTAACTCTTAATCCACTATTGAAAGCCAATAAAAACCTTAATAAATGCATACTATTTTACCTCCTTTCTACTATATAAGGTAAGGTAGCTATTCTGTACCTTTTTAAATAAATAAAAATATATAACATTTTTACACACTAGACTGAAATTTTATTAGGTTGCAAATTTTAAAAACTTTGTTTAAATAAAATGTAAATTTATAACCACTTGACCGGAAGGAGATAGACAAACCATAAAAAAACTTATTCATAATATTAAAATTTCAGTTTTAGTATATCAAACGTTTTTTCTCCGGTTTTGAATTTTATCTATAATATTTATCTAAATATTCAATTGTAGTATTAGCATCTCTTTACTGCAATTATTTAAACTACCTGTTATTACTAAATCTATATACTAAAGAATGGTTTGCCCTAAGTGGTTTTTCTATACCTTAGATCTGCTCGTAACAGTCTTTATTCTGTATCGGACTGAATATTAGACCGAGAAAACTGTTGGGTTTTACTACCAAAAGTAAATTAGCACTTAACTGAAATGAACAATATAATGGAAAAAGTTACTTAAAGTTCAGATTGATGGTTTATCAATAGAATAGAATTATTATTTTATAAGTAATTTATGTAAAAAAAAAATACTGTTTTTATGTTTTACATTTATTTAATATTTCATTAAAATTTTAGTCAATTAATAAAATATTGTTTTCTTTCGTGTAATATTTGTATTTTTGCTGAATAGAATCAGTATTTTTATTAACTGAATATGACTCATAATTATCTCATCATTTACTTAATTTTGCTGATAAATAAATTGACGTTAAATATGATGTAATTAATCACAAGGTACTTCAAACTGGTTACGGAATAGCAATGACTTCACCTTAAAATATGATTAAAACGGTATTATTTTTATTATTAGGAAAGACGAATATTCTTATTTAAAAAAAATATATAATTATATTTAAATATCAATATATAAAAATAATACGAATTTATAACCAAAGTCAGATGCTTGATAAAACATTTTTTTTAAAGAGGTGGAGGAACCCCAATTATGGGCGCCAAAGCAATGTTGGACTCGCTTACAGGTTCCACAAGATGATATTAGGTGCGCATTATATTCCTGCGCACTACCGACTAAACTTCCATCCCTGCCTACCCCCTTACATGTTTAGCTGGTGTCCATTTCATCAGGAAGGGGGTAAAACGCCCACACACGCAATCAAACATCACTCAGAAAGTCACACATATCAACAATATGATATAAGGGCAAAAGCGCACCTCACACGCAACACAACTTAACAGCAACCACACACGTCGTTACACATCCATCTCCTTAACAACAACACATTCGTCAAAATTTATTCAGCATACAACAGTAACACACCAATCACGCACCATGCAGACATACATACATTCACACGCGCGCGCACAGTCATAAGCAGTCACTGACATACAACATAATTAACACATACTACTTACCACAGGCCACCATCGGACGCATAAGAGGAGTGCCCCCGACCTCATCACACCCAGGCGACCCCCACACGTACGGGTGACCCCTTAGGCATTCAGCCGAGAGCCTGTCCTTCCAACCGCTCTCCGGCGACCCCTTCTTCGTCTGCCCCTGCGGGACTTCACAAAGGGGTAGAGCTCCTGCATTACTTTCCTGGTCAACGCTGCTACGGCCGCCCAATTACTGGCACTCTCAAGCATGATCCGTTGTACTTCCTCAGGTGAAAACATAACCCTTCTCCCCGTTGCATATAATGCTTCACTCCTCTGATCCTCGAATCTGGGACAGCTGAAAAAAACCTTGTTTTGCTGTTTCATCCATACTCTCATAAACCGGAAAACATAGGGATTAGTGAAGTCCAAAGATGCGCTCTAAATCCCCCATGGCCCGCCAGAAACTGTGTAAGATAGTAATCCAGTGAGCCATGGGTACGCCCTCATCAACTCTCCAGATCCCTGATCATGCGGTATATCCATCGACTCCCTCTCTCTGCCATCCCACCGCCACTACCATTCCCTTCTTGAATCATCTATGATGAGGCTGGTCAATCCCCTTTTATCAGCGGTTGTTAGAGCAATTAGTTTTTTTATCCTCTTCCTACGAAGAATTCAAGGTCTACCGTAATATTCCCGCTAAGACGTCCGAAGCCTCGCGGAAAACAAAGACTCTTGATAAAACCTGACCTGCTTTCTTTATTATGAATATCAATCCGTTTATATTAATGACAAGAAAATACAGTAAAAAAAAAAGAAAAATTACAGTAAACCCACCGAGTTGGTCTAATGGTAAACTCTTCATCGCAAATCAGATGATTTCGAAGTCGAGTGTTCTCAGGTTCAAATCCTAATAAAGATAGTTGCTTTTATTTGGATTTGAATATTAGTTCCGTGGATACCGGTGTTCTATGGTGGTTGGGTTTCAATTAACCACACGTCTCTGGAATGGTCAGCCTGAATATGTTCAAGACGACACATTTACCGGTAGAGTTACATTCCACTGATAAGTCGCTAATGACTTTTAATTGTTGATGCGACTATAAATATAAATATTAACAAACAAAACAAAATATTGTAATTTACAACCGATTTAGATTTAGTTTTTCTGAAATAAACCATTCAAGTAAGAAAAAAATGTACGTAAATAATCCTTATGCGATTCCCTTCCATATTGATCAATCAACTGATTGTGAAGCATTTAAAAATTATTTTTAGTTTTTTCTAAATTCTAGTTTAAAAGAAAATATCATTCGACCAGTATTTATTTTCCAAACTTCATATTTATTGTACGTTGCAATATAATGTTTTTGAATAAAAAGAATACATTGATTGATAAATGAGACTTTTTTCAGCCATCAGTCATTTGACTGGTTTGATGATATTACATATTCCATTTTGTTAACTCGCAGTTTTTCAACCTCATCGCATTTACTGCCCCCCCCCCCCTACAAGTTCTATAAAAATCACTCTCTACCACAATATTAACTAAATCTAGCTATCTTAATATATATATTCTACCGATTTATTTTGACTCTACAAACTTTTATCATAGATATCTCTCCCCCTCATTAATCGTGTCGAATTTTATTTGAGTAACCTAATTCTCAACGCCATATTTCAAAAACTATTCGGTTTCTTTTGTTTCTTTTGTTTTGTCATAGTAAATTAACGAGAATATAATAAAATAAAATAAAATATAATGATACCTAATCCAAATTTACTTCTTTGATTCCTTTGTCTCTTTTGTTTCTTTGTTTTTGTTAATTCTTTAATAGTTTACATGTTGTGGTTTATATTTTTTTTTTATAGTTTTATTTCAAGTTGTGTGTCGAACTCACTTTTATCTTCTCGGGTAGATGTAGATGATTTCAGTTCCTTCAGTCAACGATTGCGGATTCAATCGTCTTTAAGACTAACTGATATGTGTCTTATTTCTACGTGTTCACCTGAAGTACACATCCTGAAGGTGACACTGCAGGTGACACTGGCCGAGGTGGGATTGCAACATGTCTACCGCCGAGGGTTTTTAAGATGACCTCCGGTAAAACCCATCAGGGCTAGGTATGGAGGAGTAGCTTTTTTTTTTTTTTTTCCCCCTACATCCCTAGGCCGGACATCCCAATTAAGTATACTCGGCCCAGAGACGTGTCTTTTAACTCTAAGGCGGTCTTCCCGCCCACCGATTTTACACCCGGCACGGCAGGTCAACCGCCCCGGTACTAGATCTTTTCTTGCCTGCCTCTAATTCCCGCCGACGAGGGCAAAGCCCGGCTATGCCGTTCCCCACCCCCGCCGACAGAAACCGGGTCTCGGTCTTTATACCATTTGCCTCAAACCGGCGCGACAGCACAAGGACCGCGCGCACCTCCAAAACCAGCCACGCCGGCCGGGTCTAGGTCTTTTAATTTTATCCCCGCGAAATCTCCCCGGAGTCCCCGTCCCCTCACCGAAACCTGCACGCCAGGGCATACAGGCTCTCAGAGACGGGGCTGTCCACCTATCCATATTTACGATTGAACCTAACGATTCCTTCGTCGCTCCTCCTCTTCCTTAGTGCGAAGAACCGTACCGGCGAAATTATTAAAAACGTTCCAGTTCTGCTCCCTCCTTAGCGACCACTCTACTATGTTATTCGCGTTCAGGTTATTGACTGCTATGAATTGTCTGTATTGTGCCCATTTTCAGCATTCGAACATCGTATGCTCTGCGTCGTCCATCTCCTGGCAGTAGTCGCAGTTGGGTGTGTCTCTCTTGCCGAATCTTTTTAAATAGTAACCAAAACATCCATGACCCGACATCATCTGTGTTATGTAAAAGTTCACCTCGCCATGTTGGCGATCCAGCCATGCGTCCAAATCACTTATTAACCATCTGGTCCAGGCCGCAGCGTTAGTCTCTGCCCATACTTCATTCCACCACTGTCGGGTCATCGCCTCGGTCTCAGCTCTACTACACCCTTCCGCTCTCGCTTTCCTGCTCTTGATCTGAAGTTCTATCGGCGGGACCGACGCAAGCACACATATAGCTTCATATGACAGAGTACGATACCCTGCCACCACTCCTAACAATGCCGTTCTGTGCATTCTTCGCAGTTTATCCTTGTTTCTTTGTATCCTGATTGCATCAGCCCAAACCGGCGCCGCGTATAACGTCGCAGACACCGCCGCCGACGCAATCAGTTTCCGTTTGGAGGCCCCCGGTACTGTGTGTTCCACGAATAATCTCCTGATGGCTTTTATGGTGAGCCCTACTTTTTTGCACACATTTTCTATATGCCCACCAAACTTGAGACTTTATCTATTGTCACCCCTAGATATTTTGTATCCTTGAGCTCAGTTATAACCTCTCCACGGATCACGACCCGAACGCCGCGCAGTCTTCTCCTACCCGTGAAGAGGATTTGCTTTTTGCCGGGGACACCTCCATGTTGTTGTTTATTAGCCAGTTGTCTATGAGTTGGAGGGAGCGATTTGCTTTATCTTCTGCATCACCAATTTCCTTGTCTTCCACCAATAGTGCAATGTCGTCAGCGTAAGTGACTACGCTGACTCCTTCCGGATAAGGCAACCGGAGCACCCGGTCGTAAAATATGTTCCATAGCAAGGGGCCTAACACAGACCCCTGCGGAACTCCACCGAAGACCGGAAATCTCACCACCCCCTCCAAAGTGCGAACCTCCGTCCATCTATCAGACAGGTAGCAGTCAACCTGGTTTAGCAAGTGGTCACTAACATTCATTTCTCTGAGCGCCACTACAATGGCCGTCCACGGTACCGAGCCAAACGCATTTTTGATATCTAACTGGACCATCAATGGGACCCTTCTGGTCCTCCAAGTACCGCTCCGTACCTCCGCCGCCCAGCTAACCACCCACTTTATCGTATCCAGTGTCGAACGGCCCTTACGGAATCCATATTGCTCCAAATGTGGGCTTCCGCTTAGGTCCAGCTCCTCTTGGATCCTGGTAGCAAGAAGTCTCTCAGCAGCCTTACCCATATTATTTATGAGGCTGATAGGACGGTACTCGCAAACGTCTGGGTTTGTATTCGGTTTGGGAAGAAAAACCGTTTTGGTCATGGAGGAGGTAGCTTGGCGACCGGAAACATCACATGATGGGTGCTTCAACTTCGGGATCAGGATAATTCAGGATTTTCTTAAGACGCTATTTTTCCTCATTTACTGGACGGATTTTCACTTTCCTTTCATTTATAGAGTTGATTTTATTTCTGATACTGAGAAAATTGATATATAATCTTGTATCAGAAATTCAACAGTTCACGGTCAGTAGCAGATTCTTAGTAGTTTCTTTACCGAGATGCAGTTAGACTTCTCAACCGGAGTAGACGTGTAGAGTGTGCTCTGTTAGAAAGTTTTTTTGGGTTGGGTTTTCAGAGTTTTTGCTTTTCTCAGTGTTTCAGTGCAATACAGTTACAGCTTAGTTTTAAAATGAGCCATTGTTTGTGTAAATTGGTTTAATTCTAACTGATTTATTGTGTTTTTTTGGTCCGCTGGTCGCGGATTTTATGGCGGCCTTTTGTTCTCCAAGCGATTCCCAGTGGAATGGAAGAGAGCGAGGCTGGTTTTAATTATGAAGCCGAGCAGGTCAGTCGAGGAGCCTGCGGCATACCATCCGATTTGTCTGCTTAACGCGGGAGGAAAACCTTTTGAACGATTACTATTCTCGATGCTTGAAGAGGAGATCGTGGTCAGCGGCAGCCTTGCGGATAATCAGTACGACTTCCGTCAGGGCAAGTCGACTATTGATGCAGTCTCCAAGGTAGTTGGTATCATCAAGGAGGCATTGAGCGGCACCCGTAGAACTAGGAAGATTCGATATCAGAAACGCGTTCAACACGTTGCCGTGGGGCCTCATAACAAATGCCTTGGAGAGGAGGAGAGTCAGTGACTATTTGAGGAGAATTCTTCACGACTAGAAGAATTCTTCTCTTCTCCCTCTCAGTGAGAGGGAGATAGCCTGTGATTCGAACGGTAACCTGGTAAAAAGAATGGTGACCGCAGGTGTGCCGCAGGGTTCTGTTCTTGGGCCTTCATTATGGAACTTGGCCTACGACCAAGGCCTTCTGGCTGGCAGCTCCAGCCTTCTCAGGCTGGATCTGCCTCAGGGGTCACAAACCATAGCGTACGCCGATGACCTAGGCCTATTGGTGGTTGCTCGTACGGAGGCGGAACTGATGGCTAAAGCCGCCGACGCAATCGACAGAATCATGGACTGGTTCGACGCCAGTGGATTGCAAGTGGCTGTCAATAAGATCCAAGCCATTGTCTTTGCCGGGAGGAAGAGAGTTGCTGATGTGACATTCTCGGTTAGGGGCACTGTCGTGGTGCTGGCTCCGGCGGTGAAGTATCTGGGCGCCTGGCTAGACAAGAGATACGTACCAAGTTCATATCAGGGAAATCGCCGACAAGGCTGAAAGAACAGCTTCGGCGTTTTGCCGCATTATGGCAAACGTCAGAGGGCCACGTCGGTCGAAGAGACGTCTGCTGGCATCGGTGGCAGATTCTATAATGATGTATGGCGTTGCGGTGTGGGAGACGGGGCTGTGCGTTACGAGAGGCCGGGATATCGTGGAGCGTATACGAAGAAGAATGGCGATACGTGTGGTCTCAGCCTACCGTACCGTTTCGTTTGAGGCAGCTATAGTCCTTGCCGGGCTTCCTCCTCTCGACCTGCCAGCCAAGGAGAGAAAGGAGAGGAAGGAGGGCAAGAACAGAAAGAGATTAGGCGAGATCTGTTGGCTTGCTGGCAGAGTAGATGGGAGGGTTCCCAAAAAGGGCGATGGACAAGATGACTGCTGCCTAGCGTCCAAAACTGGGTGGATAGAGGATTGGGGAGTTGGACTTCTATCTTACCCTGTTCATTAGCGGGCATGGGTGTTTTAACTCCTATCTGTTTGAGAGGGGGAGGAGAGACACCCGTGAGTGCGTGTATTGCTCGGCAGCAGACGATTCTGCCGAGCACACATTTTTTATGTGCTCTAGATGGGAGCTTCTGAGAAAGCAGGTAGTCCAAGAAGTGGGTCCCATCTCCTCCGACAGTATCGGAGAGACAATGCTAAGAAGTGAGACGTCCTGGGCTGTTGTGGCCACGTTTATCAGGGCAATCGTGAAAAAGAAAACCGAGGAGGAGGCAAGGTTTTATCCATAATTATCAATAAGGTTGGCGGTAATAGAAACATGTCGAGTTGCAGACTGCTGTTGAAGTCGCGATATATCGACGTGTTATTAGTTTTGTGATTTAACTTTTATAACTGAGCATTCGAGACGTTTGTTGGTACGAGTGGGTTCGTAAGGGGGCCTACACATCCCGAAGTAATGCCTCAGGGTGATTCCGGGATGCGTAGGGATACTCCAAAGGGAGCTGGTTTTAGTCGGTAGTCTGTTGATGGCGGTTGGATTAGACCACCAGCAGGAGTCCGACACTTCGTCCGTAAATGCATTTCCACCTCCGTCCAAAAAAAAGAAAGAAAAAAAATAAAAAAAAGTTTCTTTACATGTTTTCTTATTTTTTTCAAATGTATATTTCTTAGATTTAGGTTTCTTACAATCGCATTTTATTTTTCTGAAAAGAATATTTTTTGTAGGTCCCTCCAAATTAAAAAAAGAATAATATATTTTTCAATGAAACAGATTTCAAAAATCTACAGTATAAGTAAAAATAATACTTTTTCATTTGTTTAATTTTCGGGTATTTGAGGTGGCATTAAATTGGGATACTCTGATGTGTGTATTTGTTTTTAATCTGGCCACATCTAAAAGTCAATATTTAAACAAGAATTGAACAAAAAATTAACGCAGTTTTTAATCCACTTTGGTATTAAATGTTTTTTTTCATAATCTGAGTAATATATTCTGTTAAACTTTATGAAATATTTCAATAATCGATTCTATAAACTTACAATATTTTAATTAAATTTTAGTTACCTGCGGTGTATATAACTTGTATATAAACATTTCACCCGAACATTTCAAATTTAACTCGATGTAATATGACATTTCAGTCAATAAATTTTTATTAATGATTCTACTATTGCCAAATGATGTCGATTCATCTAAGAGCAAATGACTGCTACATTATTTAAAAAATTCTACATTCGTTATTAAAGTTAATAATAATAATAAGTTAATAAACTTTTGTGAGTTTATAACGATAAAAAATAATTTTTCAGTATTTTTATTATGATTATACTTTAAAGAATCAAGATTAGAATTTTAAGTAATATTTATTAAAACACCAACTATAAACTATGTTAGGCGGTTTGAGTAATGAATTGTTTCGCAACATAAAATGATACAATAATTCTTCTTTTTATTAAATTTATTCCTGTTTTTTCTTTTAATTGCTCTATTGAAGTCTTTTTTATTACTCTAACGCAATTAAAGCATTAAAAGAGTCATTGGTAAGAGTTATCTCTTCGGGAATTGACGTTCAATATATAGCCAGTCCAGTTAGTAGAAGGTTTTACTTGTAGAACTAAATATCAACACCTTTACGGTAGGTTTTAGTCCTGATAAACAAAAGAACATTCTGCTGACTGGAAAACGCAGTGCGAAATCATTTTATTTTTTATTTTCCCTACTAAACCTGGCATTTGATACCAAGTTTAGAAAAAATAGCTGTCTTAAGAAATAGCTGTCCTGTTTTCAGGAGTGAATTTTGGTTTATTGTGCGTACAAAAAAAATTATATGAATGTTTTGACGAAAGCTTAAAATACTTATCGTTAATAAATTGTTTATTAATTTATTATTTTAAGAATTCAGTTTTATCCTATTTCAATTCTTGTTCTTTATTTAGCTAGCAATAAATAACTTTTTAAGAATGTTTACTAAAATGTAAACATTCTAATAATGTATAATGTTTAATAAGGTATAATGTTTTTTTAAGAATGTTAAAAACAACAAAAAACTACCGGTCATATTTTAACATTTATTTTTAAAATTGAACTAAATTTCTCATTTCCTTATGGTGTAGTCATCCTTTTTGGTAGCAGTAGTAGAATTTTACGAAAAATTGAGTGGTTTTTTAAAAATTTAATTGTATTTTTAAGATCTGAACCGTGGTGAATTTCTTAGAAGAAGATAAATCAATATTTAATTATGAAAAGTGTTCAAGATAACGAAAAAATAACTTTAGGTTAAAAATATAATAAAGATCTAGACTTCTCTAAACCTAATTTATAAAAGAAAATGAACGCCTATAACCTGTAAGTCGGTGTTTTAGTGGAAAGGACAACAACATTAGGTATATAATAAAGTGGGTTGTATCTCCCCAGAGGAAGGGATGACGTCTCTGTTCTCCTTTATTATTGATGCCATGTAGATTGCTTCTCCCTTTAGCGAACCATTACAGACCAAACTTCTGTATTCATAGCACATTATACACACTAACAAATATCTTCCTACAAGCCCTAGTAATCTTTTCCTTGATTCTTCGATTTAACTGGTTTTTTCAAATTAATTAATTATTCTGAAATTAAACAAATATTGAGTTGTTTTATTGTTAGCAGCGATCTTTTATTATCTAGTAAAAAAAGTAAACATTTTTAACAGTAATATAAGACAATACTTTTTTAACATTTAGTAACAAATTTTAAGCCAGCTGCAGTACATAAAACAGTTTTGTACTTTAGCCTATATATGTGATTTGCTATGTTACACTTAAGCGTCGATACAGATCCACCGATTACCATGATACTTTCGTTTTTTCCCCCTAAGATTATTCACCCTCCCATTAGTCAGCGTGCTGATTGACTTGTTACATCCTCTCTTATCAAGACTGTTCTATTAGACTGCAAGAAACCGGTTCAAATTATTGGGTTTTATTTTACATTAAAATACTTAGACAATCTTTTGAAAACTGTAAGTCGAATGGTATGAATTCTGTAAATAAAAAGCGCACCAAATTAAATGTTTTTTTACGTTAGATTAAAAAAACAGTAATAGCTTGTTTTCCCCTTCCCTTTTTTCGTTAATATGGAAGGTACAAAGTACGTCAGTGATGCGGGAAAATTAAAACTCATGCATTTAAATAAGTTTTCATTTTAACAACAATGATCCTACAGTAAAACAAGCTATTCTATTTTTTTTTTTTTTAAATAACACTTAACATGTTGGTACCATTACGATCTACGCACTCCTTGGTGTTAATCGAAAATTTTCCATTACTTTCTATAACTTGGCCAGTGTAATACGTAGAACTTCTTGAATTTTTAATTTGAGTTCCGCTAACATATGGGTCGCTCGATATACACCCAGTCCCTGAGTTGAGTTTGCTCAAATACTTGCCGTAACTCTTCATCGATTTCGATTTTTATCTAAACCACATTTTAAAATTTTTACTTCCTTTTGCCATAAAAATATAATCAAATAAAATTGAAAAGTAATGAAGCTATTGGAAATATCGATAATGAAAAATTTGATAGTTTTTGAATTTTTTTTTAGAAAAGCAAAAATAATTTTTTTCCTTTCAACTGTAAATAACCTTAGTCGGTAGATATATAATTTATATTTTTAAATACAAAGTCAATTTAACGTCTACTATAAATATTTTGTAAATGTAACTTCGTAATTTAAAAAAAGGATATTAATCTGCTTAAATTAATAATTTTTTAATTCCAAATTTAAGTTCAAATAAAGTAACAGAGTTTTCTTCAAATATTTTCTAAAGTAAGCAAGATTATAATTTATAGATTCCTGTAACAGATTACTTTATTTTAACCAAAAATGTCATTGCATCTTTCCTTTGTCTCGAAATAATTTACAACAGACACAAATTTAAGTTGATTAGAAGTTAGACGTTTTCAGTGGTCAAAGTTTTGGTATCCTCAACTGTGAAAATTTAGAGATAAGGCGTATTGTAATTCTTGTGCATGGCAAGGAGACTGTTATCTATGAAGTTGTTCAATCTTCATAACATTTATAAAATTAAGTAATAAATGAAACGTTATTTTAACAATATTAAAGACTACACAAACACAAAATATTGTAAATATTTAATTCAGACTTATACTTGTGTGTGAATTTGTTACGTAATTTATTATTGGTAGGTTGTATATGAAACGTATTTAATAATCTCCGAACAAAAATAATTTAATAACTTGTTTTCTTTGAGCTTATAATCATTCGGAAGTTTACTTAAAGATTACCTACCTATGTTCATTTCAGACATCAATCATCCCGTTAATACAAAGTTTTAAATGAAAACATCAACATAAATGAAATAAAAATATCAAAACAATAAACTAATTGTAATTACTTAAATACGTAACGGCATACAGGAAATCATTTTACATACAACAAAATATATACATAATGTAAATATTCTGTTTATCATATACTCTTGGAAAAGCCCAAATATGTATTCGTAATATGTGTTAATTAGAATCTAAATCTCATTTTCAGATCAGATATATTTTTAATTTTCTTATATTTTTGATCCAAATTTGGCTCGGCCGGTTAAAATTTATAATTAATGAATTTATAACTGCTGAAGTAATATTTAAAGGATAATTGGATAACGTGATAAAATAAGTACCTCTTATATACTGTTTATGTTAATATCTTCTAATGAATACTTGTTTGTGGTAAAGGAAGTTGCTTTACCACTATAATTCAATACGTGATGCTTTACAGAGCTATAGTGGTATCAAAAGTAGTGAGTAATACGAGTAAGAATGAAACTAGATTTCGAACCGGTAAATTAGAACACGGAATTAATTAATTATGAAATCTTTTGGATGAAAGCACTTACCTACGCGCAGGTGTGCGCGCACACATATATTCTCTCTCTCTCTCTCTCTCCCTCTCTTACTCTCACTTTTTCCGATATTTAAATAAACCAGTAGAAAAGCAATACTTTCTGACTAGTGGTAGTCTTTTTGCGTCTTATTATAGGCGTTTTAGATTCGAGTGAAATTCAAGTTCGAACTTTTTCGAATGCTGTAATTCCAGTCAATCATATTCTTGCGTACAAATCCTCAGGCTTCTTCAGGTAAATTGATCATTAAAAATAACATCCATGTCGACTATTCTGCCTGCTGAGAGAAAGAAGTTTCATGAAGTTCAATGATTACAATAATTACAATAGTTGATTATTCACTTTTTATGATCATATATACAACTATTCACTTAAAATAATGTTTGTATTAATTGCGTTGTGTTTTTTCAGTCTGATTGAAGCTTAATAATTCACTTCAAAATAGAGGTAAAAATTCGACGTTGATATTTTAGTTCTTAATCTCAACAACGTAATTTCATTTCATTACTTTCTTTCTCTTTTCCCATAAATACAAAAAGAAGTTCTCTTTTTTGTATAATTTTTAACCATCTTTAGTAATTACTCTCGTGTGAAACAAACAATAATAATTCTACAAAATAAAATTTAATGATTGTTTTTAAAAGCTAAATAATGAAAGGTGTATATTAATTTAAAGTATTAATTAAAACAAAAAACAAATTATTAAAATAACTTTATTGTATTTAATTTTTTTCATTACAACGAAACGAAATGGAATTCGAAAAAATAATCTTTTATTAGAGGAATATACTAGGCCATTATAGAAAATATTATTGTAGACTATTGCTCAAAAGACAAAAAGACAGCTAAATAATCATTTTCACGCAAAATTTTTCATGAAAACTACATCACCGTAAAAGCGAGAAATATTTAATATCTTTTTCCAATTTCATTTAGAGTTTTTAATTACAATGTATACTTTCTTAAATTACGAAATGAACTGATTTTTATCTTTAAAAATACCCGTTTTTTTCTTTTTTATAGAATTGTAAAAGCATAGTTTATAAGCACAAAAAGTATAGTGTACGTCAAACTAAACATCGCAGATGATTTCATAACTGCACAAATAAGAAGCAATAAAAGATAAAACTTTTGTTTATAAAAGAGAATATTGACTCTATTAAAATTATACAGTCAATAATCTATTTTATATATTTTCTATATACTAGCATATCTTTCGCGGCTTCGCCCGATAATTTGCGTTTCTCGTCGCGGTCAGTGTCGTCGACCGGTCAGGGCTCGCTTCACTCGCCATTCTCATCAAGCCAGAGGGCTCTGCCCCTTGGATCTCAGTGAGTTCATTAAACTCATGCTTGTGAGTATAATAATAATAATAATAATAAATAAAAATTAAAGCCTGGTCAATTTATAAAAACTATCAGTGTATTGAAATTTCTTCACAACAGTTTGGTCAGTAGAGACCTTAACTTTGATTTCTCTAAGAATATGGGTTTCAAAACAGTCGTATTTTGGCCGTTTCTTATCATTACCCTACAAAAACCACCAGGAAAAGACCGGAATTCGTTTTTTTCTTTTTTTAAATTACTTTTATTCTGTTTTTTAGTCAAGTAACCAGAGGCAAACGCAGCCAGTCGCGTTGTGCGTACAATAACAGCGGTTGTGTTGGTTGAGCCACTGCGCCGTACACCGTCGCACCCCTTAAAAAATCGCTCCGAAAATTATTTTTATATATTTATCTGAAGAGTATTTGCACCCTAATCTAGTGAATATTTCGTTTAGTATAGTCGGAACGGGAAAAATTCGCAATTATTGTTCAAATTATTTACTTTTCTTCACCACTTTCAAGGATGAATTTCGAAAAATCTAAAAAATTCTTTTGTATATTTACGTGAAAATTACACCCACCAAATATCAAGCTGATACCATAATTTTTATTGAGAAATTAAAAATAAGTAGCCGAGTTACAAAAAGATTCAAACCCCATTTTAACTTTTTAAACTCGAAATTTCAAAAACAAATCTTTAAATTAGTTTTTAGATAATGACATGAAGATTTCACACACAAAAAATCATGCTGATATCCTCATTTGTTACCGAGAAATTAAAAAAAAAATAGTAAATTTCTTTACTACTTCATTTTAACCCTTTAAATTCGGGATTTCAAAAAATCCTTTCTTAGTGTGCACTTACACCGTAAGAAGAATACGTATACAAATTTTCATAAATTTAGTTTTAGAAGTTTTTACTGAACGTTTATGAATCAGTCAGTCAGTCAGGACAAGTTGTTTTAATGTACAGATTTATTTTTATTTCATAGTAATGGTACGCTTTCTATGTTTCTACGAATGTGAAATCCTGGATTGTAAATATATTGAAAATGTAATTTATTAAATAGAAATACAAACATAACCCCTCTCTCTTTTCTCCATTATTGAAATTAAACTCAAAATATTAGTCATAGGTGATATTTTAAGTGCAGAATATTACGTACATTCTGTAACATTCCTATCGGGAAAAGGAAGAAATTGATTTTAGGTGCTTTCTATGACGTAAAGTAAATTGAATTTCAAACCTTGCTCTTCGTACATCTATATCTATAAATATAAAATGTATATAGGCGCGCGTGCGTTTATATATATATATATATATATATATATATATATATATATATATATATATATATGTGTGTGTGTGTGTGTGTGTGTGTGTGTGTGTGTGTGTGTGTGTGTGTGTGTGTGTGTGTGTATACACCACTTTCATACCACCGGTTTAACTTGCCCCTCAGAATTTCTAATCTAATATTGGTTGAACTGAGTTTCCTATTTCACTACGACAAGCTTGTATGAGCATCGGAATTGCTGCTGATCAAGTCTGTTCCCTGATGCGAGATGAATAAGAGGGTTCGTGGCAAACTGACACGAGTTAACTGTTTATATATAATTACTTCCTGATGAGAGACCGCATTTAATAACTAAACCATTTGGCTTATAAAGCGAACAAAGTTAACCATGAAGCTATTAAACCTTATCTCCTCGTAACTAAAACGATGTTAATATTTCAAAAGAAGTTTTATTTAATAATTTATTACTGGCCGGTATAAAATATTGCTTAATAATAATTCTGGAAAAAAACTAGTATTTTCATCATTTTTTTGAGGGTTTAAATTAAAATATGTAAATAAATAAAGAATTCCATTACGATGTTTGTTTTGCTTCTTTCACCGAAGAAAAATAATAAAATTTTTCTATATAACCTAGAAACTGTGTGGTTTTTTTTACAACCTGTAATAATGAATTACAAATTTACATTAATCAATAACCTAATTTTCATCTTCTAGTAAATAAATTAAATTTATACTCTTTTATATTTTTTTCATATTTTTCTTTAACAATTAAAAGAACTTGTTTTAAATAATCTTGTAGGTAATTTTATTTCTTTCGTTTAAATCAGCATCAAAAATGTTAATTATTTTCTACTTCTGGCTGGAATTCTTGCTATTTAAACATTCTTATGGTTTACAGTTAATATTATGACTTTTCGAAGAAAAGTGTGGTCTTACTTTCGGTCGCATGGTGAGTCTGAGGAATGAAAATGGATTTTATTTACGTTTTGAGGTATTACGAGTATGAAAATACCATTCACTTAAATTGGGGTTCCTTATATATTTATAAGCTTATGTGTAAAATTCTGTAGCTCGAAAATTTCCATTAATACAAGATCAATTTCATTAAAATTTAGATATGTTTTATGTGTATCTGGAGTTGTCATGTGAAAATTTAATGAAAGTTGGTTGTCTCGTTCTTGAGTTACTCTCAATTTAAGGCTCAAATTTTGTGGCTGGAAAATTTCAAAACCTACTGGATCAATTTAATGTAAATTTAGTTATGCTTAGTAGTGTTTCTGAAGTTGTGCGTAAGAAAATTTGATGAAGGTTGGTTGATTTGTTCTTAATTTACGCTCAATTTTAGGTAGAAAAAATTTGAGCTGGGAAACTTAGAAACGTAATTTGTTTTGATGCTGTAAGTTGGAACGTCAACATTTCTTTATCTGCAATATCAACTATTTAGCAGTATTAAACTAAATTTAAAAAATATTAAAACCAAATTCAATTAACAAAAAGCCGGTCTTCTTTCGCAGAAATGAGCATATTTGTGTCGTTTTTTTTTTGACAGAGGATCAATTAATTGATCATCAGAAGTTTACAAAGTTGCTTTTAAGTGTGAGTGTGAAAATGGAACATTGCAGCGTTTAAAAATTACCATGTCTAACCGGAATTCAAACCCGGGACCTCAGGATGAAAGGCCGAGTTGCTGCCACTCCGTCATGTAGATGTAGGTTCTTTTTCAAGAATTTTCACCTTGATTTCTTTTTCTGGTATTTATTGTACTATGTTTCCTTTTTTTTACATCTAATATAATATTCATATCTAATTTAATCTGTTACGGAATTTGTATCTTAAGGTTAAGGATGATTTAAAAGGTGTAAGTTATTTTTTCTTTTTTTTTTATAATGCTTTTATTTACAGTCCCATCAACAATTATAGCCATTAGCGACTGTAGTAACACTATCATGTAGTATTATATAAAACAACAAAAATCAAAAGAAGAAAAATAAACAATAAAGAGACAGAAACAATAAATAATAAACATAGACAAGTGACAACAATAAATACAAAATAAAATACGTAAATCCGATAAAAGCCACTAAATCGTATTCTTCATTCCACTGTAGGAGAGAAACCGCAACAGTCGTTTTATACCTTTGTTCTGGTTTAATAGAAATTTCATATCCGAGCCCAGGTCTAAGTTTTGTCGGATGGTTCCAAAGTTTGGGCAATCAACAAGCAGGTAGTACACGGACCATTTGATCTTGCAAGCCTCACAGGTCTTCTGAGGAGAGCCAAGTAGGTGAGCGTGGGTAAGCCTGATGTGTCCGATCCTTAGCCGAGTTAAGATCACTTGGTCTCTTAACAAAGAGACCAAGTGGTCTTGGTCTCTTAACTAAGAGACCAAGTGGTCTTGGTCTCTTAACTAAGAGAACAAGTGATGCTCGGGGATAGAGGTTTCTCGAGCACATTCTCCCGGATGTTATGTAACGCCGTGGGAGGACTCAGCAGCCAGAATCTATTCCACTGAGCTCGCAATTTTAAACGGACTGATCTCATGAAGTCTCTCTCAAATGTCGATTGTACTCAGATGCCATTTATTGCAGCTCTCTTGGCAGCCTCATCGACCCGTTCGTTCCCGAGGATACCAAAATGGCCAGGGACCCACACCAGTTCCACAGTCTTATTTATCCTTGAAAGGATATCACGAATAAACTGGACGATGGATTCAGAACGTTTACAACTCAAGCTCTCAAGTGCACTCCTAGAGTCTGTAATTACTAAGAAGCTGTCATCGATACGGGTTTCGATAACTTTCAAGGTGGAATAAATCGCAAAGGCCTCGCAAAAGAACACAGAAGAACAGGCATTAAGTTTATATAATATTTCGGTGTCAGGAAGAACAATAGAGCAGCTACATTCATCGGCCGAGACAGAACCGTCTGTGTAGATGAGAGTGTACTAATTGTACGTCTTGTTAAATTGGTCTCTATCAGACTGGAAACCTGCTTCCCGTTTACGACTTCCAGATGTATACGATTTCTGGAAACGCGCGTAACCAAGGGGCGCCGCATACTATTCCCTAAGATTATTTTATTTAATGAAATTCGAATGTATTTTTGATTGGACATTTTTATTATCTATTACAGTTTTAGGTGACATTTTTTAAAATAAAATTCTCAAAAATTAGAGCTTGAAAACTATATGATACTGTGATAGAGATTTTTTCTTTTTTTTAATAATTACAACTCTTCAAAAATCTGACTTCATTATATTCTGGTATTTTTTTCAATACCAACAAAAAAAAGTGTGAGAATTGATTATTTTACTTCTTTTTTTAACTAATTATATTTTACAGAGATTTAAATAAATAGCCTAATTGTAAATAAATTAATAATTTATTTGTATAATATTTAGCTTGTACACGTAAGTATTTAATTTTATATCTGATAATAATGGAACCTTTGTTTGTCTTTATTCAAAAGGTTAAATGTTGATCTTTTGTTATTATATCCGAAATTAAGAGTATAATTCTCTTTAATGCTCTATCTTGGTTTAATGTCACAGATTAAATATCATCCCTATTTTATATTTTCATATAGCTTCTTTGTTGGCCTTCGAAGACTCCCGCCAATGAGACGTGAAATAAAAAATACTCCGGTCTTGTTAATATCATCGCTTTAAATCAGGTCTCTTGACAATAACTCTCCATTCCTTGTGAATTTCATTTCCATATTTTAATTCAGTTTAATTCGTTTTATTTTCCTGACAACTAATTAATTTTTACTAAATATATCTTCATTTTACTTAAAATTACTCTTGCTTTAAATTTAATTGAATCAATTATGATTTCTCAAATATTCTATTCAACATTCGAACAGCAGTTCGGAAATCCACTAACAATCTTAAAAAGAAAGCATAATAAAACATTTCGATTTATTTATTTGTATGACCTTTACTTAACCAGTAAGCAATCATTATTCATTATTATTAACTGATGAATAAAACCCAGCTTCTTTCAATCTAAAAATGTCGGTTTAAGTTTTGTTAATATAATTAAACCAATCATATTTATGTAGAATTATTTGTTTAATTTAAACTAAATCGTTCTTATCATCTTTTTTACTAATGTGTATGTTGCAATTTGTTCAACTAATGAACAGTAAGCAACCTCCATCCCGGCCAAATGATATCAGGATGATATGTATGACATGTATATCCTGATCCACGTAGTGGAAGACACCCTCCTCTTGATCATCCCGGTCGCCACACCAACCTTTCCGTTTCTAGCCCAGATGGACTTTACTGGAGGTCGTCTTTTAGATCCTCTAAACTTGGTAACAAAACACAGTCATCACTTTGAACTGTCAGGATGGAACCGATGCAAATGCATGGGCAGAAATTTCATCAGTGTATTTACACAATCTACCTCGCCTTCATATAGCCTCTTCCAACCACGACCACTTACCTTAACTTACAACCCACAACTATCAAATTAATCGATTCGCGGAACCGCGATCCCTGCCCCTTCCTCTAACACCGAAACACACTAATACTATATCCTACATCTAACTTCAATTAGACTATGCACTTAGATTATTACTTGATTCAGTCTTTAAACACCAAAAATATTATCCTCATAACAACAAAACAAGTGTTGATCGGAACAACGACAATTTTGTGTGAAATATATATGAAGTGCAGACTCAGGCCGACCATTCCTGAGACGTGTGGTTAATTGACCCTATCCATTGTATAGTATTCAAATCTGTGTAAAAGCAACTAACGTTTACTAGAATTTATATCTCAGAACCTCCGACTTCGAAATTCAGCTGATGAACAAGTGATTTGCAACTACAATTTAACCAGACCAGTCTGGCAGGCTAATTGTTATCATTTAAAATTTATTTTAATGTAACCTCCAAAAACCTAATCTTAGAATTTAATTTATAGTATTATAAAGATTACATTAGTTGTGCTATATTTATGAACGATGAGTTTGTAGCATAAAATATCCTTTTATAAACGTATATATCATTTCCATAGTTATCAACGAAATTATTTTATTTTATTACTGTTATTCGTCTTTAAAAACCAAAGAAACACGAATGAAAAGTACCTTCAATCTGGACTTCTTAACCTAACTAGAATTTTAATTACTGTAAAATTAGAAAAAAAATTAATAAATAAACTTTTTTTGGTATCTTCCCTCAATTTTGATGTTTTAGGACCAATGGTTTTCAACTTATTGACCATTATTCAAAAAATTGATAGTTTTACTCGGGAATGGTTTTCTGGATGATCTGTTTGATAACAGGTCATCCGGAGAGATAGACCTGTCCCAAAACAGCAGAAGAACATTACAACCTAGATAAATATTAGGTTTCCTAATAGGTTTTTAAGGGATTATGGGGCCCTAGTCACTTAAAATGTGCAATCCATTTTTGTAGAAATATTGTTAAAATATCAAAGCGGGTATAAAGGACCCGCATCTATTAAAACACATTCTTATAAGATTCAACTATTCTTAAAAAACTAGAGAAAGCACAAAACTAGCGAAAGCACAAATCACTCACGAAATACAAACACCGTTAAAAGTGATTTCCATAATAAGTTAAGCTAATGAATGAATCATAGTCGCTTCAACAAACTTCTTCTCCTTAGAAACTTTTATCATTATATGATAAATCGATAGCTAAATCACCGGTTAGTTTGAGCCTCGTTCTGAGGCCTCTATACAACGTTCATTCTTCTATTGTGTGTTTCACTGTGAGATATATGTCACACCTTTCTCATATTGATCTCCTTCTCCTGGTAGCATGTAGGGCGAAGTAAGTCTAATATGACCTATTAGTAAGGGCTAAGTTATAAGTTTTGTAAGGGCTACTTGCTACTTTCTTGAGTTAAACCGTTTCTTGTTTTAATGGGAAGTGGGGCATTCTTAATGGAATTAAGCCTCGTAAAAAGCTACCCCACCTCCTTATCTATTCCTTTCTTGTGACCTATTTGCTATAGTTTTTAAGGTCATTTTATCGAACTAATTGAATGTCGACTTATTTGCTGTTTGCCGGTTGTTTGGCTGCTTTATCAGCTGCTTCATTACCAGGAATACCGACGTGGCAGGTGTCCTTATCAAGATGCATTGTTTACAGTTATCTTAAAGATTTTTAAATGCTGTCAATATATCTTCAACAAGTGCATCATGAGTGAAAAAAGCAGTGATTACACTTAAGGAAACGGAGCAGAGAAGCACTCTTTCTTCGTTCTAATGTAATACATAACGAAGAGCTTGATGATCTGCGTATAACTCTGCTGTGTAGATATTGGCTATTGTAGATAAACCCTAAAAGTGGGATTCATCAATATACGACTAAAGAGCTTCCGACACCATTCTCGGTCTTCGACCCAACAGTGAATACATAGGTGAAATTTTTATATTCAGTAATCAGTCGTCGTAAAGCATTTTGAATATAAACGTCTGGTAATCCCTATTCTATCTTCTTCACGTCTATGCGGCCCTTTATCTTTGACATCAATCAAGGGAGGGCTTCTCTTTTGGAGATCGGGAGAACTTCTGGCAAATCAATACCATAGCTTCCACATATCTCCATTCTTCATATTCCAGCTGGTCTAAAAAAGGACGGTCTTTTCGATACTGTCCAGCCAAACTGTGTTTATTAAAGGAAACAAAATTTTTATGTCTTGGGTAAGCCAAGATATAAGTTGCATATCTTAGTAGAATTGTTTCCCTTCTGTAATTCAACGGCATAACACCTACTTCTGACAAAACGCTGTCATTCGGGCTTGTACGGAAAGCACCAGTAGCAAGCCTAATTCCTTTGTTTTGGATCATGTCGAGTTTCTTAATATGAGACTTTTTGGCGGAGCCTTACGCTATTGATTCGTAATCTATTCTAGAGTGAATCAATGCTTTGTAAAGTCTTAACAATACCTCTTTATCAGAGCCCCAATTCAAATTTGACAGACACTTGATGACATTTAGGGCTTTGTGACACTTAGTTACTAGTTCTTTATTATTATTATTATTATTATTTTTTTTTTTTTTTTTTGAATTTTTATGGGCATCGACTGCTATTATTATTATTATTATTCAGTCCGGCCATGCACAGAGTCAGTGCCTGGCTGGACGATCATGGATTGTCTCTAGCTCTCAGCAAAACGGAGATCGTAGTTCTCACGAATAAACGTATCGACACCCTTCTCTCCCTGCGGGTCGGGGTAGAGGTTGTCGAGACCAAGCCGGCCGCAAAGTACCTCGGTATGATGATTGACCGGAAACTCAGCTTTGCTGAGCAGCTTCGTGCAGCCGCCGACAAAGCTGCGAGAGCCGTAACTGCTCTCAGCCGGCTTATGGCGAATGTCGGCGGACCGAAGGACAGCAGACGGCGATTGCTGATGTCCACGGTACATTCCATCCTGTTATACGGGTCAGAAGTGTGGGCCCAGGCATTAAGAGTTGCGAGAAACCGGAAGCGGCTCGCGCAGGTGCAACTCACCGCAGCCTTGCGAGTCGCTTCCGCGTATCGGACGGTCTCCGAGCCTGCAGTACTTGTGGTCGGCGGCGTCATACCCATTGCTACTTTAGCAAGGGAGCGCCAGGCGATCTACAGGAGGCGACGGGTAGGCGAAGACCGGGTGACCATTGCCAACGAGGAACGCACTCGCACATTACTCGCATGGCAAGAGACCTGGGACCACGAGACCAGAGGACGATGGACCGCAAGGCTTATTCCTCTGGTAAGCCGTGGACGGAGCGACGGTATGGAGAAGTGGAGTACTACATGACCCAATTTTTAACAGGTCACGGGTACTTCCGCGCTTACCTCCATGTCATAGGGAAAGCGCCGTCCCCCGACTGCCTGTATTGTCCCGGTGTAAAAAAGCGTAGCCCGATTCGTCGGCAACATACTCAGGGCCAAAAAGGTTGACCTGGATAGTCCTGGAAATTAGGTAGCACCTAATCAGGCTAGTATAGGAGGACTCGACCGGAAGTAATGTGTTAAACGGTTCCGGGCCGAGTCCTGGTAGAAAGGGGAGTGGTTTTAGTCGGTAGTCCGCTGATAGTGATTGGATAATACCATCAGCAGGAGCCCTCCGTGCGTAAATGCATTTCCACCTCCCTCATCAAAAAAAAAAAAAAAATTATTATTATTTATACTTTGTATTTTAGAAAAATATTTCAGTCGAGAGAAATTATAAAAAAATAATTAAAATAATTTTGTTGGAAAAATGTTTCTTAAATTTCAGTTGGTGTCTGGGAAAAGGTTTTGTTATTACATATTAATAATTTATTTTAAGATAAAATTCAAAGCAAAAATAATTTTCATCGATTCCACGAAAAAATAAAATAAATTCTAAAAAAATGTTTGCCGACCTCCGCGGCTGAGTAGGTAGCGTCTCAAAATTTCATACGGAGGTCACAGGTTCGAATTCCGGTCAAGCATGGCATCTTTTCAAACGTTACTAATTTTCACCTGGATGATAACCATAGTTGTTAATGCCCGCTCTTTCATAATGAAAAAAAAACCGATAAAATTTGATAAAAAGATTCCTAATGTAGGAACGCCATTCTTAGAATTTCTCTGAGACATAGAAGTTAATTTAAATTATAAAATATATTTGAAATTGTAAATAAAATTCTAAACATAAAATATTGATATGAATGAATTTTGATTAAACCATATAAATGTTGATGAATATTAAAATAATTATTTTAATGAAATTAGTCAAACAATATACCTTTTTCTTATCGAAAAGTATAAAAAAATTACTTTTGATAAACGTTTTTTATCAATAGGATAAATTAAACAAAAAATTAGACTAATTTGTTTACTTCATATTTCTCAAAAGCTTATGAGTGACAGTTTATTAACGTATTATTGTTATTATTTGTAATTATCTTACGGAACACTTTTTAATGTACAGTAACGAGTTTTTTTTACATTTTATACTTTGATGTGGTTCACGAACCAGTGATCTGTACGTAACATCGAATTACCATTTCAGATACAAGATCAAAGGTTTTCACGATTTACGATTGCTCTGTTAATCATTTCCTCGTTTAATTCTGGAATGAACGGTATAAAATTTGGAAGGTGATCTTTTTTTAACGAGATCGACAAAGTAAGGGAAGTACAGTAGCAATTTATGGTTAATTCATATATTAATCTCAATATTTTGTAGAAGAATTTCTTTTTAAAATCCTGGAATATTGGATTATTTTTCCAATTATTGAAGTATTACCAATGAGTATATTAGAAAAATCGTCTAAAAGATTTTTTTTTTATTCAGCATTTTGTTAAAATATTTTGTTGATGGAAAATATTTTTATTGGATTTCACAATTACAATGAGAATAAAATCCTGTCAGTTTTCGTTTACCAATCAGGTTGTTAAATTTAAAAAATCTCTTTCCAAACGGATTTTAATAAAAAATAAATGAAAAGCGTTTAAAGTAAAAATAACAAAGAAATATAATGTACGTACTTTCTAAGAAAACATAATAATATAATGAATGGAATAATTATTGGTAATTAATTAGTTATACACTCAATAACCGTTTGTAAATATGAATAATGCAGAAAAGCAAAACTGTTTTTTTGTTTTTTAAATTTTTTTTCATAATTAAGTTTTTAGTTTCTTTTCTATGATTACCAAATATATTGGTGATGTATTTAATCCTGCAAATAAAGATGATAGTAAATTTTTTCATTAGCTGAGTAATAATGAGAAAATATAATACAATAAATGCAAGATAAGCACATCTGGCGACTGGAATCCATATTATTTCAAAATTAATATCATTCTGAAACTGTCACATCTCAAATCTCTTTGAATTTAAATATTATTCCCATTATAATAATAATAATAATTATTATTATTATTATTATTACTGGTGAAAATAATTTTAAAAAAAATCATATGTGCTAGTTACGGCTAGTGAAAGATTTCGCCCGGATTTCAGCTACCCCGGTGAAATAAGGTCGTACTGAAATTTTTAGGACGTTAATTAAGAAGCAGAATTAGTGAATTCTGATGGTTTTTGAACTGAAAAATTGAATAAAATGGATCACATAACCATAACTGCAGTAGTTTTAGAAAAAATGTGGGGTGAAAACCAACCAATTGGTATAAAAAACTAGTTTTATGTTTGCGTACAATAGCTTTGTTAAATGGATAACAAACACATAAAACCTCCTTAAAAGACTAGTCGAAAATTTAATTTTTAACAAAATAGTTTAAAATAAGTTAAATAAAACAAAGAAAAGTTAAAAAATTCTAATTTTATATAGAAATAGTACACAAGACCCAAGTATTATAAGGCCAAAGTATTATAAGTAACAGTTTATAATAAATGCCCATTTTCAACACAGTTAGCATACTTGTATATTGATTTTTTTTTTTTTTTTAGTTCTTCAGGACTGTCCTTAAGTTGCACAGTCGCATCCACAATGTGGACAATTAGCTCCCGATGCGGACAATTAGTTCCTCATGAGAATATCGTTTTTGTTTGTATACAATATTTTTCATCCGTTCCTAGACGCAAAAATCTAAATGTCAGGCGATCTTGGTGGGCAGGAATGTGGACCTCCACGACCGATCCATTTCTCAGGGACAGATGATTTAAGTGAGTGGAAACGGCACAAGAGAAGTGGGAATGCGCGTCTTCGTGTCCCGCTAGTGCTGAGACACAAAGAGGAACTTTGCGTCTCAACGCTATAGGAAGATCTTCAGTAGCTGAGGCATTCTTCTTGAAGAAAGTGCAAGTAGTCCTCAACATTTAAGCGGCCAGATAATATGAACTGTCGAAACAATTGATTGTTGAAGGCCTCCCCATACATCGACGATAAATCGATTTTGAATATGCCTTCCACCGTTGTATGAGGATATACTTGTGCATATGTATGCTCATTCCGTAAGTTTTTGACACCATTTCGTGTGCAATTTGTCTCGTCGGTGAACAAAACATATTTGTTAAGTTGTGGATTTGTATTCCATCATTTCCAGAACTGCAAGAGAAGCGGACCGTCTCCTGGATGTAGATGTTGACTGGTTGTTTATGATAAGGATAAAAGTTGTTTTAAGTGTCCTCCAACCAATCGAATGCGAAATTCCGATACGCTTAGAAAGACGTCGTGTCAGACGCCTGGACGCGCTAAAATAATTTCATTAATAACAACGTCCTGTTGGAAAATCGTTCGTAGGTAATACAATGCTAGGTAGTAAAACTGCATCCCAAAGATTGCGAAAGACCGCGTTAATTGTTTTGGGATTTGGAATCCTGCGTTTCGGAAAATGTATTTTATATTCTACTGCATCAAAGTAAACGATTTATTTCACTATTTCTTTTACCTGTTAAATTTATTACAATAATTGTATTATAAATATTACCCAATATTTATTTAACTGTCAGTATAATAAAATGGAAATTATAATAATGAAATAGTCAAAGATACAAATTTTAAAATAAATAAAAAAACAACTTTAACAAAATATCTTCTTAATAATCAAATCTACCTGACCTACATAAAACCTAATCCATTTTTATTTTTACTATTATAATATTTCACGTTAGATAAAATTTTAGTTTTTATATTTTAGTTATATATACATTTCTGTCATTTTATTTTATTTTCTGCTGTTGTCATCAGTATATATCAAATATTCAGTGTTTTTCTATTTATTTGAAAATATTCGAAAATAACAATAACAATAATAGTAATAATTCTATTAACTTTTGACGTTTACGAATAAAGGCGTATAAAATCAATGATTTACTCGTATTATTTTTATAATAAAATGTATTCTGTACGTAACCCTGTTTGCAGTCAACAACAAAAAAATAAAACTCTCGACGAAACTAATATTTTTATAAATATATATTTTTAAATCGGCTAAATTTTATTGTTTATTTAAGAATGAGGTACTAAAATAAATTTAAGAGCTGTTGAGAGATATTTCGAAGAGATCTGAAGTACGTCATCAGAATCTGACGTAGTTGAAGAACACATTGATAAAAAAAGGATAATGAGAAATAAGAAAGTAAATGATTGGAGATAAACAAGGAATAAGAAAGAGGAAAAAACTAACGAGGGTTAGAAAGTATTTTTTTTGTTAGGTATGCATACAGCAGCGACGGTCGCTTGGTTTTGTTGTGCACAACACTGCTCGTAATCTCCGGCACCTCTTCTTTCTCATGCTCAGAACATTAGGAAGGATTGCCGTTCACCGTTTGATTGTTTCTAAAACCGTTCTATTGTACTCGGTAGTCACCGACTTTACGATTGCCGCTGTTATCCATGTGGAGCAGTCATGTATAATTCATTATTCTTTTCCCCTTATACCAGTCTCACTAAAAAGGTTACGGGTAAATTAATGCTACCTGAAATAAATTATTTCTATAATACAAGGAACGAAACTGCCACTTAAATCTTTATAAATATGACCGGCATCTTTAGAGGTAAAATTAAATAATTCTTTAAAATAAGTTATCAACTGATCTCCTCATTATGCTTTATCATTATTACTCAAGTCAGACACGTACAGTAGCTAGGATTTGGTTTCTGGGGTGGGGGGGGGGCTAAGGGGGCTGATGATGATAAAATAATAATGAAAATCATTTTATGTTGAAACGGCATTTTCATTTCATAATAATTTTATACATTATTACATTTGAAAAATAAAAACCATATGCTTAGATTTAATACATCATCTTCTACGCAAATAAGAATCATAATGATACTATATAACTTTTTTCATAATTCAAATTTATACTTTACACTCACACATTTATACTTCAATAAATGTTATGAATTATTGGAAAACTAAACGTCGATTTTTCTTTCTCGCCATAATATTTAATACTTCATCGCGATTAACTGTTATCTCTATGCAGTGACAACGAAACTAACGAACTTAATCTTCCATCAACCGAATTGTTACACTCAATCGTATTGTCTCGTTCATTGTGGAGAACAGAGTCCATTAGTACATGTTGTTACCGGAAGAGTCGATAAAACTTGCAGGAGATAGTGGATATTCGGCAAATATTCATTGTTGCAATAATCCGATACTTCAATCACTTCTAGATCGCATTTTAAATTTAATGACTTTATCTCCTCGCACCAAATAAGACGCTTGGAGAACAGATTCAAAACACTTATTATCATAATACATCGCTAAGATTTTTTAGTTCATCCACTTTTCCAGGACTAACTGAACCTGACAAAAGAACTTGAAAAATTTTGAAGATTTTTGAAACGCCGTCTAGCTGTCTACGCATGTGTTTGAAATGCGATAAGCAAGTGGTGCATTTTTGGCTTGCGGGAAATCCTCAGTAATCAATTATTTTTATTAGTATTGCGTCAGTGTGAGTGCGGCGATCAAACGTCGAGTAACAGCGTTATTCTTGCAGGATCGAGTAACGGCTGGTAAGGTATATAGGAGGGAATTAATGACTAAAGAGTTGATTATGTACCGATTTATCTCAAATTTTGTGAAAATACTTTTGAGGTGTTATACATTACGAAAATATAAAGTGCTAAAAATGAATTTTTTGGACCCAATTTAATAGATTTAACCCCTGAATGATAAAGTCTAATAGTTGTCAGGCGATGAGGGCTGCAGCCCCTATCGCCAGACAATTTCGGCAGGGGTTATCTACGGGGGCTCGCTACGTGCTTGCTCAAGTCATAATCACTACTATATTGCGTTATTGACTTAAGGAAAATATTCTCATTCTAGCTACACCTTTTGCAATCTGTTACAATTTGGACTTCGTATTTTCTGTCTGAATTAGAATTTTATTCTTTTACGGTCTACTAGATATCTTTTTCATAATTTTATTAGTGTCGGATACAATTTTTTATGCTCCAAAGATATATATTTTTTCAAATTTAATAATTTATTTGATCTATCTCTTTTTTTTACTATTCATCCGTTATATCTATAGTACAGAAATTTCCTAATCTAAGAACATAAAAATTACCATTTTCTTACTTATTAAAATTAAATTCTACCTAAGAGATGTTTGTGAATTTACTATAGACTACCAAAAATTAAATGTAGTTTTATTATTAAATTACGTACAGCTCGAGCAAAACTTTCTTGTTGATTTTGTGTATGAAAAGATTGTACAATATCGGAGAGTCTCAGGTTTAGGTAAAACAAAAAGAGGATTTTAACAGTCTACGTCACTGGTTCCCAAACCTTTTCTATCTCGGCGCCCTTGATGAACCCAGATTTTCCCAAGGCGCCCTATGTCAAATACTAATAAGTACACGTTAAGAAATAGTCAAAAATCTTTTGGAAGGGTTTCGTAAAAATAAATAAAATATCAGATTGAAAATATTCAATTAATTATAATAATTAATGAAATGAATGAGCATGTTGATCGTTGCACATTTTCTGGAATCAAGGAGTTTACCTGGCCAATATTTCATTTCCTTTTTCACTTTGATTTTTGCCACTTTGATCAGTAAACAAAAAAATAAATAAATAAAACTCTAGTCGAAAGAATATTTCATAATATTATTTCTTTTCCTATTTTTTTGTAAAAATTTCAGAATGCATTTTTTTTAGTGCCAAAATTTTCAAACAAAACACATTTTCGCTTGTCTTTGCCATTGATTTCTTTTGACGTAAAACCAAAGTCCAAATAGCTTCATAATATTTTCAATTTTTATGACTCTTTTCCACTGGTTGACGATATGCTCTTAAAAATATTTAATTGATATAATCTCCGAAAACTAATTCAACCCTAAAACCATGCGAAACGGACGTTTATTAAAATACGAACACAAAGTACCAGAAAATTCAAGAAAAAACTAAAACAATCAAGATACTAGTTTTGCATCATCTAGCTACCATTTTTCAAAGGCTCCGTAAACAGTAACTAAGTAGTTTATACCAGCTCCGCTAGATTTCGCGAGCTAAGACATTGAATTTAAATTGGAAATAAAATTATGAAAATTGTTTAATATTTCTCAGCACACCTGAGAGAAAGTTGCGGCTGCCCGGGGCGTCGAGGCGTGCACTTTTGGAACCGCTTGTATAGATGTTTAAAATCTAGCTGTAAAGATAACTGAAAAAAAATAAAAATAGAATCCCTAAAAGGGGACAATATTTGCAGAGCTAAGAAAGAGTATATTACTAAAGTAGTAACAGAGGAATATCAATTTCGACAGAACAATGTTACGCAAACAAGATTCCGACAATAACAAAGCGAAATTAGTTATGGTTTTGTGAGATTGATAGCAGAAAGCAATTTGTAGAAAGATATGTTAACTTGTTTTAGTAGCGCTATTTGAAGTTTAGAGAAGAGTAAAAAGATCGAATTGTTCAGAGTAAAAAAAATAAAAGATTAAATAATATTTCGGTAATGCGAAGGAAATTTAACAGGAGGAACCGAAAACGGAATTTCATGAGACAAAAATGTTTTACGATTGAAAACAATTTTTATATGGTTAAAAAGGTGACATAATACGAGTATAACAGTTGTAAAGGCCTGACATGAGTACGGTTTGACAAAATCCCGTATATTTTCAGGAACAACAAGCATCCTATATCTTAATAAAAGTATGAAATGAAAAGGTTTTCTACCTTCTTTACTTATGCGAATATGGTGGTGAGAACAATATATCAAGTCTAGTAAAATGCGGTTGAAATTTTTTATGTAACACTTATTCTTCTCCCCTCATCAAAGGTTAGTTACTTGTTGAAATAGAGAAATTGTTGTCATCCGAACGTAGGGAAAACAATGTTACTTTGAATCATTCCATTTCAGATCTTATTAATATTTTAAATCGTAGGCGTTTCTTTTACCGATATTTAGGTTAACATTTCAGAAAAGGTAATACGGGTGATTTGCGTGATGTAACATCAAATGGTAATTAATTATCGGTAGTAAATAGACTGTTTCTTAATTATTGTAATCAAAATAGTTGTACGGAACTGAAAATGAGACACATGTCGTTTCTAAAAATGGAATTATCATTTTTAATTAAAAAAAAGCCCATCGTATGAGTAAAGTTAATAAGGAAAAAATTTTTGTATCCTCCTTCACTAACCGGAATATACTGGTGTACATCAACAAGCCAAGCTTGGAAACGGGATGATACTGAGCCAGATAATAGTTAATTACATGAAATCCTCTCATTAAAGGACATACGCTCAGCAGCCTTAAACTGATCCCAGGGACACTTATATTATATACCTCAACCTGTGACTCTTAGCACTGCTATATCTATAACAAACACCATCATCGATCTGATATAATTAATCATCATCATCTCGGTTCAACGAGGTTCTCATTGAAGAGTAAATCCACCTAACAGCGTCATCCAAATTTAAAATTAATTATAATCCTCAGAAATATTAAGAAAAAGAAAATCACGTAGATGGAAAGATAATAAATATGGAATTAGCGAATTTTAAATAACTTTGTTAAATTAAAAATAATATTTTTTTTTTTAATTTTATTTAAATTTTAAGTAGATCTTAACATACTTTATTGCAGTATATACCTTTTGTTACCGTATTGTATAACCTTTCGTTGTATTTTGTATGCAAAGTATAATAAAAATAATGAACGATAAAAGTAAAAAAAACTGTAGTCAAATATAATAAAATTAAAATTAACGCGCTCATACACATTAAATATGAACTAGCACACAAGTTTATTATAGGCAAATAAACGTAGATTTTATTTTGTATAAATATATAAATATAATATTTACAATTTAAATAACGATTAAAATAATAATAACTAAATACGATTCAATTTATTGAAATTATTATTTGTTTTCAATTAGCCTATCTTATTACAAATTATATTCTATTGAAATAGGCTCACTATAAATTGAATCGGCTGAGATCAAAATGTGTAATATCAGTCGAAAGCTATCTTGAAGGCAAATATTTACTTGTTGACGCCATATTGGCTGACGATGAGAGTTGAAATAGCCTTTGTACCACTGCAGTAGGCAAGCGAAAGATGAAATTGAGGCATATGAGGTAGAGGAGGAATAGAGAAACTGATAGTTGGAACGGTTGAAGTGGAAAGAGCGAAGGGGGGATTTCATGGATGATTACATATATACTAGTTTTGCTCTTCTACCTTCATATTATACATTGCAATCCCTTTAAAAGTATAGAGAATTACTGAAATGAATTGAAAAACCCACAACATAATTTAGTTATTTTAGTAGTTATTACATCAATATGTTAATTGAATAGACTATAAAAATAGCATGTGTGCGCGCGCACCATGCAAACACACATACGATAAATTATTTTAACAGTATCAAAGAATTAAAATATTTATTAATAATAATTACGATCACATTATCGTTTCAAATAATTATATAACAAATGACCCAATTAAAAAGGTTATAATAAACAATTATGCTATTTAAATTTCCTACTTAATTATTACTTTTTTCTAATACTAGTTACTCACAGTATGCTGAAAGTGTTATTGAATATTCGTATTCGAAATGTATTCCATAATATTTGTGCCCACGTAGTACGGATGTTTTTAGTAAATTGCCGTAGTAAATTAATAAAATTTTTCGAAAATCTGTACATTTTCTTTGTGGAAAAAAAATTAATATTATTCTACTTTCCCATCATTGTAACTTACCATTATATATATTTTTTCTTCCTCCTCCGGGCCCAATCCTGCAGTTAAGAATTACACAGCCCAGGGGAGTGTCCTCTACTCTAACGAGCATCCACGTCTCGGCCCCTCGGTCGGATTTTACGTTGCTTCCGCTTCAAACCCTCAGAGTAGGATCCACCAGGCACGGCTATGCCGTCCCTGGGTCCCCACTCCGGGAGCCGGGACTCGATCTTTATGCCAATGCCCATAACGGGGACATCCCGAGTGGAGCATCCCCGTCGGGACTCGGTATTTTTCGCTCGGGAGTGCGAGAATCCCCGTGCCTCATCGCTACCGCCCACTCGGTCAAACACGTCCGTGCTTGACCGAGTGGGCGGCCCTCAAGCAGAGGGCTGTCCCTCATCCCCTAGCCCCCCGATTCTTCTCCTGAAGAACCTTCGCCGCGAACCCTGCAATGGTGTCAAAACTGTTTGGGCTCCACAACATTGTGGCGATGATGTTCTCCACGCTGAGCGGAGAATTACTATTATTTACACAAGTGTAAAAGAACTCTATTATGTAAAATGAAATAGAATTCTAGAGTTATAGAATTTTCATGTATATATATATATATATATATATATGTGTGTGTGTGTGTGTGTGTGTGTGTGTGTGTGTGTGTGTGTGTGTGTGTGTGTGTGCGTGTGTGTGTGTGTGTGTGTGAGTGAGTGAGTGTGTGCGTGTGTGTGTGTGTGTGTGTGTGTGTGTGTGTGTGTGTGTGTGTGTGTGTGTGTGTGTGTGTGTGTGTGTGTGTGTGTGTAACAAAATTGAAACCTTAAACAATCCAACTTTGTATATAGTATTCAATGTAATGATTTCCAGGAACAATATTTGAGACAAACTTCCAAATATTTAAAAAAGCGTTTGGAGGCCCATATGTACCGAAAACATGAAGTTTAAAAACAAACAGTTGTTAAAATTGAATAATACAATTTAATAATTAAACGTAACATGACTAATTATCTAAATGTTTTTAATAATTCTAGTTCTAATTATCATTTATTTTAATCATTTTTACCAGCTACTTTGTAATGAATAAAAATGTGGATTATCTGAAATTGATGTTTTCATTTGAAAGACATCACCTTGTTTCTTCCATCTTCTTCCTATCGTTTTCCTTTTTCGCTCTTGTTCAAATTTCTAATTTCATTCCTAAACTTCCTTCTGTTCATGATTTCTTCTTCTGAGATGTTTAGTGTTTCCAGGTCGTCTTGTGTTTCTTTCATCCAAATCGACTTTAACTTCCTTGCCTTGACGATGTTAAAAATTTTCTTAGTGAGTATCTTCACCCGTCCTACATAAGTGCCCGTAGAATTGTAGACGCCATTTCCTAAACCTGTCGGTGATGGAGTCTGTGTTTTCATAAAATTCCTTTGTGGGTCGTTTGATCCAGATTCCGTCTCTGAGGATCGCACCGTGGATTTTCCGTTCTTGCTTTTCGATTTCATCAATTTTGGTCATTCCTCTGATTACCGTGGTTTCTATTCCATACAAGGTCTCCGGCAAGACAACTGTGTTGTAATGTCAACACGTATGTGTTATGTGTTACACGTATGTGTTACAATGTTGTAATGTGTTTCGCATTGCGAGACACTGCACTTTTGTTATAATGATTCCATTAAGCCTGTGCGCCTTTTGCAGTTTGAGTATTCTTTCTTGTTGGATATCGTATTCAGTCCCGTGAGATGGTGTCTCCCAAGTACTTGAAGTGCTTGTGAAATTTTGCCGTATTGTGTTAGCAGCGGGAATCTTCCAAACGATTTGGTGTTCATATATCGTGTCTTTTCATAAGAAATTTGAAGTTCGGTTTTACAGGATATTTCATGCAGTTTCTCCAATGTGAAAATGGCTTCATCTTTGTTGTTTGTTAATACAGCCAGGTCATCTGCAAAGGCCAGGCATTTCACGGTAATTCTATTCCCTATCTGCTTTCCGATTTGGATGCCTTTGACTTGCTTTTCCTATACTCTTATTACCTTCTCCAAGACGATGCTGAACAAATGTGGTGATAAGCCGTCCTCTTGTCAGACTGCTATGGGAACTTCGAATGGATTTGAAATTTCTTCCGTGAATTTGACATTTGAGATGGTTCCTGATAATTTTTCCTGGATGATGGCTCTGGTCTTTCTATCGGCTCCAAATTCTTGTAGGGTATTAAAAAAGGTTCGTCTGTCGATAGAGTTGAAGGCTTTTTTAAAGTTGACAAATGTGACTGTGGCGTTCCGAGATCGTCTGACGTGTAATATGGTGTTGAGGTTCCAGATTTGTTCGATACTACCCATCGGATTAGTCTAGAGGTGAACGCGTCTTCGCAAATCATCTGATTTCGAAGTCGAGAATTCTAAGGTTTAAATCCTAGTAAAGGCAGTTAGTTAATTGTATACGGATTTGAATACTAGATCGTGGATACCGGTGTTCTTTCGTGGTTGGGTTTCAACTGACCACACATCTAGAAATGATAGACCTGAGACTGTAGAAGACTACACTTAATTTACATTCATACACATCATCCTCATTCTTCCTCTGAAGTAATACCTGACGATGCTTCCGGAGGCTAAACAGAAAAAGAAAAGATTTGTTCGACCTTCCTTTTCTGAATCCTGCCTTACAAAAGCCTTGTTGTTTTTCAATGATTTGATTATGTTCACAATTTCTTTGCGTGTGGGTGGAAGTGAGTCAATTGAGGAGAGTATTGAAATATTTGGTTAGAATTTTACAGTTATTTTTCGTATTAGTTTCCAGGGACCCGTCGGGTCATTGGAAACACAGGCCAGAAGGCTGGTAGCCGGTAAGATATTCTCGAACGTCTGAAGAAATTCCGGTTGTTCTTGGTAAAGTCCTGTCCTATTTCTTTCAACTGATTATTGTCGTAATTGCATTTTTCTTGCCGAATAATTCTGATGGACGTTTTCCTCACCTCTACGAATTCTTGCCACTTCCCTGTTGTTTTTTGACTGTTGAAATTATTCCAGTCTCTAACTCAATACTCAACAGCTTGATCACACGTGATGTTCCACCACCTGTGTTTATTCTTTCTCAAAGTTTGGCCTAATTTTATGGTTTCTCTGCGAGTTCAGACCAATTCAGGTTATCAACACTCTTCTCTCTCTCTCTCTACATATATATATATATATATATATATATATATATATATACATAGAGAGAGAGAGAGAGAGAGAGAGAGAGAGAGAGAGAGAGAGAGAGAGAGAATCTTCATTTCAAAGTATGTACGATTTAATAAAAACATTAAAACATCCTTCAGTGTAAGAAAGCGGGAAACCTACATGAAGGAAAGAAATTTGTTAGTACCAGAAATAGATTTAAGAATTATAAACACATTAAAAATATCTCTATGGAGAGTACTGTGTGTTTTTCTACACTTTGGTTCATATTTTGATCCCTTTTATCATCATGCAAAAGTTGTAATGCAGGTAAACAAAAAGATAAACAGAGAGAAGTGGTGTTTGGCTTTGCATATAGAAAAGTTAAAAATTATGTCGGCTGATAGAGTTGATAATATTTAGATTATAATAAATCGGAAAATAATTTGTATGTTCATATTTTTTTTAGAAGAACGAGAGTTTTAGGTTATTAAGACAACTAGGATTATTGTAGAAGATTAAACTGTAGTGAAGACAGAGTTTGAAAAGATGTAACGCGATATTTGTGCCGTGAGTAAAAAAAAAAATGTTTATGTTGAATAATTAAAGCAGATTAAAAAAGAGTAGGGAATTCGCTAAATTATCGGAATAAAAATAATATAGCTGTAATAAAAAAAAGTGTGATAAATAAACATTTTAAGAGAATTTTAGGAATTTTTTTAATACCAAACTTATGCTTTACCTTTTTTTCATGGACATGATTTAGGTAAGGGTAAATCAATGTTCAAGTAAAAATAATTTTTATAGAAACATGTTTTTTTCTTTTTTTTTAATTTTGTGTTTCTTATGAGCGATATATACTTCAAGAGTAAAATTAAATAGCATTTATTATTATTATTTTGAACGGTTTCCAAGAAGATTTCAAATCAAAAAAATTGTTTTTCTTCATGAGAAACTAAGACATAGCGCAAAAGGTTTTAATGCCTCTTTAGCTTATGTACTCCAGCTAACGATAAAACCACTCATATCAAATTTTCATCAAAATCTTCTATTTTGGTGCAATGTGTCTAACACAGTAAATAAAAACGCGTAGACACGCCACTACCACCACCACCTTCAACCACTTTGTGCACTTTGGACCAGTAAAATATACTAGTACAGTCATTTTGTATTTTTATTTGAAAATCCTTACCTACCGATTGATGTTTTTTCAATATGTTAGGGGTGATGAGGGAAGCTTTACTCCAGATTTTTAACATCCCCCTCTCATAGATTTTTGAAAAATTCAAAAGGTTTTTGAAATGCGTTTTTCTCTGAATCTATGCATTTTAGAGAAACGTTTTACAAACAAAAAATGTAGAGGACATTCTCCTCTACAATTAATGCATTTGAAGTTATGCCGTATAGTTTGAAATTGAAATACTAGGTGGCGCTGAAGTTGTAAAAAAGTGTTTTTTCACCGGAAAAAATTGTTTTTCGTAACTTTTATTTAAACAATTTTCATGAACGACTTACCGTTTTGGAGCTGTAGCTTGTGAAAGTGTGAAAATGTTGTGAATTGGGTACGTGTTCGAAACCGGTCTAGTCGTTTACAACTTCAGCGCCACCTAGTATTTCAATTTCAAACTATACGGCATAACTTCAACGACATTAATTGTAGAGGAGAATGTCCTCTACATTTTTTGTTTGAAAAATTTTTCTTTAAAATGCATGGATTCAGCGAAAATCGCATTTCAAAAACTTTTTGAGTATTTAAAGTTTTTCAAAAATCTATAGGAGGGGGATGTTAAAAATCTGGAGTTAAGCTTCCCTCATCACCCCTAACGCATGGACTAAAGATCAATCGGTAGGTAAGGATTTTCAAATACAGCCTATTTTGATGCAAATCAGCTGATTTGGAAGTCGAAAGTTACAGCGTTCAAGTCCTAGTAAAGCCAGATATTTTTACATGGATTTGAATACTAGATCGTGGATACCGGTTGGTGGTTGGGTTTCAATTAACCACACATCTCAGGAATGGTCGAACTGAGAATGTACAAGACTAACACTTCATTTACACTCATACATAATATCCTCATTGATCCTCTGAAGAATTATCTAAACGGTAGTTACCGGAGGCTAAACAGGAAAAAGAAGAAGAAGCCTATTTTGATGACAAATTGCCTGTACTACACGGAGAGTCAACTGCTTCATTTGTACAATACATGTTGTACAATAAATAAATGTATATTTATTTTAATGTAAAGTATAATATTATCATTCAATAATAAAAACATTGCATTCGCATTGTAAATTCCAGACGTAAGATTAATGGTTGCTTATGTTATTATATTGTCATCGTATGTTATTACTATCATAATTTTTTGTATTATTATTGTTATACATATATAAAATCCAATTAGAATATGATTACAACTCATAATATATGAGAAGTAATTATTTTAAGACAATATTAGTCATACATTACTCTCATATAAACATCAACGTGATTATAATTTAATTCCTCAATTACAGATTTAAAACAATTCCTTTTTTATTATTATACAATATTTATTATTTGTTTAGAGATTACTGAATCTAGTTCATTTGATCTTCCTGGTGGTTTTTTCCGTGATATATAACTTTAATAATATATACCCGACATGTATATTTCAAGCTAAAGTAAATCTATTTGTATTTAAATAATTTTTGGATAAAATATATCTGGCTGTGTTATATGTATAAATCGTACACTATACATCTAACAATAAACGTGTGTGAAAAAAAATATGTGTATATATATATATATATATATATATATACTCTATATTATGTTTCCTTAAAAATCAATCCTCTTCACAAATGCAGTTAAACAAAATCTTCGTATCTTGATTATCCGTTGTGTACTCAATTGGAAAACCAAATTTTCTACAAGATGTTATGGACACAACACCAAAATTGTTAAAAATGTAGAGTGAAATTTAGATATAATTCTATTCTAACTTGCAAATTGTTTGAGTTTTTACTTCCTTGTACGAAGTAAGAAAGTATTGTGATCGCGAAAAATTTCGGATTTCAGATTTCAGCGGAGATATCCATTTTGACCATTCCTGAATCCATTTTGATTAGTTACGGCGTGTCGTTTGTACGTACGTACGTATTTATCTCGGATAACTCAAAAACGATTAGCCGTAGATTGTTGAAATTTTGGATTTAGGACTGTTGTAACATCTAGCTTTGCATCTCCCTTTTGATTGCAATCGACTGGACCAAAAGTGTCCAAAAAAGCCCAAAATCCAAAAAAATCTGGATTTTGGATTTTTTCTTAACTGCAGTAATATGCCCTCATTGAGAGCTGTTCAACGATATATCATAAGTGATACTTATTTTCACTGGATCCAGAGTTATCGCCAAATAAAATTTTAATTAATGAAATTTAAATTTAAGTAATGAAAAAAAGGTTAAAAAGAAAAAAGGAGATGAAGCCGGGTCAATGTGCTTTCCTCTTGTAAAATATTGGATCTTAAAAAGGGAAAGCACATCGACCCGTCTTCATCTCCTTTTTTCTTTTTAACCTTTTTTTTTATTTTAAATGTTCTGATTTATCATTAATGTACTGGTTAATCATTAACCCCTATTGTAAAAAAAATTTTAAATAAATAATAATTCAAGAATAACAATTAAACAAAAAAATATCAGAAATTATTAATAAAATAAAATTTTATATACTTTTCATTTTAAAGAAAATGTGTATGTGTAATTTAATAGGCGTACAAGGAAGTCATGTGGTGTCCACGTCAGATTTTTTTAAATTTATTTTCGACTGTAATAATAAAAATTAATGCATTCTAATCTAGGATCTTGTTGGCTCTTATAACCCCACTCCAGGCAAACAAAATGTCGGAAATGATAAATTAATTACATTTAACGTCCATTTAATTTATTATTATTTTTTTTTAATTCGTTTTCTTACAATCAGTTTACACAATGAAGATGTAAGTAAGTCGTATAATAGACTATCATTTGATATATGTTCATCCTCAACGAGTACAAATACAATTAATATGAATAAATAAAATATAAATACTATGAATAAATACTAGTAAATACGAAATAACTTGATAATTTTGTGTCTGACAACATAGTTAAATATCTTCACACCATTAATCAAGTCGTGCACGTAAATAGAACAGCAATAAATGAAACGTTAAATTTAAGATAACCATATATATATATAATAAACGTAATCGAAATTAGGCGTTCAACTTCTTCTCGAATGTATGGAATGCCTATGTAATCGTGGATCCCAATATTCCTCGCGAACCAGGCACTTGTGTTATGTTCCGTAGTATTCTATTTTGAATGAACTCCAGATTGCTATTACTGGTTGTGCTCCATAGTTCAATTTCCTAATTCCATACCGGCTTCAAGAAAGCCTTGTAAAGCAGAACCTTGTTGGATAAAGAAAGTTGAGATCCTTTACCCAGTACCCAGTACATCCTTTTAAACTTAATGTCAAGCAGCCTCCTTTTCTCCCTTACATGATATCTCGGAGTTAAAGGGTGATAAAGGTAAACGCCCAGATATCTCACCGTACTGGCATGAGGTATTCTGACACCGTTTAAATAAACTTCAGAGCAATCTTTTCTTCACATAGTGAACGTTACGTGGCTGAACATTGTCGGTTTTATCTTTATTCTCCATTTCCGTAGCCAAACGCTGATAGTATCCAGTGCATATTGTAATTTCTTCAAGGCTATATTCAGGCTACCGTCAACTGCCAAGATTGTCGTGTCATCTGCTTTTGACGCAACTATAACATTGTCTGGAATAGATAGGTCAGCAGTGTAGACCAAGAATAAAATCGGTCCCAGAATTGATTCTTGTGGAACTGTCCATTTAATTGTTATAAAAAGTTTCATATCACTCTTTATAACGCACCTAATGGACCAATTGTAAATATATACCATTGCACCTATATACCATTTGTAAATGGTATTAACAACATTGTTAAAATTTTATAAAGTAAAAAGGAAATTGAGAGATATAATTTAGTAATTATTAATGAAAAGGAAATAATTATATATATATAAAGGAGTGTATAATTTAATGTAAGTTCCTGTACTTATTTTCTTTACTGTTTAGCCTCCGGTAACTACCGTTTAGATAATTCTTCAGAGGATTAATGAGGATGATATGTATGAGTGTAAATGAAGTACTGTAAGTCTTGTACATTCTCAGTTCGACCATACCTGAGATGTGTGGTTAATTGAAACCCATCCACCAAAGAACACCGGTATCCACGATCTAGTATTCAAATCCGTGTAAAAATAACTGGCTTTACTAGGACTTGAACGCTGTAACTCTCGACTTCCAAATCAGCTGATTTGGGAAGACGCGTTCACCACTAGACCGACCCGGTGGGTTAAGTATCCTGTACTGTGTTAAGTAATATACTCGTAATAGACGATTATGAAGATGTTATGGTTGTTTAAAACTTCAAAAGATAATTTATTATTCACTACCTGTGGTATTAAAACAAATGACATGATTTTTAATTTTTTTTAAAATATTTTTATTTATAGTCGCATCAACAATTAAAAGTCATTAGCGACTTATCAGTGTAATGTAATTGTACCAGTAAATTTGTAGTCTTGATCAAACTGAGGTCGACGACTCCTTAGACGTATGGTTAATTGAAACACAACCACCAAAGAACACCGGTATCCACGATCTAGTATTCAAATCCGAATAAAAGTAACTACATTTATTTTTAATTATTGTTTGCTTGGAAATGGAATAATAAGATCTCTAAAACTAATATTTTGTTATATTAAATCTCGACCTCAATTTCTTTATATTTTTTTCTGGTACCTGGTCCAATTTGTTTCCATTTTACCAGGAAATTTCAAGTTGCACAGTTTTTGATTTTCTATCTTTCTTCTTATCAATATTTTACATAATTTCGGTGGTGAAATATTACTTCCGTTTTTCTCCAAAAATATACGTATCTCAAAATCGTCTATTTTTTACGTTTGTGTATTTAAATAGTCTCAGGTTAAGGGTGAATATATTTATAAAAATAACAAATATTTGTTAATTTCTTACTTCAACTTATATATATATATATATATATATATATATATATATATATATACATTTTTTAGTATACATATACACAAAAATGTTTTGTTTTTTTTTTTTGTAATATCACGGCGGATAAGTATTGATAATAATTGAATAAATAATTTACAAATTTTCTGATAACATTATTCTCATGAATAACTCTAAAAAATTTCTTGTATGCACTTCAATAATTAAAGAATTGAATTTTCAGTTTAGAATAACTTGAATTGTACTTCTGAAAGCAAATGAATAAATAAAATTAATGGTTGAACAAAAAAGAAACGATTCAGTTAGCATAGTATGTTTGTTTATTATGATAAAATGTAAAGTTTCAGTATGATGATATTAATAAGAAAAGCAAATAAGAAGCGCACCGCTATAAAATAAATATGTTATTTCAGTAAAGAAGTTGTAGAGCTGAAAAGATGACCTTTACCACTGTGCACAGAGAGAAGATGAAAAAAATATAAAAAAAAGTGTAGGAGAAAACTGAAAGTATCGGTAATTGGAAGTAAGATTAAATAAACGAGAAAGAAACAGCTTGTCTAGAAAAAGAAAAAGAAATAAAGTTTGAAGATGAAAGAAGGTAGAAGAAAGCAAAAATGGAAATCGAAAAGATATATCGCTAGAATAAAAAGATGGTTAGAGGGTCTATTCAAGCCGACCTATCAGAAAAATTATGAAGGTCAGAGATTGCGTCCGAAGACCGAATAGGAAATTTAGTAATGACATTGTACCTACAGCTTGAAGAGATTGGATTAAAAATTACAAAAAGAAAAAAGAATAGAATATATTGTTGAAATGTTCTCTTATAAACCTGATTTCAGATCTTTAAAAAAGGAAGAAATTTATATTTTTTATAAATAATAAATCTTTTGGATTTTTCAGCAATTAGGAATTATTTTTTTAGTCTCTTGACAGACTTGTATAATATCGTTTTCAATATACAACAAAAATAAAAACATACATCATAAAGAAAGTATTAGGCTATAAATAAAATTGCATCTGAATTTAAAATAATTGTCATCTTGCTTATATAAGTGTTTCTTATCTTCAAGTGAATAGTTTTTTCTTGCTTTTGCGTATTATTTTACCAAAAATAAAGTTTTTCATTTTCAAATTTGTGTTTGATTTTTTGTCTACAATAAAGGCAGTGCAAATATACAAGAATATTACATTTCATCTGATTTAAAGAAATAATCGATCATCTCTACCTGATTTTTTTTTTTTAATTTGTTCGACACCACCGCATCGTTTTCATGATTGTCAATAAAGAAGATATATTTATGCACTGAATTCGCTTCAGTTGAATTATCTATCTAATGAAATACGGTCAGGCCAACATCTGGAAGTTTGCCATTTCTAGATCCGCTTTTGACACCAATTTAATTAATTATTAATCTACAGTCACGCAGCCCTCCCTTCTATTCTGACTAAGTAAAATAATGTACTGCCAGAGGCACCTCAATAGCCTTTTGTCCTCTAAAATAGGATTGATGTACTTTGTTTCAACTTTTATAATGGAAAAAATAATACAAACTCAATATTGTTTTAAAATATAAATTTATCTATTTTTGAATAGTAGGCTACTACAGTTATTTTCCTTTTTTCATGAAAAAAATAAAAGGAGAGGTATTTTAAATTTCTTTTTCTATGTTATCTTTATATATAAATTAGGATGTCCATAGATATCTTTATTTGTATCGATGTTCACTGTAACATCAAGAACAGCTTGTCTAATCTGAATGATTATTTTATTGAATATTTTAAATAAAAGTTTAATGGTTGTTTTAGGCGTTAATTAATATAGATAATTCCATTATGGGATGAGCAACAAAGCTTAAACAGCATGTAAATTACCTTCGGCGACATCAATCGTGTTACCTAACATTACAAGCTAAATTCATGTTGTGTATCAGATGGTTCTATAGTTGCGGAAACTGAAATTTATAATAGAACTGAATTTATATTTATTTTCATTAAATGTGGAAAATCTATTTCCGAGACATAAGTGATTAATTAAAAAAAATGTATTACATTTTTAATGTAACCCGGCGACGTACGATTGTAATTATATAGTATTAAATAAAAATTCTTTTTATTCGTACAAATAGCTGAGATGGGTTTTATTGCCATTTAATTCACAATTAAACCAAAAGGGCTTTAGCTTCATACGATTATACTTAGACAGTAATTTACATGATTGAATTCTTAATAACGTCTTCACATAATACTTTTACCAATGCGCCTTGACATATCAAAGAAATAATAGATTTTTTGCTTTCGGTTCAGGATGCACTTTAAAGAAAAAATGTATAGAACAAACACTTAAACCTGATTTTCTTTTAGTAATTGTTTTGCATAATATATGAATTTTAGCAAAAAAAAAATCAAGTAATAAAAATTAAATGAAACAGAATTAACTCTAAATAACTTTCACTTAAAAGTCCTTTGAAATTCCGGACTGAAATTTCTTCTTCCAGGTTGCACGATATTTTTTTGTTATTTGTAGGCTATTAATGAATTTTAGTAAAATAGCATAAATAAATACATTCGTCGCAGTTTAAAGCTTTAATTAACTAAATCTCCAGAAAATATTAAAATCAAAAATTTCTAATATAAAATTTTTATTATGACTATTTTTTAAAGAGAAAATTTAAAACGAAATTTATTAAAATATTTAATAAATTTCTCATAAAATGTTAAAAAATACTTACTACTAATTTATCGGTGATAGATACTAACGTTTCAAAAATAAAACATGGAATTTACAGGCTAGAATTCTAATTCTTCTTCCAGAAACACCAAAAATTATCCGGTTTCAAAAAGTGATAGACTCATAGAATTCCAATCCTACGGTACTACATGTTTAGGAAATGACGTTCCGAACTAATGAAGCACTGCTAAGTAATAGATTTGACAACATTGTCGTGTCTGTGCGCTTATGTATGTGTGTGTTTTCTGCTGGGAACTGCAGTAGACTGACTCATGTCACTTCATAAGCGATGAATGTATCGCTATGACGTCATTCTATAGCTTTACTAATAATCACTTTGATTGTAATACAAAATACTATGCGGATAGTTAGTGACAGGCGGGTTAAAATCGAAATTACCACCACACCTGACCACCCGTAGGGGAAGAACCGAAGGTCCAATTACCATTACAGAGGAAGTTAGGACGATGTTGTTACTCGACCTGCAATACCGATACATGAGCAATATATCACTTAATAAAAGGAGACGCCTGTTAAAAATTCTAAATTCAAGAATATTTGCAACATACTACAGTTACCAGTACATATAGATTGAAATTGTAGGGAGTAGTTTGATAACTTTTTCGAATCGTGTAACAAAAGTTTTATGGGCAAAAAAATCGTTTGCCTCAAATATATGCAGTTGTTTTCATAAATTTAATTTTGTAGTTTTTATGAATAAAAATAATAATATATATAAAACAAGGTATACGTTTTTTATGTTAAAATAAATTTCCCCTTTGTTTTTTATCTACTTTTCCCAGTAAGGTCTTTGAAATAAAAACTACTTTGATTTTTATAAACTTAAACAATATACTGTAACTGAAACAAGCTGAAGTTGAACAATTATTCAGCATTAAAATTCATTGGAAAACTTTGGGTAAGATTTGAAAGAAAAATTTCCGATATATGGGCATCTCAGCTTTGAATATTATTAACAAAGCGTATTCTTTAGCCTAGATTTTTAATCACCCTGTTAACGAATTTTACAGTATATTACACACGCCTACAGGATGTATATTTATGAATTTCCTGTTTTTTATCTGAAGAGGAAGAAAATCTTGAAAAACCTTGGAAAAGCGGTGACGCTGATTACAATTATTACTGGTTTTTTATACAGCTAGGTGAAGGTCTTTATTTAATGGGTTAACATACAGATGTGCAATTTCCTGTAAAAAATAATAAAAAATGTTATGAAAAGGTTTTTCATGTTAATGTTGATTAAAATTCTTCCAGTTAAATAATCAATTAGTTTTTTTAATAAACATATTTCATAAAGTTGCCTTACCTAAATGTTTACCTATGTTTAATTTCGATGACTAGTTTAATCTTTACTGATATACAAACCGAATTTCTTTATTTAATTCAATAACTCATCATCATTTTTTTTGTATTTCTGTATCCTAAAATTTACATCTTGTAATACAATGACAATTCGGCGTTTACGCAGAAACATTCAATTTTACCATTTACACATTAAATCAGACTACGTGAACTAGGTTCATGAATCTATTTAAACACATAATTTGTTACTAACCACTTAGAGTGAACTAGTACCTCAAGTGAATAGTATCTATTACTAATATATACATTAGAGGTAGTACTCACTCCTCCCTGGCTACACCAGGTAACAAACCACTGCGCTATTAGTATTTCATCAAATAAGCAATGAATATATTCCACAAAGAAAATGGTGTAAATTTTTCAAATACATCTGAATTTTAACAGAAACACTGGAATTCTTTTTTATTGTTAATTTTTTTTAATACAACCTGAGAATTAAAAATATATCTTTATATATTTATCGATTAAGCTTATACGAAATATACAGATTTTAATAAATTTATTTATACTAAATTTAATTTTGTATTTATCATACGGCATTCCAAATTTTTATTTATTCAAAAGGCAGAACCTGTGCTCAAACGACAACGCGGAACGTTTCAACATCGTTGAAAGTAGAGTTATTTACTGGTCCTTCAAAGCAGCATCTTCAAATCTTCACAAAAAAAAACTCAGAGTGCTCCAGGTAAGATTATGTACGTCATATCTTACCAAATTAAATGATAATCTCTTATTGGATCTAGAAAATTATATCCCAGAATTTAGTGATTCTATTATAAACGGTATTACTCCAAATATATTTTTATTTTTTATTTCTTTTCTCTATGGAAAGCCTTTAAGGACCACTCAAATATCATTTCATGTAGTTTCTTTTTCTTCCAGAATTTCTTCAATATTTCGGATTATTTAGGTTCTTCTTTCTTCAGTCCATTCTCCTTTGTTGAGATTTTCACCTACAATACAAGAACCTTTAATTAAAAATTTTCTTTCTGTATTTTTTCGATTTATTGTTTATTTATTATTTTTTATATTATCAAAAAATGGAGGCCCAAAAGTGATGAAAATATGATAAAGAGGTAACATTAGGAAAAAATAAAGTTTAAATAGTCAATTTTTTTTTAATGTTGATTCAGTAACTTTTTAAAATTACGTTGGACAATTTATTTGTCTAACGTAATAATGCTTTAACCTTTAACAAATACACGATTTTTTTTAACCATCTTATTTAAATGTACTGTGATTATAAAAAACAAATATATCGTTTTCTTTCAACATAATATATATATATATATATATATATATATATATATATATATATATATATATAATGTGTGTTATTTAGTGTCCATAAATCAATAGTAATAAATAAAATTTACCATATTTTCTGCATCTTACCGGGTGTTTGAAAAGGCTATTTTTTTATGTAAAGGAATTATTACTTATGCAGTTTCAATAAACTGTTTTTCAGCTGCAACACACACACACATATATATACATACATATGAGATATACATAGATTAAATTCAGTAAGGTATCTTATTTTTATGAAACCCTAAACGGATTCTGTCAATAGAACTTAAAAATTTAGTACGGTATATAAAATAGAATCAAAAAGATTGGTAGGCTGTTGAATTCAAGAACGTTGGCTATATCATTTTTTTAGTCAGATAGGTTTCTTATTGTATTAAATTGCTTATTTATGGTTCTTTTGAACGTAGAAATAGCGGTCCACTAAATCTCTGTAAACATCCGAGAAATGTAATATAATGTTCCGTAGGATTGGAACAGAGTTTTTTTTACAGTATTCAAAAAGAGATGTAATTTAATATTTTAAGGTAACCGTCAAAAAAAAAAATCTTAGGTATTCCCTTGGTCTATTTTTACTTTAATATTACCCATTTTCTATTTATAAAAATGTAATCTTTCAAATATAATATTCGTTAACTAAATGTTATGTTATTTATAATACACGGAATAAGTAACTTATTCAGTTTATTGACGTTTGGAATTTTTTAATATTTTATTATATCGAAAATATATGAGCGTTTTAAAATTTATATCATCGCGCACTTATGCCATTGAAAAATCAGACTTATTGTCACGTAATTTACATACAACTAAATTATAAGTAATGATATTTTTGATTGCAGTATGTCCATAAAAAGCAAAACTACTCATAGTATAACATTATAAACGACTTTTAGGAAACCTAAATTTTTCTCATTTATTAATCAGGAAAGATCAAAAACTTAGGATGAATTGTAAAAAAAAATATTAAAATAAAATAACATAATTCCGGTTTCGATGTATTACTTTACGTTCTTTTAACTTTATTCGGAGAAATTTTATACTTATTGTATAATAAAAAACTTTAACTACGAAATTTATTAAAAGGCAATTCTATATTTTAAAACTATTATAAATTATTATTTGGTTTTCACAGAAAAAATTCTTAACATTAAAATTCAATAAATAAAAGAGTTATTAATAAATAAATGAAATATATAAAGCTGAGTTTAAAATTAATTCTCAAATACTATACCGTAAGACCCAAAAATACATATATCTCTTGTCATAGCTTTCAAAAAGCATATGATTCAGTTAACAAAGGATCTGTACTTAAAATAGTAGAATATGTGGAGAACTAAAAAACACTCAACCTGATTAAATTGATTTTAACCAACACCACTTCTAAAATTAAATTCTAAGGAGAAATTAGCCAACCATTCAAAACCAGAACAGGAATTCGACAAGGAGATTGTTTATCTCCCGTACACTTCAAAGTTGTTCTAGACAAAATTATGAAGGCCTTATGGAAAAAAATAATTCAGGAGCTATAATAGGAACACAAAATTAGGGCCTTAAAGTCAAACGCTTAGCCTTCGCAGATTTTGCTAGCGACAACCGAACAAGAAGCGATTGCTGAAATCAATGAACTTAAAGAAATTGCCGAAAGAACGGGCTTGAAAATCTCTTTCCAAAAAACCGAAATGATGATTAGTCATAGAGAATATCCAAAAAAAGTAGAAACAAAATACCGAAAAATCAAGACGGTAAACCAATTTAAATATTTAGAAGACAATAAACATTAATGAATGATAAACTGGATCAAGCAAACTAAAACTAAATTTCGCGACTAAGAATATTTATAACTAGAAAATCTATCCACAATCACGATCAAACATTACACCTCTATAGTTAAGCCACTAATCCTGTATAACAAAAAGAGAGATAGCGAGCCAGCTTAAACAATCTAAAAAGTTTCTAAAAATCAGAAGCAGAATATTAAGAAGAAACCATATGGACCCAGAATCAATGAACCGCTTAAAATCGAACAAGGAAATTTATGACAAACTAGAAAACCTGGAAACCATGCGAAAAGGAAGAGTAATATTTTATGGACAAATAGTTAGAATGAGTTCATCCAGAATAAACAAAAAATTGTTTGTAAAACTAATCAGCATGAAAAGTATGGGAGTTTGCACCAAAGAAATTAAAGAACAACTTCAAAATCTTAAAATTAATGAGGAAGATAGAGATACTTAAATAGAGAAGAATTTAGAAAACGCATCAACGAAATTAAGGTTCTTATGAGAGATATGAAAAAATACGCTGACAACAAATGGACTGATGAAAGGAAAGCGCTTCAGTTTTAAAGAATGAAATACCTATGGATAAGGAAGAAAGAAGAGAAAAGAGACAAAAAGAAATGATATTTGCGTGGTCCCTAGTTGGTCAGTTCGCAAACAAAAAAAAAAAAAAAGATTTATGTACATGGATTTTATTCTTCGTTTTACAATTGAATAAGAGAAATTATTTCTTTATAAGTTGTCGTTCTGTACATTTTTTATGAACATAAAAAATCAATTAAAAAAAATCTGATGTAGACACCAGATTTCCTTGTACGGCTATTAAATTAGACATATACATTTTTTTTTTTAAATGAAAAGTTCATAAAATTCTGTTTATTATTAATAACTTCTGATATTTTTTCTTTATGGTTGTTATTGAATTATTATTTATTGTTTAAACGTTTTTTACAATTAGTTAGTACTTATTAATAAATATATATATTTAAATTTAAAATAAAAGTTAAAAAAAAAGAGAGGAGATGAAATCTGATTCGAACCGATGTGAATTCCCCTTGTAAGATCTAAATATCTCATTAATTATAATTTTATTTCCCTATAAATCTGGAACCAATGAAAATAAGTACCTCTTATGGCACGTCGTTAAAAAGCTCTCAATGAGGGCTATTACTGTAGTTAATAAAAATTCTAAATTCAAATGTTTTTCATTTTCGGCTTTCTTAGACACTTTTTGTGCAATCAAAACGGGAAGTGCACAACTACATGTTACAACAGTCCTAAATCCAAAATTTCAGCATCCTACGGCTAACTGTTTTTGAGTAATGCGAGATACGTACGTACAGATGTCACGCCGAAACTAGTCAAAATAGATTCAGGGATGATAAAAATGAATATTTCAGTTGAAATCTAAACTTTTTCACGATCACAATACTTCCTTTAATTCATACAAGGAAGTAAAAAATAGAAATTCATTTTTCATATTATTAGTAAATTAAATTAAGTAATCGGAAATCAGTATTACATTTATGCTTAAATTGTAAATTATTTAATTAACAAAACTTTGTTTTATTTAACAAAAATTTAACCTACCGGCTTGAATGGTAAACTCGTCGTCGTAAATCAGCCGATTTCGAAATCGAAGTTGTCAGGTTCAAATCCTAACTAAGGCAGTCGCTTTCATTTGGATATGAATACTAGATCGTGGATACCGGTGTTCTTTGGTGATTGGATAAAAATTAATCACGCGTCTAAGGAATGGTCGGCCTGAGTTTGTTCAACCGGTACAGTTACATTATATTTATAAGTAGTCAATGATTTTAATTGATACGACTATAAAAAAAATTTGTAAATTATTTAAAATTAAATTTTTACAAATATTTTTTTAATAAATAATTCATGCGATGTTTTCAGTTTAATTACAAAAAATTGCGTGCAACATTTTTCAAAAGGGCATAAATATTCGATTTTTAAAAAAATTAATTAAAAATATTTTTTTAGTTATGAAATTTCATATAAAAATGAATAAATTTTTAGAGATTGTTAATAAGTATTAGTTACTAATTTTTTTTCAATTATTACAGTTTATAGAATCAACTGATGATGAATAATTGTTGGTTGATGTTTTTTGTTAAATGTTTAAAAGTGAGACGTTTAAACAGTGAGAAATTTAAACAGCTAACAATGTATTTGATATGACTTTGATCGTTGATGTTTATGAGTATTTATACTTTATATATAATACATATTAACAATGATTAATTTATGTTTCTTATATTGATATGTTTTAAAATGACATAATAAATAATAATTATAATAATTTATCACTTGAGATAATTACCAGTATGCTCTGATTTACCTTGATGAGTAGGTCATTAGAAAAAATATATCTCTTGGCAATAATGCAAACAACCTTCGGTTGTAACTGTCATTAAAAAAAAATTCTTGTCATTCAAACTGTACACAAGTAAAACAAGTTAAATGTGTATATACATATATATATATATATATATATATATATATATATATATATATCATATACATTCATTTATATGCATATATATATTTTAAAAGCCAGTTTTCGTCGGTTATTCCTAATCTTATGCCCGTAGGACAAAATAAAAAAGAAATAAGTAAATGTACCAGGGAATTAAATAATAATTATTTATTTAAGAGTTAATAATTGTAGAAAAAAATCTTTATTTTATTTCGATCAGTTCAGTGATATCTAATATTATAACTTAGTTCACAAGAATTGTGGGTTAATCCACGTTTAAACATAAGGAACTGCCTCAAAAAGAATCTACTTAAACGGATGAAGAAAAAAGGGCTTAAAACAATATCAAAGTACAATGTTAGTAAAAGTATAAGGATGGTATATGTAAAAAAAAGAAGAAAGCGTTAATAGCCGTATAAAAACAAACAAAAAATAATTGTTATTCCTTTTTTATGTTATAAAATAAATACTGACTGAAACAAAATTTTAAAGAAGTCAATTAAATGAGTAGTTATTATTTGTACACCTTAAATTAGGTTGCATATATGAGAATTTGCCGATTTTCGTGGCTGAGTGGTAGGATCTCGGCCTTTCATCCGGATGTCCTGGGTTCGAATCCCGATCAGTTATGGCATTTTTATTACGATGAAAAAATTTATTTTCATATTCCCACATACAAGCTTCTGTGGTGAATTAATTCAACAAGCAAAAAAAGTCTAAAATTAATTTAAATTAGTATAGCATAAAAACTCATCAATAGAGTAATTTTTATAATTAATTCACTTATAAATTGGTTTGTTAAGTCTTTGAATCGATTTAAATGTGATAATTAAAAAAAAAAAAATTGCAATTGAATGATTTAAGGATGTTTCTTAAAGATCTGATGTTCTCATCTGTATCACGCGAAGTATTTTTGTAATGTTATTAAATGTAGAGAATAGACGCTGTTATTTTTATAAATAAGTAAATAATAGTTGATATATATATTTTTTTCAAAGATAGCACATACATAATATAAACCCACGTTTACTATAAAATCAGATCTGTATTACCTATTAAAAATAATTTTAAATTCAGAAATAGGCAACAAATTTCATAAAAGAATATATATCATTTATATTTGTAGAGCTTTAATTTTTTATTTGCCACAAAATTAATGAAAAATTTAATTCAGGTATTTATATGAGTGATCGATCTGGTTAAGTAGGAGTAAACGTTTAGATTTGAGAACGACTCCCTTAAAATGAAATAATGGACAAATATTCGAACCAGTAATTTTGACGGTGTTTTTTTAAATAAGTATACAACTATACATGTTATGTGTAACGGTTAGTTTATTATTTTACAATTAGTACTAAATCTATTATCGGTACAACAAACAAATTGTTTTTTTTTTACGCAGTTAAAAGTAATCGAGTGATTAAATATAAAATTTACAATGACGTGATTCTAAATTTATTTTTGAAAAGCTAATTTCTGAATATAACACAGCCGTAAATAATAGGGCGTAATTGGCGGTCAAATCCCATTTTAGCATTTGTTGCAGCAGAACGACTGATGTGACTAGCTGCAGCTCGACTTTGAACTTGACATACTTGTAGTATAGAGATGACTAGAGAGAGGGCGCTTCGTCCCACTCGTCAGCTGATTGCCCACCAGCCGCTAGCTGTTGGCAAGCCAGTCGAGTTGTGACCGCCGGTGAGGTTAGTCGTGTTACTGCGTAGATGCGTCTACTTGTACGATCAAATCCTGGTAGATTTTTCGTGTATAATTTACGAATCATATTTATATTGTTTTTATTATGAACATGTGTTAGTACAATGACTGCTTTATCAATAGAATACTAGTGATAAAGAGTTTACGAACATCTCGAATTTGATAAACATATATGTAATTAGTCATAATAAACACGTTTATACGATTTGTTCTGTAGTAATCTAGATTTTTATTACTATTAATACCTTTACAGCACAATTAATTTTGTAAGCAAAGAGGTAAATTACGCGTCTTGTAGTTTAAATAATTTCACTTACGCCAGCTGTATTTACTTACATGTGCTAACATTTCGTTATTATTTTCGTTTACCGAGTTATGTCCGTGTTCTATTAAGTGTCTCAGTGGTATTGTAGTGTGACATCTTAGTGCGCCGGCAGCCATCTTGTTCGCAACACCTGACCATCTGTAAACAATGCCATGACCTCACTCCCCCGCATAATGTCTTCTTGTATGCTTTATTTGTGTTTTGCTTCAGCTGTCTTATTCTGCTCTGTTTTTTCAGGTAAAATGATTAGTTGTTTTTATTTGTAATAAATGATGTAAAAAATTTTGTGTCTTGTTTTTTTGTGTAAAATAAAAATATTAGTAATGTTTTATGAAAATCTGTAAAAATAACGAATTAGTTTGATTTAATTCAGTTAATGTTATTGAATATTGCGCAACGTCATTTGGTAATCTACCTTGCTGTATAATGCTCAACAAAACTGATAGGAAAATATTGATACGCAGAAGAATTCTGAGTAGCTTTATAAACGATCTCATCTGGATTTAAAACGCAGCAATTTAAAAAAAAGTCTTATCGTATTTGCTTATAAATAGAACTACCCCATTTATTCTAATATGTACTTATTATGAAGTAAACTAATAGTTTATTAATGTTATTTATTTTTTTATCATATATAAAATTATTTTTAACGATTGTTAGTAGTTAATAAAGGGTAACTAATAGAATACTTAAGCCGAGATAGTATGAAAAACTTGTTTCCTTTTTAAGTATTATAATTCAAGATTTACAAAACTAATATTTTTATTATATTTTCTTATTTATTGTTCACGAACATTATGGTCACTAGTTTATATAATATCAGTCATTTTATCAGTCTAAAATGGGCAATTTAAAGTGTATAAGATACTGTAAAAAAAATTTTTCTAATCGTATTTTGAAGTTTTATAGTGCTTGTTCACAATTATTATTTTTATTAAGGGGAGATATGTTATACTTTATTTTACTAGGAGCTTATTTAAACTCTAAAATAAATGACCCCTGTGGCTTTAAACAGTTATTGATTGCAAGTTTCTTTTCTTATGTATTTTTAAGAACATCATTATAACGGTAATTACTACTCGTTTTGTAATTAATAACTGACTTTCAAATATTTATCATGATATATTTTAAAAACCTTTAAATCGTATTATTTTAATAAACAGAATAAATAACAGTGATTAAATATTATATTAAAAAAGAGATTATTACATACAGTAAGGTCGATTATCTTGACGCTTTTACCATTAAAGTTTATTCAGATGTAATCAACAGAATTCTTTAGATATCTACGTGGACGGAATAAACATTTCATATGAATATAGTGATTGTGAGTTAAAGAAAGAAGGAAAAGAAACAGTTATAAAATAAATGTTTTGTTTTCTAACAGGTACGATATATATGTAATCGAAATTTTTACTAAAATTATCTTGATCGAGTTTTTTTTTCAAGAATTATTATGTTAATCTTGAAAATAGGATTGAGGCAGTAAAATCTGAAGGGATAGAATAGTCTAGGGCAGTATATCTTTTACCTTTTTTTTTTTTTGTAAAGATAGAACGCACAGCTGCATGATCAGATCATAGTTATGTTATGGTGATGCTAGTTTTCTGACCTGTTTTTAAAACGTCAGAATTCCTTATCGTTTGCTGGGCGATTTTTAGCTTTAACTGTTGTTTAATGAAGTTACTTAATTACACTCCATAAATTTAATAACGGATTAAAAAATGGAAAATAATAATTTTACAATTCATATATATATATACAAATTTTGAATTAGGTTTCTCTCGGAAGAAACAAGAAGAAATAAGTTTAGGTATAATTTATATTACTTCAAACTTTTCATTTTAATTTAAACTGCATATTAAAATTTAATCCTAAACTTACTTACTTACTTCAGCTGTAATAATGTCTTGAATGAAGCCGTAACGTTATGTCTTTTATATTTCTCAGTTTTAATTCTTTTTATCTAATACTGTAGACTGAGATATATATTTTACGAATTTTCTTTACCTCGGCTTGTTTATAGTCAGTTTGGTCTGTCTCTTAATTATCATTACGTTATGCCATATATTATTTTTTTAATTTTCATTTGTTTTCTTGGTTGTCATTTCGCTATATAATCCCCTCATTAATTTTGCGCGTATTTTTTTTGCAGAAAATTGCATTAGCATTTCGAGAAAAATATTTTAAAAATTCTTAGATTGTTACTTTTAATTAAAAAAAGAGAAAAATTAATAAATAAATGCACAAAAAAATCTCCAAAATATTTATAAAAAAAATACATAGGAATATATATTTATTGCATAGGGCAAAAAGCGGCGATATCTTCTAGAATTGTTTGAAACGCATCACTACCTTAAAAAGAACTTTAACTTAAAACTCTTATTATCACACAGGAATGAACATGAACTTTTTATTTTATTTTCCTAATGTTTACGTTTCAATTGTTCAACTAGTGAACAATAAGCAATCCCTTCACGGTCCAATGAGAGGGTGTACGTATGACGAGGTTAGTATTGTACAGATAAAGGCCGACCAATCCTTAGACGTGTAGTTAGTTGAACCCCAACACCAAATACACCCGTATTCACTGTCTAATATTGAAATTTTTATAAAAGCAACTAACTATTACTAGGATTTGAACCTCAGAGCCTTCGACTTCAAAAAATCAGCTGTTAAACAACTTATAAAAAAGTTAAAGTTAACTCATTTGCGATGAGTTAACCACTAGACCAACGAACATAAACTTGAGTTATAAATTTCATTAATACAGTCTTTTATACGCGCAGCAATAAATGTACGACAGTTTTCTAAATATTTATTTGGTTATTTAAAAACGTGAAAAAATATTGTTAATTAGCCCTAAGAATAAAGGGGACTATGGAAATTTAAATTAGTTTTCATTTACAGATTCTAAATTTAGCTTCATATTTCGTAAAGAATTTCTTACCGAATCGCTCATTAGTAATGGTTGTTGGTTTATGCCAAAAAATTTGACAATCTCAAAGGTGAACTTGTCATGTAGTTGTGCTATAACCGGGATGCGTTTAAGTTATTTTTAATTTTATTTTGTTTATATTTCTCGGTACTGTATTTAGATTATCGTATTTAATTAACAACTAATTTTAGTTAATTAGAATATCTTTTATTTCTGTTTTCCGTAGAATATTTATTATTTTGTCATTGTTTAAGGAAGTTGGATTATTTAATTAAAGTTGGATGAAAAGAAAACTTGTTTGTCGATTGGAACAATATTGATGTAAAACTATTGTGCTTTGCTTTACCTCTACCAAATATTAACTTTGCTTCTTTAATTATAGAACATTTACGAAATTGTTTTCTTTTTTTTTGGATTTGAAAACTAAGCTGTTGTATATAATTAAAATAATGTTTTAAAAATAATATATTTATTAAAAAGTAAAAAAATAAAACTTTATTATTTAAAGAAAAAATAAGTTAAAGATACAGCAGTCTTCTATGCAGATTGTCATGTTTTTATCGGTCAGTGTAATATTGAAAATACACAAAAATTGACATTTATTTTTTACCATTCAAATTTGAGACTGTGGAGCAGGAAGCTTAGGTGACTTATTTTATAATATTAAAATTACAATTTACAACATGTATGTCAGTTTTAGTAATTATATAGAATTTTAAGAATTATTAGGCCTTGAATTTTATAGATTTGACAGTAATCCTAATTGCATGATATTACTTCCGATAAAATTTCCTTGACTAAGTTAATCTAATCGTGTTGTATTAAATTTTTAATATCCATTAGATACTTTGTTACTAGTTTGTGAGTTTTCGGCTATTGTTAGTTGTCGGAACTTATGATATACGCCAACATTTTTTATGTAGGCGAAATTTGCGTTGAAACATTATTTAAAATAAAATTAGCCACGAATGAACGCCTTCATATTAAATGTACTTTATTTATTTATGTAATGAGTTAAAAAATTACGTTTTTATTTGTTTATTTTATACGAGTATTTCTTTCTTCTGTTCATATAATACGCCTTCGTAAGATAAATTCTTGTTCAAATCATTCCATTTAATTGTAGCTTATTTAAATTAAATAAATGTTTGAAATGAAATAATAAAATAATTATGTTAACAGTTTTTAAACGCAGTTTGAATAAATTTATGAAATAAATTAAAAAGACATTATAATAAAAACTAATAATTTTTTTCTCTGCAAATATTTTTTTTTTCACAATTTTATTGTTAAAAATGTTTTAATTATAATTAAATAGTGGACCCGGCAATGCTTTGCTATTGCTGAATTTGAATGTATGAATTAAATAAATTTTGTATTATATCAGACATATGTAATCTATTTCCTAGTACCGTTTCTTCTTCTGTTACATTTCTACTGTATTCTCTCCTTTCTCTTGGCTTGAATTGTATTTCGACCAATAATTTTTCGTTTTGGGTGCATTGTATTTTTAAATTATTAAAATTTAGTCTTCTATATAATAATTATTATTTAAGTTTTTTTTAAAACAAATTGTTAGGGATGTAGGATGTAGAGGGTATACTGAAATGAAACGACTAGCACTAGATAGGGAATCTTGGAGAGCTGCATCAAACCAGTCAAATGACTGAAGAAAAAAAAAAAGTTTTTTTACATTTTTTGTAACTTACAAAAACAATGATAAGTAACTGGACTTAAAACTCGTAACTCGACTTCCTCAGACAGTTATTATGGACCAGTATTTTGTCGTTTTGGACGCATTGTTATTTAAACAAATGTAAACATTCCCGGGATGAATAATAAATTGTGAAAGTTTCAGCGAAATCGGTTTAGTAATTTTTCAGTTTTAGGGCACACACAAAACGAAGATTGTCTTTTATTTATTTAGTATACAATGAAAAATAAAACCTATACTAATGGTTTAACCCTTATACCTTTTTTTGTCAGCAGAATTATGCAATTGGATAATAATTGTTTTATAACGTTACATTTTGAATGAATTGTGAATAATGATTTAGTCGAATTTTTCACATTATAAGGATGAAATGTTTTAGTAAGATAGTCTCAGAATGTTTTATTTTTCGGGAAAGATCAGCAGATGTTTTTATATAAGCTTACTTTAAAAAAGGGGACTCAAAGGTGAGAAGATCTTAATGTAATCGTAGAGGTAGTGTTATCTCCACTGAAATGGACGGATATAGTATTCTGCTATATGCATACTCTGTTTTAAGTTTTGGTTTTCTCTTAAGATAAACATTTTTGAAATAATGTATCAGCTAGTGTGATTTTTGTTACAAACTTCCCTTGTTGACGTTTTTTGAATTATTTTTTACATCATTAACTGCGGCTAACAAAAATGTAGATTTTTAATAATTTTAATTAATAAGTGAATATATTTTTTTTAGATTTTAGTTATTTAACCGTTTAGTTTCATTCTCCATATATTTTTTTCTACCAGTCTTTACGTCAAAGTATTTTCAGAACATAAATGTTCTACTATCAGTTTCGTGTATTTTACATAATTATCTATATTTTTCAAGCTTTGCAATCTATACTATACTATCTACATTTTCTTCCACCTCCAAATTTCGATTTAAAAAATAAAAAATTAATGCTTTGAAATAAACCAGTTTCTGCTTAAGATTTTGTGCTTAATGACTATTACAAATTTACCGCGCGTTTTATAATTATGTGAAGACTGCATGTCACCAGGTCCAAACTTTTTTAAAGAAAATTTAGAATTAGAGGTTTCCATTACTAAAAGTCGCAAAAATTAAATACTAATAGGTTACTAGTGAAGGTAGGGGCTAAAAAGTGATGATATTTTGATGTTTTTTCAAGTAGTTGTGTAATTAAATTGGAATATATATATACTGGCCGGTCAGGGCTCGGTTCGCTAGCCCTTCCCGTCTAGATCGCTGTAATTACCCGGACAGTTTAGCCTGCTAAACTATCTGGATCACGGCCGTATTCCTTATGATTGTGATAGTAATACTGATGAAATTTCCAACGAAATCATTTGAAAGGCGCTGTTGTAGGCTCTTCTATTGTGTAGAACATCTTTGGAACTAGGGTGGTATCCATTCAACATTGCTCCATGTACTTGCGGCGGTTCTTCAATTGGAGGTAAATGAACCTTTCTTGACGCACTATATATCCCTTTTGGTTCTCTTTTCTATTTCCGGGCATGACAATACGAACACACTTCTGACATGGCGTTAACATATCCATGATCGACATACCTAATCTACACATTATAGCTAAAGCCACTTCTATCCTTATGTGACCCTGGTAGCTCTACAATCATATCAGTATGAACTCGTGAGGAATTTGACTGCAGCTCGCGTTACAGATTTATTGCAACTCGAGTCTGGTCATGGCGTTCGGCAGCAACTATCCGAGCATTACGCACTTTCACTATTTCAGAGGACCGAAGTACTCTCATTGATTTAGCAGACTTTGAATAATAAGAAAGTTTACTTATCTTCCTTAAGGAAGTAACGAAAGCACTGCGGTCGCGAAAAATTTCGGTTTTCAGATTTCAACATAAATATCCATTTTGACCATCCCTGAATCCATTTTAAATAGTTTCGGCGTGACGTATGTACGTACGTGTGTATGTATCTCGCATAACTCAAGAACGATTAGCCGTAGGATGTTGAAAGTTTGGATTTAGGACTGTTGTAACATCACTTTTTGCACCCTCCTTTTGATTGATAACGATATATCGTAAGTGGTACTTATTTTCATTGGTTCCAGAGTTATAGTCAAATAAAATTTTAATTTATGAAATATTTGTATCTTACAAGGGGAAGGCACATCAGTTTGAATCAGACTTCCTCTCCTGTCTTTTTTTTTATTTAAATATATTGATTTATTTAGAATTATTAACGTGCCATTGTAAAAAAAAATGCCGATAAATTCAATAATAACAATAAAAAAAACTAAAAAATATCAGAAGCTATTAATGAAATAAAATTTTATGTACTCTTCAGTTTAAAAAAATGTGTATATGTAATTTAATAGGCGTACAAAAAAGTCATTTGGTGTTCACATCAGATTTTTTTACTTCTGACAATGCAACTTCAACAGCCAAAATAATCAAAACCCATAAAAGTTGGCTAATTTATAATAATAATTATTATTATTATTTAATAAAATATTTAATAGTATATAGATCTGAACTCTTGAGATATTTTTTACAACGGTAATAGAAGTATAATGAAGTAAAAGGATTAATCTATATAACTTTTTTCTCTTTAATATCTTTTCCCAAATTATCGTGATAATTCTAACTGGAGATTATGACCAAGCTTCTAAGCTATAAAACTACACAGGCTTATTAAAATTGTCTTGCAAATTTTGCGTAATTCGCGCAAAGATTCCTTACTGATCATTTTATTATATGTATATATATATATATATATATATATATATATATATATATACACATATAGGTTTGTAAACATATATTTTTCGTTTTTATGTTAGGACCCATAAATCAGAAAAATATGGTGACCAGACACGAAACATAGGTTATTCTTTATATAGAGTGGGTAATTCTGGGGAGGTATTTGATATATATTCCTTCCATACATTTTGATAATTGTGGTTATTGGAATAACCAGAATAAAAAATAACAAGATCTCCTGTTTGTCTAGGAAAAGTGAGGAATGAAATAATTTTTCTTGTCTTCTTCACTGAGCATAAAATGCTGTTTACAAATCGTTTTGTCATGTCACCGAATTGTCGGTGATACTCAGCTCTACTCATGGTAACTCATTTAATTTACTCAATGAAGCTCTATTGACCAAGTAATTTTACTTTTGCTATCTGAATAAATTGCTTTCCTATTAGTGCCTCATTTTTTTAATAGTTTATTACAAAGATTACAGCCTTAAAAAATTCCAAATGCACAATGTGTAACTAGTGTACTCTTTTTGATAAACAATGCATTACATGCTTTGCTTCTTTTCAGTGTAGACGTTGTGTAGCCTACTACTTTTAATTACGTTGTACCAAATCTTTTGATCCAGAAATCAAAACTTTTTACGTGAAATTTTCTTTTTTATTTTATTATGATACCTGATGACACAGACCCTACCAAGCATATCATGAGTTACAAAGTTATGTGTGAGAATGAGAAATTTAAATAAAGACCTAGTAAAATTTAAACTTATTCTGTTTTCTTATTTACGTAGGCATGGAAGGTAAAATAAAGCCATTCACTCTTATATGTTATACGAAAGTTATTTTTTCGATAATATTCTGTAGAATGCGACCTTTTATTAATAAGCATTCATACGTTCGTAAATACAAACTGGTTGTAACATCTCATCTCAAACTGTTTTATCTCTTCACGAATCCTAGTATTCAAGTTATATTGCTATGACGACAATGAGAGAACACTATTTAAATAATTCCATTAAATCACATATCAGAAGATTTGGTGATATCAAATTATATTTCAATTCAGGAACATGATACGATGATTTCCGGAAAATATTTCTGTAAGCCAGTAACTTATATTTTTGCTCTTCCTGTGAACGACATGTGGTGTCGTTCATTTGATAATCCTTCAGTTAATCGCTGAGAAATTTAATATCGCTTCTAATCATATTGTCCTTTCTTTCCGGTAATGGAAAAAAAATGTTGATTGACTTGTGAAATATTTAGATCTTTTGTTATGTGAGCTTTTAGTGTTAACCGTCTCCACGTTAAGTAATATGACAGGAAATTAATATTTATTAATAGATTAGTTAATAAAAATCTGGTAACTTTTTTTTTGTGCTAGAAAAAAGGCGGGCCTACAGACCGCTGCGAAAATTTTGCATGGTTTACATACATTTCATTACACATGATTTTGTGTTAAATGTTTTTGCCGATTGTAACTAAATAACGTTCATTAATTTAGCGTACTGACTGTAACAATAACTTTCCAACGAAAAGCTTCAAAATCGTGAACATTTTTAGCTGTTTTGAGAGTTATGATTTTTTAACACAGCTCTAACTACAATGTTTCCCTTTTTTAAGTATACTTTTAGATAAATCGTTCGTATCTAGAAGTGTAAATCATTGGAACGAATGACACATAGATGCGCTTCATTCAAAATAAAAATGTGAGCACGTGCAGAAAACGTACCAACGCACCGCGTTTTTTAGTTGGAGAGATTTTAAGAAATAATTAATTTTCATAAAAATTATGTATACTGGAATACAGAAAACATAATAAAGTTATGATATACCGGTATTTATAAAATTAGCATGAGGTTGGAAAATAATAGTTTCGGTCTGAAGTTTATTAATTTATTTTTTTCCTGTTTTTTAAGAATAGTTTAAAACTATCTTTCTTTTGATGTTTTTATAAACCAGCCGATTATATTTAAATTTTAAAATATTGGGTAAGGTTTTCATGACTGTAATTATGCCCTTTAATAAAAAAGTAAATAAATTCAATTTTGATATGTTTTAAAAATGTTTATATTTTTATAAATTATTTTTTGTTACAGTTTAGAGGAAGTAGGTAATTAAAATAAAAATGGAAGAAGAAAGGAGTGATGAAAAGCTTAGAGTTAAGTTCTAGGTAAGGACTGCGCATGCCGAAGTGTGCGTGAACATGTATAAGATATTATTGTATAAGAAGGGAAATAAAAGACAAGAGTTCATTAACTGAAGAAAATACATTTGAAACGATAACTCTATTATGCGCTTTTACAGTACTGGTGTATTGTTAGTTAGGCTTTTCTTATGTATTAATAATAATCACGTGTGGGTATGCATACAGTTGTCTTTTGCATACGTTAGCTTGTAATAAACGGTGATACAATGAATGTGCAAAATGCAGCTGCATATATACTATATGCTGGAACAATAGAGGTTAAATGACAATCTTTTCTTATGCGCTAATTAATGTGTTAGCACGTTTTAAACGCGAGTAAATATACCTCGTTAATAGAAAAAAACGATGATTTCTTAGTTATTGTTTTTATATTCAGTATTGTATTACAACTGTGTAATACGACTGTTTTATTAATCGAAACGTACATAAGTGGATATGAGTAAATAAATTCATTTGAAACTTGATGTATAGAAATATTATATTTTACTCGTTTCTATTTACTACCGTTAAAATAAGTCGCTGTAAATAGAAAATAATAAAATGTAAAAATGACTAGTTAATTTTATTACATAATTAGTAGTTATAAATTATGATAAATTTATAAAAAAATAAAAAAAAAACAAGAACTTCCGGAATTATTCCTATATTTAATTGCGATAAATTAATAATAAAATAATGTGCAACATTTAATTGTTAATAAAACTGGTTTTAGAATTATACAGTATTATTATTATATATTTGTCAACATTAAATGATACAGCAAAAGCATCGACATCGTCTAATCTTTCAATTAAAAAAAATTTATGACAATTTAAAAAAATGACGGTAAATATACTTATATGTAGACAGTTCATAATGATTTATGTACTGCGGATTGTGTATACGTGCAGTGAAAAATTTTTTTTTATCGTTTTTAATAGCCCATATTTTAAGTTAAGTAATCATCGCTCATTTTAAACGAATCGCTTTTAAACTGTTGCCGAGTTCTTCTTTTTTATATATAGGCGAAGATGTTTACTTACGTAATCTTTTCGCAGAATCTATGATTTAACTTAACTGTTATTATATGGTCCCGCTGGAAATATTTTTAGTAAGTGAATATAATGTATTATACTCCTAGTGTTTTGTTTTATTATAATTAATTCTTAATATTTTTTAGTTTATTAAAGAAAAACATAAACAGTTTCGAATAAATTAATTATTTAACAAAAAATAAAATTATTATAGTTTTAGGTGATATTAACCATATCACATTACCATAACAGGTTAAGTTGAAAACTACTTTTGTTTGTCCGGTTTCGTTATAAATACAATTTGGTGTTACGAGCCACACGTTTGCTTGTCATGCCTGTCATTTGCACGAAAAGCTTGGTTACGTTAAATCATGCTAAATCCTATGTAATTTGAATCGTATGATCTTGTTTTGTCGGAATTATGTGGGAAATCTTTCTGTGAAAAAATTGTCGTATCTTTTTTCACTATTTTTTTTTTTTAATTTGCATAATGATGAGTTAAAATAATGTATAATAGTTTCTAGAATTAATTTGATGTTAATTGTATGATAGGCCGCTCTCTGTCTGTGCCTAACGATCTGATCATAAATTAAGAATATAAGAAAATGTAATACGTTTTATTCTATTTCTATTCTATACGTGATGAAATTGCACTGTTCTTTTTTTTTAAATGTCTAAATGCAAGTGTTGAATGAAGACCTGACGGCGGAAGCTGCTGTTTATTTAAAAAAAAGTATAGGTTTATACTGTAAATTTAAAATTTACAGTATGCTAATTTTAAATTCTTGTAACTTACCAAGCGCATATAATATATATATATATATATATATATATATATATATATATATATATTTATAATATGATCCCAATTTATCTAGTGATAAATTCTTCGTCGCAATCGCTTGAGTAACAGCTAATTTTCGAAGTCGAAGGTTCTAAGGTTCAAATCCTACTTAATTACTTTTATACTGATTTCAATACTAGACAATGGATACCGGTCCATTTTGGTGGTTGGGGTTCAATTAACCACACATCTCAGGAATGGTCGGCCTGAGTAATGTAGAAGACTACATCTCATCTACATGTCATACATATCATCCTCATCTCATTGGGGTCATGGGGAGAGTTGCTTTTCGCTCTCTGGTTGAACAGATTGCAACATACACATTAAGAATTATATGAGCCGAAGAATTTTTATAATTATTTTATTTTAATTTCATTGCTGCAAAAGTAGATTTAAACTTTTTATTCTTTCTCAATAATTGCCTTTAGTTTTATCTACCCAAAACTTTAATTTGTTATTAACTGGCATCGACTGTTATTTATCTTTTTCTTGTTTGTTTTGAAGGTAACTATTTTATAATTTGAAATTGAATAGCGCGTAGACTGATAAATAATAAAGCATTTCCAAAATTATAAAATTGGCACGTCAAACTAAAATTACGCTATAAAAAAAATAAAAGATTTTGATAAAGTACAAAGTAATGGTACATAAATAATTAAATAAATCTTAATATATAATTATAATATGTAAATAACCATGGAGTCGTATTATAGTAAGAATGAACAACATGACGTCCCAAATGTTTTCATGTAAATTTTAATCCAGTGTCGGGCTTGTATAAAGACATAATTTAAAATAAATTAAAGTATCTAACTTGAAAGACGTACAGAATAAAAATACAGAATTAATTTTCTTATACAGTTTGATTAAAATTATTTTTTCCAGCACTGTAATGAGAACATAAAATGGTACTACGTGTACATTTAAAAATCAACCCATCATTTTTTTTTTTTATTAGATTGTGACAGTACGGGTTCAACAAATAAGCTTTACTGTTATAGTGTAAAAACTAAAAGACAACCGAATGATATTCATAAATTTGTTTTTCTATGAAGTTGAATTTTTGTTTTTATTCAGTCTTTATAATTTATAAATGCAATACTCGTTTATAAATTTTATAAAAAAAAAAAAAAAAAAAAAATTTGTTGTAAAATTATATATTCATGTTTAAAAATACGATAACTGGGTACAAAATTTTTTTATGCCGAAATGACTTACAGTTTGATGCTGATGAAATCCACTCTATTATTATTGCATGGAGCTTGGAAATTTTATAAATAAAAAAATATAAAATTTTGTTTCAACGATTTTCTAGTAATATAAAAGGGTACTTACGTATTAACGCCACCGCAGTTTCAGCTTTATTTATAAACAAAGTGGTCAATCTGATTTCGGTGGAAAATGGGCCGATATAGAGTTTAACATAAATAAATAAATATTTATTTAATAAATTTAGTAATTACAATTATTCATTATTTAAATAATCAAATTGCAATAATTACTGAATTTATTAAATAATTACTCAAAAAATTACGGTGTTAATTAGTCAAGGATAGCGAGCGTAGGTTAAGTTTGGTTAAATTATATTTATAAAATAAATAAATATAAATAACCATATATTCTGTTTTGAATCTGTTTCGGCCCATTTTCCACCGAAATCCGATTGACTACTTTATTTTTAAATAAAGCTGTAGCTGCGGTGGCGTTAATACGTAAGTACTTATAAAAGATATATTTTCCCCTGCTCAAAACTTTTTTTTTTTATATTAAAGTATAACTTTCAAGTTATACTTTTTGCGGATAAATTGTAAAGCCTATTCCAGTACTACAACTTGTGAAATCAACCTCCATTACGGCTGTTTGAAATTAAAAATAATTGGTGGGGATAAATGGATTTTACCTGTAATACTTAAGTTATTTTGATTATTATTTTTTAATGTAACAGTTTTATTATATATATATAATTTCTCTTTTCCGGTTATAAAAATAATTATTTACTTATTTATTTTTAATTATATCAGTTTACATATTTTTATAAATTAATTTTACATCTTAAAAAATAAGAAAAACGTATATGAATAGTTTTGATTACATTCTTGGCTGGTTTTCATTTTGAACCACAGTAATATGAATATTGAATGTAAATTACTGCTGCATTTGTACTACAATGCATCCTAATGCCGCGGTCAGCAATTTTATCGATTTTATTTGCTGAATAATCGTTTATTCCTAAAAGAAAAATATTGGAATAATTTTTTTCTCTATAAACACTGTTTGATGTTTCAATTTTTTTCATAAATGAACAATTTCTTAAAACTTACAATTTTAATTATAAGAGATTTTGTCGATTTTTCTTTTTGGTAAAAACTTTGAGAAAAGAAGAAAATTGGTCAACGGTATTCAAAGTTAGATAATTTAATTGCAGTAAGGAAATAAATTAAAAAAAAAATTCAAGAAAACCGATCTTTCTTTATTTTATTTTTTATAATAATTTTTGTGTAATTTTTACGCAAGAAATATACAAATTATAAATTAAATGAGAAAACTAAAAGAGGTATATATTTATTTTTAAATTTAATATTAAAATATATTTTCTGTTTATAAGAAAATTTTATTTTTATAACCGTAATTTCAGGAAATTTTTAAAAACCACAACTAGACCATACACACAAACATCAAATCTAAATTCATTCACCAATGTGACTCGCTGCATAAGCAGTTGTGAAGAATACACCTTTACAAAATCAACATAATCTCAAATTGAGGTTATGTTGTCTATTGGCAACCTTAAATTATACTACAGCATATCTAAATTTCAATGATCTAATAGTTTTGGAGATTATCTAGCTACAAACCTTATACGTAGGCCTATCTATATATATATTAGCTGCAGGGGCATGCTGTAGATACGCCCTCCGGGTGGAGTGTCCTGGCGGTTGGCGTCTCGGAATGGGATTATTTATTCGGTGTCCAAAATTGATAACCTCTTGTGCAAAAATATTTTTTTTTGAATGATGAAAATTATATTACGAAAGTTAAATTTAACTCTGGAAATTGATACTAACGAACCGGGATTTTCAATTTTACTAACGAATTGGTACATACCGTACCGATCACTAGCGGTACATAAGTCACTAGCGGCAAAAGTAGGCACCGGTATGGTGCCTACTTTTTGGTTAAAGTTCATTATTTTATGAAGGAAAAGTCACATAAATAAAAATAAAAATTATTAATATATATTTCGCTTATATATAATAGTATATAAGTATTATATATATACTATTATATATATCGATATATAATAGTATTAACACGTATACACCTGACCTCCACGAGACATATACCAAGGAATCGGGATTTTCAGCTAGTGATTGGTTCATTCCGTTGGTAAGCTAAGGGGGACGAACACACACACACACACAGAGAGACCCACATAAAATGTCATTTAATAGGGCATTATATAATGGCCTATATATATATATATATATATATATATATAAGAAAATTACATTTTCAGTGAATACTCTGAGTACAGAGTATATACAGTATCACTGAATACTCTTTATATCTTAAACCTTAAAGAAAATTCTATTTCACCCCCAATCCCACCGTGCGAATGAAAGTAATACCGTACTTTTTTCGAAAAGTCGGTAAAAAGGGCGAAATAGAAAGAAAGAAATCTATCAAAATAGTCAAAAGATTGTATCCATTAAGTCTATCATCCTTAAAGTCCAGAGTTCGAATCCAATTCCGGCCTAGCAAAGCAATTTTTTTGGTTCTTTGAGACTATCAGATTTCCATTACTTATTCTCATACAAAAGAGCCGAGGTTGTGCTTTAAATGAATCCTCGAAAAAAACTGTTTAATTGTATAAATGTAACATTTTAATTATTTTAAATGTATGCCTAAATTGTTAAAAATAATTTTATTTGCTACTTTATTCCGCCGGAAAAACATACGATTATATTATACTTTATTATACAAACGGACCTGTGCGAAAATTTCGCAAATTTTCTCTGTTTAGTTTATGTAACTTTGTGGTCGATGCAGTTAATACGAGCAAGTTAATTTTATAATAATAGAACAAATGACGTTAACTGCTATAATTTATTTCAAAACAAAAGAAAAGTAAGTACAGTGATTGATATTTTACAGTAAAAAAAATGTAGACATTAGAAAAGAAGAAAAATACACGGCTGATTCTGTTTGTATTGCAACTACCGGTCGGTGGCGGTTATTGAAACAAATTTGAATTCTAACTTATTTTATTACTTTTTCACTTTCTTTTTCGTCCTAAATCTATTTGATGTACACCCGGAAGTTGGTTCTTTATCTAGCAATATCGCATTTATGGGGTTTGTATTGATGGCGTCTTATAAACGGTACACAACCATCGTATTTCGTTGAGTATTATACAGTGTATAGAGAAATAAGTAAAGTATCTATAATAATAGTGAATATATAAAAAGAGTAATAATAAATACAACATTATTTATTATAAGTAGTTATATTCGCTAATGAGTTAAATAAAATACGAGTAACAGTACTACAGTGCGTTGCGGTTTCTTGAATTAATTCGTTGTTGTGAAACTTTCCTATCTTAAAATAATGACTGGTAGATTTTGTACAGACTGCATTTCATTTGAAGTTACATTGAGAATAGAAGGTTGGAATAAAAATGTATGCTACACAAAATAACCTCATCCGGTTTGATAAATTAAGAAATCAGACGCCCGGATTATGACCATGGGATAACATAAAACTGCGATTAGTTTAATATTTACTTCTACTAAATACAGTAATACGCTTTAAAAGTTACGAGACATAATCATAGCCGTAGGCTATATTGCTTAATATGTTCTACAAGCTTTATATATTCAGGAAGGATTATTTTTTTTAAGAAACATATTTTAGGCAATCCATAAAATTTATATTTAAAAGGACTTGCTTAGCCGTTCGTTAGCCGATTCATTTTTTAATAACTTTATCAATAAAATCAAATATTTTTTGGTGTTGTCATGTCAGATGAACAATAAAAAAAAATCTTGTGAAGATGTAGGTAATAATTACTTTTAATTCCTCTGCTTTAGAACTGTCATGTTATAAATAAACAGCTGTTGTACAATTAAGTCTATCTAAATTGTTATGTATCGTTATCTGATATTGATGATTAAAAAAATAAAAGAACATGATGTGTAATTATGTTTTGTTATAGTAAACAAGTTTGTTAACAACGTTAACTCAGTACATAGTAACCGCGTGAGTCACCTTGTAATTTTTACACTACCACAATGATACACCATGCAGTATTTCTCGTTATTCAAACAATGGTAATCACATCGCTCTTCTTCTGAATGTTATATGATAAGTTTAACATTTAAAAATGCTCCATGTATTTCTATAAATTAACGTTGCTGGTATTTATTTAATGATCGAAATTAGAATAAAACAACTCAACCTAAACACATCAAAGAAGACTTTCGGTAGTAGTATTAATAAGAATTTTATTTGAACATTTCAGTTTACGTGGTTTTATCGGTGAAGTTTATCAAAATTAATTAATTAATTATAAAATAAATAATACATGTTTTTTGTTAGCATGATTTTGAATATTTTATTGTAATGTTACGCTTTGTAATATCTTCTACCACGGGTACGACTAACTATTTACTAGAACAAAGTTTTATAAATGGTAAAAACATTCATATAGGAATGATTTCACGTAATGTAAATTGTATGTTTAATTCGCATATATTATTACTTTAATATATTTTTTGGATTTTTATTGCCTTGTACGAATTAAAGGAAGTATTGTGATCGCAAAAAATTTCAGATTTCAACGGAAATATCCATTTTGACTAGTTTAGGCGTGACGTCTGTACGTACGTATTTATCTCGCATAACTCAAAAAGGATTATCCATACGACGTTGAAATTTTGGATTTAGGACTGTTATAATATCTAGTTGTGCACTTCCCCATTTGATTGCAATCGACTAGACCAAAAGTGTCCAAAAAAGCCCAAAATCCAAAACAATTTGGATTTTGGACTTTTTCTTAAGTGCAGTTATAAGCCCTCATGAGAGCTTTTCAACAATATGAGTGGTACTTATTTTCATTGGTTCTTGAGTTATAGCCAAATAAAATTTTAATTAATGAAATATTTAGATCTTACAAGTTGCGTCGGTTGGAATCAGACGTCATCTCCTTTTTTTCGTTTTTTTTTAATTTAAATGTAATTATTAACATCAGATTGTAAAAAACTTTTTGCAATAAATAAATAAAAAAATATGAAATAGTATCAAAAGTCATTAATGAAATAACATTTTATTTACTTTTCATTAAAAAAAAAAAAATGTGTGTATGTTATTTAATAGGCTTACAGGGAAGTCACATGGTGTCCACATAAGATTTTTTTCATTACAAAAAAATCTGCTGTAATTATATTGTGTTCGTATAAAATTCGTAGTTAAAGTGTTAATAACAGATAACTTTTTTATTTTAATTTATATGATTTTCACGTCAGCATCACGTGTCGTGTAACCAGCAGAATAGTAATTTAAGAAATATTTATAAATTTAATTTCCCATTCCTTAATTCTAAGCTAATATTTTAACCGTAAAATAATTTCTACATCCTACTACACTCAATTATCTATTTTAAATAGTCCGATTTTTGGCTTCTTCTGTAGTTATTTTTTAATCATCTTCCCGTTCCTCTATTACCAAATCCATTTAACTGGATGTCAAAATACATGATCCACCTGGCCCACCGACCTAGTTTGTTCCTTTACAAGATATATGCCTTATAAGATTTTGCCTTAAATTTCTCTCATCTCGCATTCGTCTTACTTTTAATTTCTAACTTTAATCGACCTACGTAATTTTCAGTAATATTATATTTCAAAGGCCCTTATACTTGTCTTTTATGTTTTTGTCTATTATCATCGTTTTACTAACATAAAGTGCTACACTTCACAAAAGCAGTTTCAGTTCTCTCTCTCTCTAATTATTATCTATAGCAACAGACTTCTGTTTTTGCATGAAAGTTCTCCTTCATTTCTGTTTTTAATACCTTTGTTGCTTCGTTCATCCTTTATAATTTTACTGCCTAAACATTAAAATTTTTCCAATTTCTTTTATATATTATTTTCACCCATCTTAATATCGAATTTCTCGTTGTTTTATCTTCTGTAATATTTCATGAATTATTTCGTCGTGAAAGGTGTGTGTACTTTAGTTACAATAGTAACTATTATTCTGTCTTTTGCAAATTAGTTTCTTTTTCAGGTTTCTGTAAAACCTGAGAACTTTAATTGTTATTTATCAGTAGTATTCTCATAATCATGAGGATATCGAACAGTGCAGGGTGCAGGTGACGGAGCCCTCTGGGTAGACGGGAATGGAGACTGAAGCGAGCTCCGCGGATGTCGAAGGCGCCGTCAGACTGAAACACGGTAATAGCAAGCGAAGCGAGCTCTGCGGTCCAGTCTTAGTCCCCCTTCGCGTCGGGAGGCACCGAGGAGCCCCTTAGTTGGCTCCGAGGTTCGCCTGAGCGACCTGGATCCTGAAGGTCCAGGTTCTGGCTAGACGGGATTACTAGTATACATAAGCATATTATTAGTAATTTGGTTGTTTTAATAATTCTCCATTCCTTTTTAAGAGATTGTATCAATCTTTTAATTCCAGTGTATTATCTGAAGATATGATTTAGATTTTATCATATATTCTTTAGAAAATGTTTAATTTATTGCAGTACACATTATTTTATTTTTGTTTTTTAACGCTCTATATTTTTTGTACAAGTAGACTATATCCTGGATGGCTGTACGCCCTACCAACTTTGATCTAACTTCATTTAAAAACATTGCTGTTCATTTAATTGCATTAAATAGGCAGCTTCATGTATTGTATGGTCTATGTAATAATTATAAAATATTTTTTCTAGTATATAATTTTTCTTCTGTTATTTCACTGAATTTTTTTAACCTTATTTTTTTGGCCGTAACATTTTAAAGTGTATTTTTATTTCCAATTTAAAATTTCTTCTATTATCTGTATTATTTATTCCAGGTATTATTTTTCATTATGGATCCATTTCTTTTCATTTTCCTCTGGTAAAAGAACTTTGATGGCATATATCTGCTGTAATATACCGCCCACCAAAGCAGTTTTTTTATTTTATCAGAATTTTTCATAATTTTTTTTTAAAATCATTTTTTCATATCTAACCAAATCAACTAATCAAGATTTTAACATTAAAATTTTAATAAAACTTTTACTTTCTCGTCTAGGTTTCGCTATAGCAGAGCTGTACCTCTAAAAGAGAAAGTATTGTAATCGGTTCAATTTATGCATATGAGGTTTACCACGGATTTTCTCATTTTTACACCTAAGGAACCCAAAAATCTAAAACAACCGGATGGAAATTTTCCGGATGTTAATGTTCGTGTATACGTGTGTGTGTTCGGTGTTAACCTCTGAATCACCTTATATCCAGAAATAACAGACCGTTTTTGACCGAACTTGGTCAGATTATTTCTATACATGGGCATTGATGCCATTAAACTTTCAACTTAAAATGTCAAGGGGATGAGACTGTAGAGCAAGGTCACCCTTAGTATCTCGAGATTTCGCCTAATTAAGGATATATTTTTCTTAGTCACTTTGTAAAAATAAAAAATAACAATATTTGCAAAAGTTTTTTTTCAAAATCGTACTCCCACCCCGCAAAAAAATTCTGTTGAAGCCATCATTGAGGCGCTTCAAGCCATGCAAATAAGTAAATACTTAGTAAATCAGATAGATCAATATCTGCAAAATAGGTTCATAGAGGTCAAAACCCTAGAAAGGAAAGCGATATTTCAGGTATTCGGAGGGGTGCCGCAGGGATCTGTCCTTGGCCCAACCTTATGGAATGTTTTCTATGATAAAATCTTCAGGCTGAACTACCCCGAAGTGGTATCGATAGTAGGATACGCGGATGATATCGCAATATTAGTAGAAGACAGAGATATTAATGAACTGGAGAACACGGCAAACCAAGCGCTTAGAACAATAGATGAATGGATGGAGGATAACAAATTAGAAATAGCTCCTAATAAATCCTGTTGCCTGGTCCTCTCGGGTAGAAGACCATTAAGAACTGTGAATCTAAATATCAGAGGAAAGAGAATTGATGAAGTAAAAGAAACAAAATACTTGGGGGTACTTCTGAACAAAAGTTTAAGGTTCAGCAAGCATATTGATATGATTTGTGGGAGAGTTACTCCTGCTGTAAAGGGATTAAGAGGATTATTTCAGAACCACGGCACACCTAAAATGGTTATTCGAAGATTGATAACCGCGGCTATCACTTCGGCGGTACTGTATGCGGCTCCCGTATGGGGGGCGGCAATGAACATACAGCGAAATAAAGAGAAGTTGAGAAGTTTCCATAGACTGGCATTGTTGCGTGTAGCTGCTAGTTACTGTACGGTATCGTATTACGCGCTGTGCGTACTGACCGGGGTCCTACCCATAGACCTTCAGATAAAAGCCAGAACCCTCAGACACAGCGGTATGTCGAAAGAAGAGATGGAAGGGATTATAGAACAAGAATGGCAAGAAGAGTGGGCAGGGTCCAGAGTGGGAGAATGGACCAGACGCCTAATCCCTAATATTAAAACCTGGAATAACAATAGACTCGGAGATGTCAATTTTTACATGACACAGTTACTGTCGGGGCACGGCTCTTTCGGTCAGTATCTGTATAGAATCGGGAAGAGAGCCACCCCGCAGTGCATCTATTGTCCAGAGAACGACGATGCCGAACATACGTTGTTCATATGTCCAAGATGGGCCGTTAACAGAGGTCAAATAGTAATTAATGGTCTTACACCAGAAAATCTCATAAACTGGTTGGGGTACAACAATGAGAACTGGGAATGGTTCCGTAGGTTCGCCGGGGAGGTCCTGCGGGCCAAAGAGGATGAAGACAGAAGAATGTGAGTATAAACAGTAGGGTAGGGCGGACAGTCACTCCATGGAGGGCCCGTACGCCTTGGTGTGCGGATACCTGAGAAGGGGGTGAACTCCAGGGGAGTTTGAGTTTGGGTTAAAATAAAAGACCAAGTCCCGGTCGGCGGGGTCGGCGCTGTCGATTAGAGGCCAAAGGCGTAAAGACCGAGTCCCGGTTCCCTGCTGAGGCGCTGGGGGACGGCATAGCCGGACCTTGGCTCTAAAGCGGGGGATTAGAGGCAGGCAATGTAAAACAAAAGATCCGAGACCGGGGAGGCCAACCTGCCGTGCCGGACGTATAGCCGGCGGGTGGGGGACGCCTCCTTTGAGAGTAAAAGGACACTTTCCCCGACTGAGTATACTTAATTGGATATCCGGTCGGGGAGAGTAGGGGAAAGAAAAAAAAAAGGTGAGCGTTAAAAGTCGAGTTGTGGACTGCACGGTGTGTTGACGTGTCTATCTGAGCTCCGCGTTTTTAGTTTTTTTTTTATTGGTTTTTTTGGCTTTTGTGTTGGACTGGTGATCTGGAATTTTAAGTGGACTGGACAAGGAATACGGACTATAATTTTCGAGTTATTTGGTTGCGAACTTATCAAGTTTTTTGAGTTTTTTCTCATTAGTGAGTTCATTATTTTTGTACTTATTTCTCGCTAAATTTTTATTATCATGGTGATTGAGAGTGATAGTAAGGTATATTACTAACGAAGAGACCATTAGTGAATACAAAAGTGAGAAATTTTTACTGTATAATAGTTTTTTACAAGTTTTTTCGAGATTAGAATAGAGGCTATTTTAGCTAAATTATTCTAAGTTATAAGGCAGGCCTGTACGAGTCTGTTTTTAATAGTAAACAAGAACTTTGAAAATTTTTCGTATAATTCTTATTGTAAGAGTAAAATTTTCAAAGTCCTCAGACTAGCCGTTTACTAGGGAATTCAACTTTCTCTAATAACTTTTGACCCACTCGTCCTATATCCAATATACCCGGTTATAAATACATCCCAAAAAACTTAAAACTTTTGACCCAATGTTTGGGTCGAACATTTTAACACCACCCCAACCCCCCACAATTTTTTGGGGCTCCCATCCCCGAGTAGGTACTCGTTGGACGCGGGATTGTACCCGTAGTCCAACCGTGACATTATGAGGCGCAGAGGATCGCTCCCCTTAGAGGGAACAGCTGCCCAAAGTAGCAGCCAGCAGAGAATGGTACCCATCAAGAAATTAGATGTTAAATGCAAGAAAAGACCACGTCAAGGGTCCTCAGAGGAGGAGGAGGAGCATACTGACACCTTGGGAAGTCTGGTTCATCAACTGGGAATGGTCACGATTTCATTGAAACAACATATGGGGCCGGGCCTCGGTAAATAAATCAGTACTCATGAACAGGAGTTGAGGGCAGTTTATGAGGGCCTGAATGCACTGCTTGACAAGTCGTCCTTTGTAAATAAAGTGACACAGGCCACTCAAACGGACCTGCCAGCCACGGAGGACAACATGGAACAAATTCTTAGCAAGGAGCTAGAAGATGAGGAGCTGTTAGGGCTCTTACAAAGAAGGTGGCCGAATAATCTGAGAAGTAAGATAAGTCTGGTGACGGAACTCCCTCCCGACAGGGAAATAACATGCAGTTTAAAAGACCTAAAGAAGACGGTAGAGCAAGAACAAGGCCCTAGATTTGCTGTAGGAGACATTATAAACGACGAAGTCTCGGTTATTGGCGACAACACAACAGAGAAAAAGAGAAGCAAGTACTAAATATGCTTCAACTCTGGTGTATCTGAGAGGGATGCTCTCGCCACACTTTTGAAGGCGGCTAGGAGAGTCGTAACACAAGCACCAGATGCTGCCTATGTCTTGCCGGCGGGGAGCATTGGAAATTATATGAAAAAGATCCTATCGTATCTGCTAAGAAATAAGGAGACACCAATATATATATATTGACGATACAAGGAGACAATAGTGTAAGACATGTGGGCACTAATCAATACCCATCAAGCCCCATCAATACCCATCCACACCGCCGGTGGATCAGAGCCGCACTGTTGTTGTGAAAGCCGAAGGCAAGTCATACGCTGAGCTCCTTAGGTCGATGAAGGGAACGGTGTCGTGCGAGGAAGCCAATAATGTCATATCGTTGCGTAAGGGCCGCAATGAGGAGCTACACGTTAGGATCGAGGGCATAAAGAATGCAGAGAACTTTACCACTCTACTCAGGGACAGACGGCTGATCTGCGTGTGGATCTTAAGAGCAGAGCTAGTAGGAGAGCGGTAGTACACATCAGGGATGTGGAGATGGATACTACTGAACAGGAGGTGATAGCCGCAATAGCCAACAGGATTGGCCCTAACGAAGATTTTAAGATATCGTCAATCAGAAAGGGTTTTGGCGAGACTAGAAATGTCAGGGTTATCACCTCTTACAGAGCCGCGTGTAAGTTAGTCGAACAACGGCTGAGGATAGGGTGGATAAGTTGTAGAGCCTACATACGCAAGGATGAGGAAAGGTGCTATCGATGCTGGGGAAACGGGCACAGGAGGCAAGACTGTAAGGGCCCGGATTGGTTGTGGGTCGATGGACGAGGCGGCTCATCCCTGAGATTACACCGTGGGTAAGAAGAGGATACGGTGAAATGGACCACTTGACACAATTTTTCTGTGGACACGGTATATTTAATTATTATTTAAATAAAATAGGCAGAAGGGAAGAAACAACCTGTATGTATTGTGACCAACTTGACGATGCGGAGCACACCTTTTTCATGTGTGACAGGTGGGCCGTCTTGAGGTTTAATCAGAACATCAATGGATTAACACCTGACAATATAGTGCAATTTATGACTAGCAGTGAATATAAGTGGAACACAGTAGCAGGTTATGTTAGGCAGATTCTAACCCAGAAATATGTTGATGAAAGAAGCCAAGGATATTAGTATAGACTAGGGTAGGGAGGACAGCCTCAGCGGGGAGGGCCGACATGTCGAGGTGTGTCGGTTCCAATGAGGCGCTGGGGACTCCAGGGGCTCTAAGTTAGGAATATTGGAAAAGGAAGATCAGTGAAAAGACCCTACACCACGCCATGACAAACCAGGTATGGCGTGGTGTCAGAAATGGGCAAATCTAAATAAGGAACTCTCAAAAGAGCTGAACCGGTGGGCCGACCTGCCATGCCGGACGTACAGCCGGTAGGTAGAGAGGCCCATTAGAGTCAAAAGACACTCCCCTGGGTGGCGTAATACCAACAAGTCGGTCCGGCCCAGGGGAGGTGAGAGGAGGAAAAAAAAAGGTGAGCGGTAAAACCCAGCGGCTTGGTCTAGTGGTGAACGCATCTTCGCAAATCAGCTGATTTCGAAGTCGAGAGTTCCAAGGTTGAAATCTAAGTGAAAGCAACTCTTTTTATACGGATACCGGTGTTCTTTGGTGATTGGGCTTCAATTAACCACACATTTCAGAAATGGTCGACCTGAGACTGTACAAGACTACACTTCATTTACACTCATACATATCATTCTCATTCATCCTCTGAAGTAATACTTGACGGTGATTTCCAGAGGCTAAACAAGAAGAAAAAAAAAAGTGAGCGGTAAAATTAAATAAATTAACATTATCTAAAGTGTAAAAAGAAAGTCGGTGTGGCTGGGTCTCGAACTAGATCGCCCGGTCGACTCGGTATCTGGTGCGTTAAGCATCGCGGCTACACCAGTTCAAACAATATTTGTTCTATGTAAGTTGTGAAATTACATTAGTTTAGTTAGTGTCGACCGTCGCCGCTAGGACCGCTACACGCACGTTAATAGTACGCGCGAGCGCTTTATTTAGAACCATTGAATTAAATAAACGAAAAAATGTTATATTTATATGAAATGAAAAGTATTTTAAATTAGGTTGTAAGTGTAGACCGTGCATCGGAATGAAACCGCAACCGGCCCGCGGCTACAGCCGCGTTCGGGGCATTAGCCGCGAATGGTTTTATAACAGTCACGCGACTAAAACAGTAAACATTGCATTAGAGTCAAATGTGTGCAAATAAAATACAATTCAATCAGTAACTACCGGCTGCAGAAAACATCATTTTTAAAAATCATTAAAAAAATTTCCCTATACAATTTGAACATTCCACCACTTAGATAATGATTGAAAACTACCTTCCATATCTGTTATTACTGATGTAGAAAAAAAATCTGTTTTAAATTAAAGTATTTTAAGTAGTAGAAACAGTTTCAACTAAAATACATGATAACAGAATCTTAACATACTTTATCTCTTTCCTTGTGCTGCCATTGCTCCGTGCATAAATATTTTGTAATTCCTTTATTACTTCTTGTGTATATAATTACAAAAGAATAAGTAAATAGATTAATTAATTAAAATAAATTGTGTACATTAAATTTGATATCGCTTTCATCATTGCATGGAAATGTATTTTTTTGAAATAGAAAAGGAATCGTACCCCTTAATTCAGATTGAAGGATACCATATAAAAAAATTTAAGCATGTGAAAAGATTTAATTTTATAGCACGTGATAGTAACAAAAGAAAGATCACACACAGTTTTAAACATAAAAATTAATTACAAAAATGTTAGCTTTTACTAATCATAGAACTTTTTTAGAATTATTTTTTTTACATTTTGCATTTACCGAAAACAACATTTTATTTTACAACAAAGAAAACAAAAAGAGACAACACATCCCAACAAAAACATACTCAGAAATACGAGCTTTTTATGAGTAATACATGAACTTAATTTTAGATAAGTTGAATTATAAAGAGGAGAAAACCATTCGATTTCTGATGGCGAGATTATTTTATTGAAACTGGTTTCACGATTACTAGGATAATAATAAAAGTTTTTCTTCTATAAAAATAGCTATTTACTACGTAAATCGTGTAATATTAATCGATGGGTAATTACAAAATGTAAATATTAAGAGAAATAATTTTATAACATCGGTATAAAAAGAAAATAGGAAAATAAAATTAAATTTAAAAAAAAATGCGGTGTCAACAACAAACAAATTTCCCGAGCGGCACATATCCATGCACTAACCGCACCCGGTGTTGCTTTTAATTTATGTGATCAGACAAAAAACCGGTGTATTCAACATGGCTGTTGATAATTATTTGAGGAGCATTTCTTCTTTGTAAGTGACTTTAACAGTTAAAATTAACTAAAAACAAAATTAATTATAAAATTATTGTTATATATGTGTATCTGGAACAAAAATAAATTCAAATTCATTCGTTGTTTATCTGGTATAATAAATTATTATAAAAAGCCTAAGCTGAAATTAAGTATGTCCTCAAAGAATATTTCTCAAAGGAATTCTTTGTTAGATTATTTTTTGGGTCTTTAGGATTAGGTCCTTGCCACAGTTATTGGATCATAAAAGATTTTTTTTCCTATTAAAATTAAAAAAAAAAAGACTAAACTATATTTTACATAGTAGATAATACACAATACAACACGTAAATATGAATTAATTCAAGTATTACATTAAGTATAACTACAATTTTTTTAAATAAGATTAATAAAAATATTTCTTAAATATTATAATTAATTACATTACGGAGTTCGATAAAGAACTTCGTCGGTAAGAGGCGACGAAGTCATCGAACACCGTTTACGAAAATGGGAGGGGGGAAATAAGCGTGAAAACATTATATTTCAGTTCATTTAGATTAGTAATAAAGAATACTTTCAAAAATATTTCGAATTTTGTTAGACAACGTTTTTTTCCATTTAATGAACCGCGGGACTCGAATATGTCATTTTATTCAGTTTTTTAATGTACCTTTTCGAATCGCGCCGCTAGATAGCAGTACTTGATTGTACTAGGTAGCGTACAAAAACTTGATAATGTACTTGAAATAATAAAATAAACTACAGCTTGTTTTAATAGTAAATGCGCTGTTATGTAAATGAAAGTACTGAAGTTGAAACAAAATTTATTTTAATTCTCATCACTTCTTTAAAAAAAAAATAAATAAAAGTACTAGTTTATAAGTGATTATACTAGTTTTATTAAAAAAGGAATAAATAAAACAGAAATAAATTCAATTGGCAAAATCGAATTTAACGATAAAAATCGATCTTATTCCTTTCAAAAAAGGCTTTATTACATTACGAATTTTCGATTTGTAAAGGTCATTATACTAATTATATTAAAAAAAGAAAAATATGGCATGAAGTGAATGATATGACTGTCAACAAAAAAAATTGGCCGTGAAATTCAATGTGTTTGTTGGCAATAAATGGTAAGGTAATAAATTTTAATAATAAATCCATAAGATAACAATCAGTAATTCGTAAAAAAAATTAAAAAATAATCTAACAAAACGCAGAGATATGAAAAAAATAACAATGAAATTCTTGTTAAAATTCATTGCATTTGCCTATTCAAAGTCATAAAAATTTGAATGAAAGATCCTAGATTATTGTACATACATTTTTCGCTACTTCACACTACTATATGCTTGCAAAATGGCGACCGAAAATATTGTCACTTTTGTTTTAAACGACGACACTAACAGCAAAGTCACCTCTCGATAAAAATTTACAGATTTTTTTTTTAAATGTTTTATTTGAGGATCTTTCTGACAATTTATTGTTTACGTTACTGATGCCTTTCTTATGTTAATTTCACCTTGAGAATATGTTTTTCTTAACGTTCAAGATTTATAAATATAATCTTAAGTTCCGCCTGATCTTTATTTTTTAATCATTTTTATTTTGAAAGAAGAAAAAAATTCATTCGATTTTTGCTGGGGGATATTCTTTAACAAAAATAGAATATCATATTCCGAAATATTGTCAAAATAATTTTTCTTTACTTACCTCATGAAAGTTTAATAAGCAATCTGGAATTTTTTTTAAAAAATTACTAAGTTGGAAAACAGAAAAAAAAATAAATTCAATTGTCATGTTTGCATGGTAAAAATGTAGAAAACAGAACTTAGGTACATTTAATTTAAAAAAATGGTGTCACACAACACGCAGTATTTCCAAGCAGTCACATCCAAATACTAACAGCACCCTACGATGTTTAACTAATAGTAAGTTTAACTATAAGTAATCAAATTATAACGTTGGAATCAATATGATATTGTTTTGGTGATCTTTTTTTTTTTGTAAATAAGGTTTTTCTTTTAAATGCAAAATATAATTTAAAAAAAAACAACATGGTATTCAAAATTATCTGTAAGTTCAGTAAAAGTAAAAATTAACATGTGTTCAAATTTTAAACTTTACAGATGTAACTTATACTATACTACCACCAACTGTAAAAAGTGTGGTGTCGTCTGCTTAACGTTAATGGGATAAAAGTTCTCAATTTCAGAAATAGCATTACAAATTACAACCGGTGTGGAATCAAGATATTATACATTAAGGTTCTTACTCGTATTATAATGTTTTTAACAATTAATAAGTAATAAGAAATAGAATTATTTATAAAATACATTTAAACAAAATTAAATTATAACCGATTTAATTATGTCTTAAACGTGACTTTATAGAGATTTTTCATTGTTTTATGTAATCGTTTTATAACTAATTTTTTCAGAACAATATTTCTTAATTTAAATCTACTGATACAAACACTTGCGCGCGCGAGAATAATACATTACCCGGTCGGGGCTCACTTAGTTCCTCCGACCGTCTAGCCAAGGAGCTCTGCCTCCTGGCCCTGGACCCCGTGGTCAACCCTGGCCCTCTGGACTTTTCGGGTGCCCCCGAGGAGCCCCTGAGTCAGTCAGGCCTTGTTTGGCTAGTCCGACCCAGTCCTGTTTCTCCCATACTTCGCTTCGCTCGCCATTATCGTCTAGCTAGGGGCCCCGCTCCTTGGACCCCCGCATTGTTCGTTTCCCTCGTGGTTGTGAGAATAATACGGATAAATAACAATCATTTTTTATATATTAAGTATTCAGGCTGTATAGAAACCTGAAAAACCTACTAAAGCACATAGACCTTTGACGAGGAAAATTTTACAACTTATTTCTGTCGCCAGATGACAGAAATATAATAGCGAATTAAAAAAGATTAATTTTTGTTTTTCTTTAATGAATATCTTTAATCGACTACTTCACCCCCAGGGGAGTTAAGGCCTCGATGTATGGCTTAAAATCTTTCCTGAGATAACAAGAATATGTCCTTAAAATTTTAAAGCAGTTGGTCGGTTGGTTCTCGCGTAATGCGAAAACAAACTAACAGACAAACGTTTGGCTTTATATATAAGAGATATGTATATATAAGCTTTAATATTTAAACTGACTAATAAAATATTTTAATTTACATGTATAAACTAATATTGTATTCTAATTATACTTTTTTAGATAAATGTAAATAGTAGAATGTAATGAACTAATTTGTAATAAATTCATGATTTTTTTAAATTATACAATAACACGTGGGGCTGGTTTCTTTTCTTTTTAGAATATAGCCATGACCCTTGTATTGGATACATTGTTTTTAAAATTAAAAAAAAAATATTTTATGACATAATATACCATTACTTTTCCTAATGATGTAAATACAACTGTATTCTTAGATCTTAATTAAGTTATAATTATAAATAAACTTTATAGCGTGACGAATGTTTTGAAACTTCATTTTATAAGGTTCTTTTTGCGGTCACTATCAAAATTTGTTGATTAAATATTAATAAATGTTACGTGTTAAATAAAATCAAATTTATGTTTCTTGACCTGTGAAGTAAATGTATGTGTGCACGCGCGCGAACACACACAATAGTTGTAATGCTTGTTGCTTTATTGACCCGCAGTAAAACTTTATTTTTTTTTAAAAGCATGTGCGTTCTGGCTGAGTAATTGAATGATTTAATAGTTCGTTTTTACTTCAAGATTTTCATACATAATCATATTTTAGGATATATCAACTTAAGCACATAGATTATTACTACACAGATTACTACATCTAACTTATTTATTTTATCGTTGAAAATTACATTTAAATATTAAAAAAAAAGAAAAAAATATTTTAATGATTAGTTCACCATATAAGCTTAAAGCTTGTGCATGAAATTATGAAATATAAATTTTGTAGTGTATGAAAAAAGGCCTGCCCGACCGGAATTCGAACCCGGGACCTCAAGATGAATTCTTCCATAGATTTTTGTATTTATTGAAAACATATATTATTTTTGTATTTTATAATGTGGTTTGTTCTCCTTGCATTCGTTTTGTGTGATTTTTATCGATAATATAAATATCACTTCAATATATAAAAATCGAAATCTTAGAACTTAGAAGTTCTACACTCACTTTATTATATCCACACACAACACACACACACACTCACGAGTATATATATACACCTAATAGCAAGCAGAGGATTTAACTGTACACGGGACTGCTGAATAATGAATCGTAAATACCGCTACTGACCTTCAGCACGAGCTTGACTTGTTAAATATATTATTTTTATTTTTATTTTCTTAGTATTGTTGTTTTACGCACATACTAGTTTTTATATGGTAAAAAATAATATTACATTTTCAACGTAATTTTAATATTTCTGTTAGCAGTTTATAATGAATTGAAAAAAAAAAACAAGTGACCACAGAAATTTTCTACGTACTAATAGCTGAAATTATTGTTATTCTCAATATATTATAATATTAACTTGTACCTTGTAAGGTACAATTAATTGACCTTTGTACTAAATATTTTTCAGTTGCATGAAGAATTTTTCGCTAGATTTGTTACGTTTGATTTAAATTCGACTGAAAATTATTTTTAATATCTTTTTTATTGTTACCTACGGGAATAATTATAAAATTAATTTAGATCGAAATTAAAATTTTATCTACTTCCATGACAGATGTACATTTGGGTGTTAAGATAACATACTCCAAACCAGTTTTAGGTAATATGAAATGAATCAAAACCATTCTTAATGAAACGACATTGGTATTCTCAAGAATAAAAAAAAAAATTAACGAAAGTGAGGATTGAAGTGGTTTCCTGTTGTTTTCTTCACAGATTGTAATATGGCTCAACAACAACAATTTCAAACCTAATGAAATGCAGTTGATATTCATCCCTGAAAGTAAAATTTTCACTCTTCATGAAACAGCTAGCTAAAAATAAATCTGATCAATATCATTTGTAATTCAGATTTTTTACCTGTACTGCATGCAGCATTAAAAATGTTCAGGAATAAATGTGTAAATCAATAATTAATTAATTAATTTTTTTTTGAAACAATGTATTCTTTCTAACCGTCACCTTTTCTTGGGTTTTTAAATGTTTTATATACAATTTAATATACTAAGAATTAATGATACATAATCTATGTATAGCTTGTATACTCGTTTAATTGAAGTCTGGTTTGCGGTTTCCGTCAAGGTGATAATTTTTACTTTCCCGTCTAGATAGCCATATAGCTCTAGAAAGTAAAAGATTGTAATAGGTTCAATTTGGGCATAAACGGTTTTCACCGGATCTTCACGTTTTGACACCTAAGGAACCCAAAAAACCGGATGGGAATTTTCCGGATGTTAATGTTCTTATGTACGTGTATTCGTTGTTGGCCTCTTACATCACCTTATATCTGTAGAACTGCTGGACCGATTGTGACCAAACTTGGTCAGATTATTTCTACATATGCTATTAAATTTTCAACTTAAAAGATCAAGAGTGTGAGACTGTAGAAAGTCACCCTCAATATCTGGAAGCTTCGTCTGATTAGGTCATTTTTTTATTAGGCAGATTTGTTAAAAATTAAAAAATAATATTTGAAAAAAAATATTTTGTCGTCAAAGGTGAGCTGTAGAATTATGTAAATGAATAATAGGGTGATTCAAAGAAACGGGAAATTTAAAAAATTAAATAACGTTAATGAAAAATTTTTTTTAGAAAATGAATTTTATTTCATGTAATTTTACAAATGTTGCCGTTTTAGGATACATACATTTTAGTTTATTTTTTAAAGATTACATCTTGCAGGTGACCTCCTCTTCTACGTAAACACTCACAAAGTCTCTTCGTTAAATTGTTCATGGTTTGACGTAACATCTCAACTGGAATTTCCGCTATTGCTTCTCGGATCTTTGCCTTCAGTTCTTCCGTTGTAGCAGGTCTAGTGTGCTTTGCTTTTAAGGTGACCCCGCAAAAAGTAATCGCAAGCTGAGAGATCAGGCGATCTGGGAGGCCATCTAATGTCACCATTTCGTGAAAAACACGTTGTCCAAACAATCGGCGTACAGCTGCCATCGATATTCGTGCAGTATGTGACGTTGCTCCGTCTTGTTGAAACCAGGCTGTGTTAAGAATTGGTGGCAATCTCTTTTGTTGTTCCACAACAAAAGTTTCTAGCACGGCTACGTAACGAGCCGACGTCACTGTAATCGCAAGACCGTTGTCATCCTCAAAAAAATAAGGGCCTATAACACCGTAAGATGACATAGCACACCACACGGTCACTTTCTGGCTATGCAACAGACGCTAGTGTAGCTGCGTAGGATTTTCTTGTGCCAAGTATCTGAAATTTTGCTTGTTAACAAATCCACTGAGGTGGAAATGCGTTTGGTCTGACATCGACAGTTCGTGAACAAACTCTTCGTTATCATTTATCTTCTGAAGCATTACATTACACAATTGTGCTCGCACAACTGCATCGTTCGGTTTCAGTTCCTGGACGATCTGCAACTTGTATGGATGGTATTGCAAGTCCTTCACTAACATTCTTCGAACACTTGAACTATGCAATTGTAAAGATGCTGAGAGACGATGGATTGACCGATGTGGACTTCGTGTGACAGCATCTTGTAAAGCCTTAACATTCTGTGGTGTACGGACGGTTCGCTCACGGCCTGGAGGTTTCTTTTTCATTGCCGAACCGATTTCCTCAAAATTAGATATCCATGTTTTAATTTCATGTGCTGATGGAACACGGTCCTGCCTCCCAGATTAAAATCACGGCGAAATTCTCTACGCGCTCCCTCCACACTGTCATTGTTTTTGTAAAACGCTTTGATAGCAAATGCACGTTGCGCACCACTCCAAGGATCCATCACAACTAAATGGCAGGTTAGGTTAGAGAGGCTGGCGCCACTTATCAAGTAGTACCAATCGCCCACGGCTACCAACACAACTTTCAAAATTTCCCGTTTCTTAGAATCATCCTGTATTTAAAGTGGAAAAAGTAACTCGATTTGGTTGGGTCTCGAACTCGATCACCCGGTTAACTCGGTCCCTAGTGGGTAAACCTCGCGGCTACAGATTGTATTTAACTTTAAGCATTTGCATATTTAATTATTTTTTTAGCAGAAAAAAATTTAAGGAACATGAATACACTGTAAGCAAATTAAAACTAAAATTACTTTCGTTGAAAACAATTTTTAAGATACTATATCATGAGTAAAATAAAAAATTTCCTGCAATTTATAAATATAAATGAGATCTTCCTGATATTTTTTTGAATGTAAAAAAGATGTAACCGTTTACAAAATCTTACACACTATCAACTTTTCATAAAATTTCTTTTATATGTAATGTTTTACAATAAATGATTTCATCTTTGCATTTCATTTGAAAATTTGTTTTTATGAACATTTTATAACAGAATGATGGAGGTGGATTTGTTTATATTCAGTAATAATTAATCTGTGTTTCCCCCCGTTAAATCCACCATCGCTGTTTGAAAGGCTTAGTGTAATTTATATAGACGATGAATAGGTTAGGTTCGTATTACGTGAAAGTTTAGTTGATATTTTAAAGAATAGATTTTTTATCTTGAATTAGTTGGCCGTAGCCGACTCGTTTTCAGTTGGCTTAGCCTTCAGTAAATAACGTTGAACGTCGTTAATAAAGAACAAAATTTAATGCTAACGGGTTCTGTTTTCTGCACAATTAATGAAGTAAGTCGGAGACTCGGTGGAGTGAGAACTCCTTGGCTCACTCGATTTTGAACGCTCGTAGATTCCATTAAGATACTAATTTTTAACAACGAAGGAAGACAGGGTAGTTAGCGAATTAATAACGGTAATGAGAAGCTGTAAGATTGACTGCTTCGGTGTTGTTTAGGGCAGGTTTGGCAGCATTAATGATAATTGCCTCCGCTATCAGATTTCTGATCGTAACGCCGGATGAAGTAGAGAATAACGCGTTCCTGCTCGAGTGTACTTATAAATAAATGAATAATTAATTATGTAGGTAATAAGAAATCCCTTTATTTTATTTTTAATTAACTATAAAATAATTAACCGTGAATTGCTAAACATATTCATCTTTCTGAAGTGCATTTTTAAAAATATTTACTATAAATACTTCACCCCAATATTTTTGATTCATCTTATTTAAGTTTTCATAAATAAGCTTCCTTTTATAATCGGTATTGCTTTTCTCGTTGCTACCAATACCACCTAATTAGATAAAAATAATTAAACGGTCTTGAAATGTTTAATTTTGTTTTTAATATTCCTTTTTTTGTTGATGTCTTTCTTTTTCTAAAAGATTCTGAATTGTTGCATATATATATATGCAACTACTGAAGTTGCATATATTGCAAGTCATATTCGACAAGGATTATATAGGAATATAATATATATATAAATATATATATATTATATTCCTTAACGATTTAAGCTACAAGACGAATGAATTTTTTATTTGACATTTTTATGGAAAATTGTAGATAAACTTTAATAGGTTGTCTGCTATGAGATCCAGTTCTGGGTCTTAACTTGTATATGTCATTGGATTAGTGACTTCCAACTACTAAAGGTATTTTTTATTGCTTTTCATTTTTCAGTACAAAAACGTCATAATGTAATAGAATAAACTTCGACGATTCCTACATTATACATACCTTTTTTTTTTCTACCCTTCCCTCTATGACCGGCACCCCTGCTCCGATAGCATAACCCAGTCCTAGAAGTGCCATAGCCTCAAACCTCCCGGGTGATCGTACTGGGCCCGGCTATGCCGTTCCCAGCACGGGGTACAGCCCGGTCAGCCGGGATTGGGTCTTCTCTTCATTGCCTTGCCTGTAAATAGCAGGCCCTCCACGCGTGATTCCGGTCTTTTTTTTTACCCTTCCTATGGACCCCAGGAGTCTCCGTTCAGTCATCGAATTGGAGTGCCGGAGCATCATCACTCCTCATGAACGGGACTGTCCGTCCATCCCTAATCTAATTCAAATCGCGATTATGTTCCTCCTCCACGAATTTACGTCGCATTATTCTGCTCACCATAGGCTTGTTACGTCCAATTACGAGGGCTAAATAACATAGCGCCCGCGCAATTATCCGGCGTCAATCGTCCGATGAGCCGCTCCACCCATAATCCCACCTCGCACATCTGAATATGGTATGCTCCACAGAATCTACCTCTTCACAATAAATATGCCGGTCAAAAGCACGCCTACGCATCCGGTGCAGATATTCATTATAACTACCATGGCTGGTAAGAAATTGTGTGAGCTCAAAGCTCAACTCACCTAATTTACTAGCGACCCACGGCTCCACCTCAGGGATCAACCTTTTAATCTGGCTGTCCTGCCTGACACTATCCCATCTCCGCTGCCAATTGTTCAGCAAATCCTTGCGGACAAGACCCTTGGCTTTCTCCACGGCCTTCTCCGCCAATAACTGCATCGGAGGAACATATTTACCTTATTTGTGTTGCCTCATTCAAGCGTTATTAAGCTATTTCCCAAAAATTATAATTTTACATTAGTTATGAAATAATGACGATTTTTACAGGATAAACTTAATTTGAAAAATAATTTTGTTATTTAGTCAGTAAACAAGTTAAGACCCAGTGTCGGGGATGCGCTATGCATATGTGTCTGTATTATTTTCTTTTCTAAATCGCTGTTAGATAAAAAAAAATTGTCAATATTGTACATAAATTCTTTTAAATATTTTTAAAACCTGCTTCTTTCATCATATATATATATTTTATTTTTTGTATGTCAAAGTCCCTTTTAAATTATTTATCTATCATTAAGTGATAGATAAAATAAAAAGTTGAATGATAAAGTAATTAGATGCAAGTTTTTTCCTTGTCCATTTATTAACCACGAAATTACATTTTTGGATTTCATTACTTCAGATTACTAAAAAAAAGTTGCTTTTTTCTTTTCGTAAACAAAACAATCTATAGAATTTATAAAAAACCATTTATATTTCATTCCTTGAAGCTATATATTTTATTTTCAGGGACCAATTTGTGTCTCGCTCACTAAAATGCTGAGTTCCAAATTTATGTTTCACTTTCTTTTATTATAATTACAAAGAATTTAAGATTCTATATAAAGTGAAAAGAAAGAAATGTTTGCGAAAATTTTTTTTATAGCAGTGCAGTCAAGTATTACTGTTTTGAGTGTAACAGTAAACCTTAAATGGTTTCAGCTATATATATATGTTTGTATAATATTTATAGATAGAATAATCTTCCGAGGACTTTTTCAGAAGTCCTCAGAAGATTGTTTCTATTTAAGTTTTTTAAACTTTCTCGGTGTTGGTGTAAGTGGCGTTGTATTTTAATAGCTTTTTTAAGTGGAAAAGAGATAAAGTATAGTATTTATCAAGTAGTATAAAATATCTTATCTGTGTTCTGACTCTTCGTTTAGTAATTTATTTTTGTCAAATTTTGTGTATTTATCATATCGTTTTATAGCGTTTTTTAGTCTATTTTCTTTAAACGTGTATTATCTTCTGTGAGGTAATTTGCTATGATTGATTATGTTTTTTAAAATGTATGAATGTGTTCTTTATTTTTTTGTAATTGAATGTCTGTTCTGTCTGTTTAATCTAATGTGTTGAAATTATTGAAAAAAATCACTAGCTAACAAACAACAATCCAAGATCAAACAAATTAAATGGTAGTGACGTCAGACATTTTTTTTTTGGCAAGCACGTTTTATATTCTTTACATTTATACATTACTGCGTTGTGATATTGGGTTCATTTCCCATAATTACGCGCATCTGCGTTTGCAATATACCTTTTAAAAACGCGAGACATATTGTAAGCAAATTAAATAAACAACATGTATCCAGTGACTGTATACATGATTTGACTGTATACTAAAGGGATTTTCTACAACTTGAAAATATGAGTACACTTATCTCCACTTATAACATTTCACAAAAACTGATTTGTATTCCAAAAATATCTTTTAAAGCTTACTACCAATATCTATGAAATAAGTTATTTTGTTACACTTTTGTTTTAAGCTGTGTAGTGGTGTAGACAATATCGTACTTACTATGTCTTCTATTACTAATTTCTTTAAATTTATGAAGTACCTAGTTTTTTTTTAAATGTTCGCATATCACAACTTTCTGAATTCAATTTTTATGTAGACGATCGTCTAGTAGTGTTATCTTTGCTTGTTACTAATACATTAATAATGCTGTTTTTACAATTAATGTAATAATTGATAAAAAAAGCTAAAGTCATGGCAAAGATAATACCAAGTATCCATAATGCATATTCATGCATAGGATATATAATTTATTAAGAAACTTACAGGTTCGTAAGTTATCTCAATAAACGTTTAATGAAATTTGAAATGAGGTCTCATTTCATCAAAAAAAACATCAAGTTTATCACTCAACATTCACTTTGGTTCCATATGGCTTCCATTTGTAATGCGACATACATCCCAGTTGAAGTCGATTTCATTGCAGACTGTAGCCAGCAAATCGGGCGTTATCTCTGCAGCTGCGGCGTTAATTTAAAATCTTAGCTCAACAAGACCAACAGGCAAAGGTGATATATAAACCCGATCTTTAATGAAATCCCACAAGAAAAAATCTAACTTGGTCAAATCTGGGGGAACGAGGTGGCCGCGCAATTGGAGCTTTACGACCAGTCTACCGACCTGGAAATCGAGTATCAAGAAAATCTCGGCGGTAGTGAGGTGGTGCCCGGTCTTGCTGATATTATTGTCGTCCATCTTGGTCATCATCTTCTAAATGAGGAATTAGAGAAAATTTTGAAGCATGTTCAAACTATACCATTTTACGGTTGGCTCCTGGAAGAAGAACGGGTAGTACAGTCTTTTTTTGCTTAGGGCACAAAAACCATTGGCGTTTGGACTATCACAAATGTGCTAAAAGGTTTCATGAGTGTTTTCGCTACTCCATATTCAGCAGTTATGGGCGTTTACCTTACCACTGATGTGAAACGTTGACTCATCACTTAAAATTACATTTTCTAAAAATGTATCATTTTCGGCAATTCTGTCTATCATCTCCACACAAAACTTGCAGTCGAGCAATTTTGTCATCATCTGTATTATGTTGAACCACGGTTAGTTTGTATGGCTTCAAGTGCAATAGTTTAAATAATACGCCCCAAACAGTCGTTTATGGAATGCCAGTCTCACGTGACGTACGTCGAATTGATTTCTTCCGACTAGCATTCTCTGAGTTTTCCACAGTAGCTCCAGGGACGCGTGGTCGTCTTGGTGATTTTGTATGTTCAACAGAACAACCTGTCTCAACGAAGTTTTGGCGCCAAGAGTAAATTTTATGCCTTCCAGGAGGCTCCCTACCGTACTGTCTACTAAAATTACGTTGAACTGCTGTTACCAAGTGCAAATCGTGAAACCAAAACGCACTGCGAGCACGTTCTGCACCAATAATGGTATCTATTTTTAACAACACTGGTGACAGCGCTGGTGGCCAAATTCAGTACTAATGAACAACGTGAGTCAAAACTTGAAGTCTTTTGCTATGAAATGAGACCTCAACTGAATCTGTAAGATATCTAAATAAATTTTTATACGGTTTTAAAGTTGTTAAGTCCTTTTTGAATTGCCCAGTATTCATTTTCAGTTACTTTTTGATAATTAATTACTACATATTGTACATTCATTTTTTAAATGACGTCTGATCTGTTTTATTACTTTAAGGAAAACAAACGAACTCTTCCAGTATTTTTCTAGTACATCAAAAAAAGAAATTAGTTAAAACAAGACCTTTCTTTTTAAATAAACAAAAGTAACATTATTAAAACAAACAAGTCAATTAAATAAAATTGAATTAATAAGTTAACAATACTTGTTTGCTTATTTCATTATAAGGCTGTGCCTCCTATATACTAGTTTACGATTACTTTATATCATCCTGTATTATTGTAGTAAGTACTGGTAGTGTGATCTGTTACCTGTTACTTGTACTTAAGGCATTATATAACCTTTAATTAAAAATAACCTTTAGGTAAATATAAAGAAAAATATGTATGTATTAGTTTATGGTATGTATGTACTACAGAAACCAAATCTGTTTCTTCGAATAAAAATTTTATCAAGTTTCATATATGTATCAGTTAAAAAAAAAAAAATAATAATATTAAGGAACAGGAAGGTTGCTTAGTAGCTAACGTTTTTAAATATATATTATTACAACTGTTTCATTCTTAAAAAATAATAAGGTAGTGCGATCAACGGAAGTAAAAAAAATTAAAACTGTTGAAATAGTAATACAGAATTGAAAAATAAATGAAGCATTTTTTCTTTGGTCCATCAGGAAAATAAGAAACGCAAAAGACTTCCATTTCTCCTTTTAACAATAAAACTGCGTTATTGTTCGCTGTTGAACTTTTTATTGTGTACTTTTTTCTGCCTATTTCTTTAGTGAAATTTTAACATGTTTCACTTCACGTATGAGTTAGTGAATTTAATTTATTCATTTTCTTTTCGAAAATTCCACACAATTCGAAGAGTAATTTTTTTTTTAATAAAACAAACAATGTTTCAGTGGTACTTATGTTATTTTTTATAAACTTTTATAAAGATGTTATTTGGTATATTAAATCTAATCTCTTTTCTAAATACGTAAGAAATATTACGATATAAAAAGATAATCACTTGATGTAAACGTTATAATGTTGGGAAATATTAAGTACTGTTAAACTTAAAGGAATATATATTATAAATTGGATGATATATAAACCTATCCTTAAAGATTTTTATATTCCCTCTTTTAATCAAGAAAATTTATTTTCCTTATCAAAAACGTTCATACGATTTCAAAAGTTAAAAAAATTATTAAGTCATTACATTTTATGTTACCAGCGAGACATAATTCCAAATAAATTAAAAACAGACCTCAAAAGAAGAAACAAAGAATTCAGGAATAGTACAGTAACGCCGCTGTTTTTGCATATATTTTCTATGTAGTCATCTGTTTTTATTTTAGCTTCTTTTATACATACAAAGCTGTACTTATATTTTTTACAAAATTGCGGGTAATCTGCAAAACTCAAAGAAATATCTTGAGTTTAATTTTTTAGAAATAATTAAACATAGAAGTAATTCGTAAAGTATAAAAGATGCGAATGTTTTAATATTACTGATTCTAAATGTATAGCAGTAATATTTCAGTATGAATAAAGGTTTTTCTGTACAAGAAACATCGTTTATTAGTTTGACGATATACAATCTTTCTGTTCTATTTAAACTGTAAAGAGAATCTTGGATTATATAAGAATTATGGTACAGGTTTTTATTTATAATGTTACTAAAGATTATTTAAATAATTGAATTAAGTTCTGCTTTTTTGGTGTAATTAAAAGAAATTATAGTTGGCATTACTTTTGTTTTCACTTACAAAATACACCCGTACTAGAATATAATCATACTATTTATTTGGTAACATTCAGTTTGGAGTTAAAGCTAATAGAAAAATTTAATTTTGTTCGTCTTTTTTTTAATTTAGTGCCATTACTTATCTATGTAAATAACTGTAACAGGTGTTAATTTCTATTTTCATTTCAGGTTTCGTTAATTAAATATAGGTGAAAGTGTAATTAACATTAATGAAACCTGTCACGTGTACATTTACTTTACTTAAATATTATATTAACGTTAATTATGATTTGATAAAATACGTCATAATATTTATAAAGATTAATTATTGTTTTAATATATGTAAAATCCAAATTAAATAATTAATTTTGTGTGTGCAAAAGCATGCACACGTAATTAGTCTAATACATATATTGCACATTAATCAATAATCTACCATTTATTCCAAAAAAAAGAAAAGATTTTTAAATAATAAATAAGGTTAGAATTAATGCGTTATGTTAAACGTATCCTAAAATATATTTTGGCTGATCTTATGATTTATGATACATCTTCAACGTGTATACAATACACGTTTGTAAAGACGCGATACACAATAGAATGCATAATCGCGTGCGGTAAAATTCTATTTTAAAAAGTTAAGTGTTTGTACGGAATTTTTATTCAGTAGACAATATTATATTTCTTATGCATCATTCACATGAATTGATTATTAATGAAATAATTGTAATAACAGTTGTATTAACTTCACGTACCGGTACTTAATGTACCGGTATGTTTTATTTTTCATAAAAGTTAAGTTTAGCTTCCATGCTGTCTTCGTTGACTTGTCTCTAATTTAATTATATTACATTTTTAGAATGTAAACCGTACGAACTGTGTAATAACCTAACTTTAAAAAATGAAAAATTCTATGATTTGCTAATGTAGTCTAAACATTGTTTTTGTAGATTAACTATTATCTAAAACTAAAAATAAATTACAACTATTGAACGGTATGCAGTTATTATTTGAAAAAAGAACAATTTGAAAATAACCATTTGATTGGAAAGAAAAGTGGATAATGAAAAGTTGAACATTAAAATACAGAAACACATTATAACAGAAGTTACATATTTCTACAAAAAAATGATGAAATTAAGAAATTATCAAAAGGAGACTAGCACAATCCGTGTAGACTTTAGTAATCTCGTGGTTTAAAAGTAAGATTTTTAAAATTGATTTGCTGGAAAATAAATGAAGAGGTTTTGACACCGATTGTAATAATGAGAAATTTGTGTTTTATTATTAAAAGAAATTTGTATCAGGTTATGTACTACATCATCCAGGTGTAGAAACTGTAGACGAAGATAAAGATTTTATTTAAAATGTAGAATATAATAATATTTTGAAGTTAAAATTTTAGCACAGAACATTTATTATAATTCTAAAATAAATCGTTTGTATGATGATGACTTTCAGTACAGTTGGATTTTTTCCTTATAACAATAAAATCATTTCTGTATACATGATTTTATACATCTTCCAGTTAAATAATAGTTAATTAATTATACTTGTAATATTTTAAGCCATAAAGATTATTACAATAATCTTATAGTAGAATATCCATTATTTAAATATTATTCGTGTATCATTCATATGCATTAGAGTAAAACATTATGGATTTAATCATGGTTTTGCATGTTTAGTAGTCATTATGGAACGTTATTTCGTAATCCAGGCGTCATAAATTCTACAGTAATACTTCAGAATGTCAAAATAAAACAACAAATTGCATCATATACCTTCTTCAGTGAATTTATATGGGAATGCATAATAGAAAATTGTGGTCGTTTCAGGTGAAACTACTATAACGATTGTAAAGCTTAAAAAGAAGCATCGGTCTTACGGACAGTAATTTTTCTGAATGTTAATTACGAACGTATGAATGTGTCTAATGATACGGTAGAGGGGGCTCATTATTGTGTATTTTAGTATCGCGCTAACCTTGTCTGCTAGTATACAACCAGCCAATGCAGACGCATAGACACGTTATATTACATGGAGCATAGAGTGTAGAGATATTTTGTTCGTAACAGTGCATGATCTTTTTCCGTCTGAGCTATCAGTCAAGTAGTATTCAAGGGCATATATTGGGAATAAAAAAAATAGAGTTAACATTGGCAACAGGTGCTGTAGTATATAGCGGTATCATTTAAGTAATGCTTTTTACTAAGATTTGCACGTTCTATAAATGCGGTGAAAAAATATTAACTACACGTCTCATCCATATTTTTTGATATCTGAGCCGATACATTTCCCTAGTCTATTTTAGTTAGGAAAATCATGTTGGATATACTGAATTAGATCAATTAATAGAAACAATTAATAGTAATTAATAGAAACTTCATTTCTATTAATTGCTGTTAAGCGCTGCCAGTGTTATCCGTATATACGGATTACATACATAGATGTATGTAATAATAGCTACTTATAAATGAATACAAGTAGAATATTAAACTGCTTGGTTTACTGGAAGAAGTATAAACTCAATAATATAACGTAGAAGAGCACGCAATTTGCTTTTATGGAGTGAAAAGTTCGTTTTTCGCGGTGTTGTAATTACAGTAATTAAGGAGATGGAAAGAACTTAACAATGATTCTTGCTAACTGTAGTAAGTACTTTACCTCGAACTCTTCTATAAACTTTACATGCCAACAATCAAACCCCTTATACAACTTTACGATACTTTACTAGAAACTTTTCCTATCCTTTAAAATGTAACAAAAACTTCTTAAGAGAGTATATTGTTTCTACATTGAAATTCTGGTTCGATTTCCTGAATTTTGTTCAAACTAGTATTGGTTAATTTATAGTATTTCATTTATTAACCGCATATATACTTCAGTCGGCATCTAGACCGGACAGTATATCCGTTAGTCATCGGTTCGAATTCCGGTATGCAGTTGACTGTTAGTTTATTTTGTTACACGATTTTATAATTAATTTCACTTTGTTATGTTAAAAAACTAAATAAATATTTTTTTTTTAGAAAATCATTCTCGCTTTAATATATTCCTATATATTTTTCGATGTAAGTTTCAGATGTGATTGGTATTATTTTTGGGTTTACGGTAGCTGTAATCGAGATATTTCAAATTTAAATATAGTTCAGTATGTACTTGTCTTAGGTAGCATAAGTCGTTAGTCTGTCGGGCGGCTTATGTTACTCCGAAAACGTCATATCATGAAGAAAAATATCGTGGGAGAATATATAATTCCGAAGAATTACAACCATCACATTCCAGATACATTATTGAAAATAAGGGGTGAAGTAGTTTCCCAATGTCTTCCAGTTATAGTTTTGTATATCAACATAGCAATATCGTATATTAGTTGATATGCTGATGCTATTCAGTTGGATATACTAGTGTACATGAGGACATTCAGAATATACTAAGAGATTAATAAGTACATTCAGCCGCAGTAGTGAAGTTGTCATTTAGTGACACATTCATTCTTTACTCCACAGTGGTATAACAATTACTTTTAAAACAAATGATTCTGACTGGCACCTATTGTACCACAGGTGCTTTACTTACATAAGGCCATTTGAAATACTGGAACAAGACTTTCTAGACCAAGAACAACTATTTGTTCCTGTCATTACTCTTTTGTAAAGATACAAATTAATGTGTTCCTGTCACATTAGAAGTTCAACAATGTATTATATACACTACCTCTACCCAATACAGGAAATAGATACCTACGATATTATATTATGGTTAATATTTTATTCATATAATTTTAGTTAACTTTAGTATTATGTAACGTTAATTATTTGTTTTTTCCCAAAAATAAATATAGAAGTATCCATATAAATTGATTACCTGTGTAAGATGTATACCCAGGTTTGGAAAAAAATAAAATAAAAAAATATATTTCTGCATTTTTGCATTTTATTTACAAAATCACCATAGAAGATTGAACTTATTTGTTATCTGCATAGTCAGTAAATCAGTGTAAATTGTAAATATTTAATTGAAAGCATAGAAATTGTAGTAGGTATTTACCTTAATTACTATCATCAGTGCTCGAGTTTCGTTCAGCCGTAGAATTGTAATTATTTTCGTAATCACTTAATCACAAATAATCGTCCTCACATCGATCGAGAGCGTTCGAAATACAACATTTCTTGAACGTTTTGTAATCAAATCAAACTATATTTCTGACCAAGCCGCAACAATCCACTCACAAATCTTTACCAAAGACCGTTTCTTAATTTTACCGTATGATGTAATCTCGTGTTGGCCATCCAGTCTTATGTACTGTTTTCGGAGTTTGATTTTAAACGGTCGGTTTTTGCAGGTATGTAAAAATTGAAAAGTAGATGTCATTCCACCATTAATTATTTTAATGTGGATTACACGTCCAGCAATCCGTCTTTAATTTTCATCATCGCTTTTGTCATCATCAAAGATGTACATTTTTGTTACAATTGATCTGAAATTATGGTTTAAAATATAATTAAAAAATGATTGAACTATATTACGTCCAACTGCAAGTTAATTACGTTGTTTTAGATTATTTATGAATGTCATTGTCAAGGTTTTCTACAGGAATTATTGTAGTAATATGGGTGTGAGAATCTATATGTTTTTTTTTTGTCTTCAGTCATTGACTGGTTTGAAACAACTCTCCAAGATTCCCTATCTAGTGCTGGTCGTTTCATTTCGGTATACCCCCTACATCCTACATCCCTAACAATTTTTTTAATTATTCCAAACGTTGCCTGCCTGCAAAAGTTTTCCCATCTACCTGTCCCTCCAATATCAAAGCGGCTATTCCAGGATGCCTTAATATGTGGTCTACAAGTCTATCTCTTTTTTTAACTATATTTTTCTAAATGCTTCTTTTTTCATCGATTTGCCGCAACACCTCTTCATTTGTCTTTTTATCCACCCTTCTGATTTTTAACATTTTCATATAGCATCACATTTGAAAAGCTTTTCTTCTCAGGTACTCCGATCGTCCAGGTTTCATTTTCATATAAAGATACGCTCCAAACATTTACTTTCAAAAATGTTTACCTGACGTTTAAATTAATTTTTGATGTAAGCAAAAATTATATTCCTGACTGAAAGCTCGTTTCGTGTGTGCTATTTGGTATTTTATATCGCTCCTGCTTCGTCCATCTTAAGTAATTTTACTTCCCAAATAACAAAATTCTTCTACCGTCATATTCTTTTCTCGTCCTATTTTTATATTCAGTGGTCCATCTACATTATTTCGACATTTCATTATTTTCGGTTTGTTCTTGTTTATTTTCATGCGGTAGTTCTTGCGTATGAAAGTAAATAACTATAGTTATTTATTTATTTATTTATACGCAAATAAGTAAATAAATCAATTCCATATAGATATGGAACTATAGATATAGTTCCATTATCTGTATGTATAATGGAAATAATCCCATAGCAGTTAATAAGAAAAAAAAAATTTATAAACTCTTGTACATTTTTTTGTTGCATCTGATTTTTACTGTCTGATTTTTACTGATTTTTAGACTTTGCATAAAGGAAAAGACAATTATACTGAGAATTATTTTCACCCATTCAAAAAAATGTTTCGTTAGTTATTAGAAATAATTGCATGGATTTTCCTAAGATTTATTCCATAGTTTATTTTGAATTCGTTTATTGTTATTGGGATTATTTTTTCTACAACGTGGGGTACAGCAACATTGTCATCTAATATGAACATTTTGTTAGCTTCTATTAATATCTAGTATGTGTAAATATATTTTTTTTTAGCTGGTTCATTTAACCGTTCGATTACAAAAGTATTTTGTATGTTCTCGCTGTCGAGATTATGTATTATTTATTACAAATTTCTTACGTATGCTAACACTAGACTTATTGACTAATGAATGTGTTATTATTCAGGATTGCTCAAGCTTTGAATTATATATCCTTTGACCAACTTTCCAGTGGATCTGAACGAAAAAATATGTATTCATTTTCAAGCTCATAATTGAATTTATGAAGTAAAGAATAACTTCCAATATTTAAATTTTAATTGCAAATTTTTTATATTTCAAGGATAAATAATGTACTGAATAATAGTTCCTTTGATTCTGCATTTTACCATACTCTTTTGAAAACAATTAACTAATCTATAAGCTACTCCGGTTACAAAAACAGATTTTTTTTGGTTTCTCTATGTTTTGTGATTTTAACATATTAGAAATTTTCAAAGTATATTTTTTCTATCCATTCTTTATTACTTGGTTGAAGAAGATAATAGAATGTCTTGGTATTTGTTTGTAATAATTATAAAATGTTCAAGAAAACCGGACAAAGGGTTGGTGGATTTGCTTTGTGCTCCAAAATAGGTATGCCAATAACCTTAAGCACAACGAATGTACCTGTGATTTTAGGAACTTCATTATATCTTACATATATTGAAAAGTATCTGTTTAAATCTTTGAATCAAGGAGTAAAAAAAAAGACGTATATCTAACATTATAATTGTCTAAGATTAAAGATTTAAATAGTAAAATGTAGTGAAAGAAATATATAAATAAATATTTTTTTTTCAAATTAACAAATTTAATTAATTACTTATTTGACCTTTTTAAATTAATATGTAAAAGTGTGTGCTGTTTTGAGTTGTATGTTATTTATATAAGGATGATGTGTTGTTAATTACACTCAGTGTTACAATTAAAAGTCAGTTTTATGTAATTGATTAAGTTAATCATATTATTAATTAAAATCATTTTATATCTATTATTTATAAATTATTATTTTGTATCTATTATTTTATTAAAAACGTTTTCGTTGATAATGGTTTGTGTGTTGAATTATATAAATAACAATTTCAGCTGTTTAAAACTGTGTGCAAACTAAACAGAATTTTTTTAAAATTATATATTAATAACGTTAAGAATAAATAAAATAATTATAAATATAAATCGGTTTAGTGGTAAAACTCTCGTCGTAAATCACTTGATTTCGCAATCATGACTTCTACGGTTCAAATCCTAATAAAGATAGTTGCTTTTTTCGTATTTTAATACTAGGTCATGGATACCGGTGTTCTCTGGTGTCTGGGTTTCAATTAACCACACGTCTCAGGAATGGTCGGCCTGAATCTGTTCAAGACTACACGTTTATTAGTACCTAGTACATTCACACAGATATTGAGTCGCTAAGGAATTTAATTTATGATACGTCTATAAATAAAAAATAAAAAATTAATAAATGTTAAAAACTTTATAACATTTCAGTTGCATACTCTTTATTAAAAATCAATTAGTATAATTTATGTTAAATTATGATTCAGAATCTTATTATATAATTTTTGCAATGTATACTTAGCCTTAAAGTGTGTGTTTTACATACGTGCACTAGCGCGCGCACACACACCAATATATATATATATATATATATATATATATATATATATATATATATACATACATACATACATAGATCAGGAGTTTTGTGATTGATATGGCTGCTCAAATGACACTGTAGTTCTAGATCAAATAACACTCGTTCACGATTAAATTAGTTTTGAAATATTTTATTTTTTTGCTTTTGAAATTTAAGACCGACCAATTTAAGTGTATGAGCTTGTTCAGCTTGTGTCTAGCTTGTTCAGTTATACATTAACTTTTAATGGTAGGTTCGTATTGGTTACTACAGTACTTATTGATTCTAATTTTATTTTATATTATTTTATGATGATTTGAATATATATATTTATGTATTTGCCCAATCCTTTGTAATTGAGCTGCATATAAGTCGTAACCACCGTTATTTTTAAATTTGTATTTTAATGATATTATTTGTTCATTTATTTATTAATTTGAATATTTGCTTATTTTATTTTTATTTTTTTGTGTGATTTTTTTTTTCATCGAAAATGATAAAATGCGTGAAAATTCTGTAGAATATAGAAATTTTCACGTCTTATCGGGATTCGAACCCGAAATTTTCCTAATACCGTAATAATTTAAAACTTACCGCCTGGTGGCACCATGCGGTATGTGATCTTATTTAATCGAATTTTCGTTAAAAAAATTTAAATTATTTTTTCTACGCATTAATTCATTGATAAGTGTTGAATTGATATTTCGATCGTAGAATATAAATTAAATGCCGATTGATTGAATAAAAATATAAATAAATCAAATTAGAAAATATTAACGCATGATTGCGCTAAAACGTAATGTAAAACAGTTTGTTACTCTTTCGTTGTTGAAATCAAGACAATAAATGTTACTGAACACCAGTAACCCATACAAAATTCCTACCACTATTAGAGATTGAATGACACACATTTATTGTTTTGATATTTATTTAAATCTTCCACCTTCCTTAAAATTAATCCTGTTGCATGAAATATAATTTAAAAGTTATACTGAAATTATATTAAAGTAAGTTAGTTTTTAATAAATACTTCATTTAAATTCATAATTTCTCGATTATATGAAAAAGTGGTATATTTTATTTGATTTTTTTGTTTTGTTTTTTTGTAATTTTGAAGTTGAATTTCGGAACACTTTTTCAATATACACTAAATAAGTGTGGTATATCACCATTTACGTCTATAAAAATAGTTCCACAAAGTTCATTTACAGTAATAGGAATTTTGCTTCAAAGTCGGTTATAAATTGTTCCTCTTTTTTTATCGGTTATTTAATTTTTCATGTAAAAAAATATAATTTAAAATGTTTTCCGTGTTGTATTTATTTGCGTTAAATCAGTTCGTAAATTATTTAAAAATAGTTACGTACATATATTCAGCAAAGAATACGTAGAAAGCCGCATAATTTTACGGATCGTTTGAAAAAGACAAAAGGACCAGTGTGGGTTTAACTGGTTTTGTACAATAGAGTGATGTTAGCAGAGGCTGGCAAAGCGTACGAATGCTCCAAAGCTACATTGTTTTAACTGAATATTATTGAAAACTGAGGACGAATAAGTTATTGTATTGTTTGATATTAAAATTTGCATATGAATATTTCACTGACCGTACTACTTGTTTGCACTTGGGCTATAAAACACTTGTATTTGTACAGAGTAGCTTACTAGAAGCTATTATTGTTTAACGGAACTCGACTAGAATTTTGTTATGAGTCATCTTTTATTTTAATGTTTCGGAGAACTTTTCAAAATATATTTGGCAAGAATATCGAAATTTTACTACGCTGTTGTAAAAGGTGACAAGGGTAAAAAAGTAATGTTGGAAGGTAGATATCAGACGGATATTAAAACAAAATATTCTTCATGAAAACAAAAGGTAGAGGCAACTATTTCTGAAAGAAAAAAAAATAACATGCTCCTTATCGATTTGTATTTTATAGGCTATTATGTTACAAATGTTCCAGCATTCAACTCTCTTCACTTCGTCGCATTTCTCTCTCATTTTACAAATAAAAGAGGATTTGAAAGAAAAGGCATTGAAAACGATAATCACCATTCATTAAATCTTATAATTTAAAAATATTTTTATAAATTATATAATTTTTTTATAGATTTTATTGAGAAATTAAAACTGTAATTTTTACATTATGTGTTTTTGATACCTAAAGATACAATAATTTATGAATGTATTTGTAAAATATTTTAAAACAATTTAAAATTATAGAGGGATTAAGATAATTCAATAGAACCATTATGAATTTTTAATCTAACAGTTGCTTCTTCGAATCCATATCATATCCGATCAAATCTATTGTATAGGGATGACTTATTCAATTTTTCGATAAGAAATAATTGTAGCAATTATTTCTGCATTTACCAATCACCATTTTCATATATGGGAAAACTTTAAAGCCATTTTATGTGTAATATTTACTACATACCCGTTTTCATATTGTTAGGGATGTACACACGTATACTTTAAGTGGAATACAATCTTTGATTCAAAGAATAAATTTATTGTATATATTAATGTTACATTTACGAAAAGGTATATGGAAAGAATTTTGCATGATTTTACAGCATCTTATTATATTTTAAATTTGAACGTTGTTCTTTACTGGAAGAAAGTGACGGCTGATACTGTTTATGGTAAAACAAAAAGCTAATTTTATTTTAAAAACAAGTATTTTTTTTCTTTTATATTTAAGTAACAGGTTATTTAAAGGGTTTCATTAGCATCTCGCGGTCATTTTTGCACGACTGCCCAAAAAGGAGTGTAATGTATGTAGGGTGTATGTATGTTTGTTCCACCGTAGCAACTCAACGGCTGAACCGATTTAGATGTGTGCCCCCGCGTTGAAATCCTTACGTTACCTGGAGTGTCGTAGGCTATATATAATATTTAGTAAGGGTTTGTCATATATGTATATAAATGTATGTTTAAATAAATTAAAAAAATATACTGTATACAAATTAACCTATATTATTTATTTCTTGTTTATTAACATATTAAAAATAAATATTTTCATATTAAATATATGAATTATATATCTTAATATTATTATTATATATCTTAAATAAATATATTTATTTTATATAGTTGGTACTTTTGTGAAACTCTTTTCTTGCAGTATGTTTGCAGTATGCATATAATTAGTAAAATATTGTTAACTTTCAAAGCTAAGTTAATAGGATAGATTTGTAAGGACGTAAATGTATAATTCTTCAATTGGAAGTTACCATAGATTCTTCCTTTTGCTAGCTGGTTCACCCAGTAAGTTAATTTTATGACTTGCGTACTAGTAATTTAATTTTATTAAATTAAAATTTAATTTGATTACTCACTAGTAATCAGTTGTGTAAGTTTCTTTTGATATTTTGTAAATTTTTTTTTTGATTAGTCAAAAATAATTTGGCTAATTCAAGCTATATAAAATTAATAAATAAAGAGGTTAATATTTAAACTGTTTTGATTATTTGAATAGAAATTTTCGTAATAAGTGATTAGCCTAATCAATACTTCATTTATTTATATGTGAATTGAATCGTTGAACGTCGATAGGCGAATTTCCCATACCCGTGTAAAGGAATAAAAAAACTTAGAATAATCAAAAAAAGTTGATTAAAATTGGCAAATTAATGTACTACCAAACACATGTGGTGTTGGTACATTGCCAACAGATTCTGAGAAGTACTACAAGATATATCATCTGAGTATAGAGATTCGTCCAAGCATCTGTAATAAAATATCGTTAAATTATGAGAAATGTTAATTAAGGATAAATTAAGACAGATTTGGCCCTTCGGTCTGTCACAGGTGGTTTGTAATTAATCGTTCGATTGGATGTATAATGGATAAAAATATTTACTATTTAAAGTGTACTTAAAATATATGGTTTAATGACGATCGTATGTACATCATTAGCGAAGGGTTGCTTATAGAGAACCGACGAGGGTGAGCTGCATTCAACTTTTAAGTATTCTTAACTCGTATACTTCTTGTTATTGTTTTATGAATGTTTATTATATTTTCTTTATTGTGATCGTCTGAGAAGATTCATTTGTTGTATAATTAAAATTTACATTAAGTATTACTGTAAAAAGATTTTATTACTCGTATTTTATATTTAATTACACAGAAATTATTTAATTTCAGTTTGCATCTTACCCTAATTCAATTCAATTAGCCGATTTATTTACTCGTATTTAATATGCATTATCTTTTATGATTTTTTTTGTAACACGAGATGTTTTAGTCTCGTAACGATAGAAATGTTTGTTTTCCGTTTTTTTTTGTTTTTTTTTTAAAGGAAGAATTTATAGTTCTAATTTTGTATACAAATTGTGCTTATAATTTATTTTTAAGTAGGAGTAGTATTAAATTAAATTGTAAGCGTTATTAAAATATTAGTTTCAGTGGTCCTCCAATGGTAACTTGTTAAAAAACATAACTATATAATAATAATAAGAAGAAGAAGAAGAAGAAGAAATAAATACATACAAACATAATTCTTCGTGAAGAAAAAAAAAATTTACTTTAAAAATAAATTGCCTTCTGGATTTAGCCACCAAGTAAAATCTTTCTAGTGGACAGGAAATAAAACAAAATAATAACTATTATATTTTATAGAAAAATTAATTGGTTAAAAATACTTTATAAAATATACATCGATGTATATTGTATATAAATATGCAATATACATTCAATAAACATTCAATTTGTATCATTTTTATATTAAAATAAACATTTCGATAAAACGAGTAGGAAAATGAAAGGAATTTTAATAAGACTGATAACAGGCTAGAAAGACAATAGTTTGCTGAAGGCAGTAAAAAATAATGCGTGTTTCAAAGTGAAACTTGCTTCCGTGAAAAATAAGGGCCCGTAAACTTGTCGTTTGAATACGACACAAAAAACATTCAGTTTTGGGGAATCTTATTCAGACTGCAATATTTTGTGAGGATATTCTGACACCCAGATACGCACATTATGAGTGTTTACTTTTTCATTAACATGAAAAACTTGATTCGTTATTGAATACGATACGATAAAGAAAATCTTCATCGTCACGGTGTATCATTTAATTTGCGAAGCTAGTACGCAAACCATAATCTGTAGCTGTAAACGATATGGATCCAGTTGTAAGCGTTTCCTGAAAACTCTCTACACAAACGTCACTGGAATTGTTGTTAACGTAACTGATTTGTTGAACGCGGCTAGCCTTCCTGACAGATTTCTTAGGACTAGCATAAAAGATTATCTTAGACGTCCAAAATTGTCTTCGGACACACTCGGTCGTCCTGTACTCTTTCCTTTATAAATACATCCAGTAATTTCAAATTGTTTATACCATCTACAAATGTTATTGGCACTCAGGAGATCACAACGGAACTTCAAACGGAACGCACGTTGAATGGTAATTACAGATTCACACTTTGCAAACTGCAAAACGCAGAACACTTTTTGTTGCGGGGGGGGGGGCGTCATCTTTGCTACTATCGCTTTCAAGTGGAAGGTACAAAAAACTGTTCATGAGCTTGCGCGCAGCTTAAGTTGCTCTTTCATTCATTTATAATTAACCAATGTACTCCAAACTCAAGAAATATTACGTAGCTTTAAAACCCCGATATTAATTTTGAAACACCTGTATTTGAAATCTTGGAATTTAGATTAGCGGGAATTAAATATAAGAACTATGAGGTTGCATAATTTTGCTATTAAAAACCGTGCAAAAAAATTCTTTTCCATAAAATTTTAAAGAATAAATGCAATTAGAACAGGAATGTTTGCACAAGTACAAACATTCATATTCCATGTAAAAAGAATAATAATTAGGTGAAAATGTTTAAAAATATGTACCTACCATTCTCAAGTAGAATTTGTTTTTTTTTGAGTACGATTAAATAGCATGCCTTGTTTAAAATTAAAATAATATAATAATGCTATTATAATTGTTAAAGAATAGATTTACGAGTAAGCAATAAGGTGCATTGTTGAACATTATTCTTAAAAATAGGAATTTCGATTTCCTTCCTAGAATGACAAATCCTTTGTAAGAAAGTATGCGATTGAAAAACCTGAATAGATGAAATTCAAACCGATATCGACAAGAAATTTCAGTCAATCAGTTAATTCAAACTTAAATTAACTTTATATCATGATCATGTATCAGAGAAATGAAAATAACGTATAAGTATAATATTATGAGACAAAATGTGAGAAATAATAAATACAAACAGTGCTGTATGATATCGGAATAAAGATAAAAAAGTAATAAATGGTGTTATTTTAGACCTGCAGTAGTTATAAAGATTGGAAGCTAACTTGATAAAAGGAAATTAGAGGAAACCGATATTAGGTGTTATGTAAAAAAAAAACTGCTTTAATGGACTATGAAAAAGTCAGGTCAAAATTTGATGGAGGAATTTCAAGGAAGTATTCGTCTGAAATTTGATGTTATCATTCTGAATAGGAATATAAAAAACAAACTTTTTTTACATGATACACTCAAATAATAATAATAATAATAGTAAACATTGATTATTGAAATATAATCCAGCTATTTATTATCCAATATATTAAAATGCTTAATAGCGTAATTTCTATCCTTTACTATATCATAATTTACTTAATAATTGATTAATTTTTATTATTATCTTGATTTCCTTTTTTTTTTATGATTGATACTGCAAAAATAATAACTTAGCTAAATTATATTCCCTTGGGTTCTTTTCACAATATATTACCATTATTTAAAATTGGATCAGTCGTTTAAATATAAAAAAAAAGCTGGCAACTAAGTTATAATACTTTCCTGGCATTGCTTTTTTTATTTATTCTTTTGTAGTGGAAAAGAAATTATATATGAACAAAATTACCTAAGATTTTTTTTTTTGGGAGGGGTTAATTTATAAAGTTTAATTGTAAAATTATCATTATTAGATTAATAACCAAAAAACCTTTTAAAATTTGAAAAAAAAATCTTTATTTTTTAATTTTTTCTGCTCTCCCACCTCCAAAATCACTTTCCAAGATTTTTTTTAAATTGTTCCACGTTTATTATGTTAAATGGAAAAAATGTTAAACCAGTAAATATTTACCTAAGATTTCTTTTTTAGTGGTGAGGGGGTGAATAATGATTAAATTTTATTGTAATACATACAGTAGTTTATTATAATAATAAACTTAAAGTTTATTATTTAAAACTGTTGAAAAAAATTCTGAAAAAATTAAAAAAATCTATTTTTAAACTTTGATCGGCTGCCCTATTCACAATATTGATGGTGGGAAGCCCAAATAAGTGTTTTAGGATCATCTGCACCACTACTACTATGTCTAGAAAGACAAAAAAAATAAAAAATAGTCGGTTAAAAAATATGCAATAAACAAAAGATGGGTTTTTCGATTTTTGGTGAAGGAGAGAATTTTGGGGCAAATTGTTTTTTAATCAGATAAGCATGCATTACTAAGGTTAATAAATTTAGGTTATGTTTGCAAAATCTAAAGAAAATTAACCCCATCACCCCTGGATTGATCCCCTAAATTTTACCAACATATATATGCGTCTGTATACGAAATTTCATAAAAATTGGTTTATCCGGTCAAAGATTATTAAACACTTCAAACTCGTATTACGTATGAAGATTATCCCCTTTTTTTTTGGAGTTCCTGGATCATGAAATCTCGAGAAATGCAAAAACCTATACCCCATTATTTGATTGATTGCAATATTTTCGTTCTTGCAACATAGCTCTTTGATGCCAGAGGAAAGTAAAAATAATAATTAAGGAATTATTATAACAGTAATTTAATTATATTTCACTCGTGCAATTAATGACGGAAATTAATTATTTATCGCTAAATATTTAACATCTATATGTTAAATTTATTGTTGTGTAGATCGTTTTGGCTTATACTATAATAGTTTTGAACGCATATTTGTTCACGTGTTGACAAACTGATGAGTACGGGAAGTAAAATTGAATCCGATGTTTGCTGTTGCTGTAGAGTAAGCTTGTGCTAAGTTTGGCGGTATACTGATAAGGTAACGTAACGCGTCGAGTGATTACCGCTAACACAAAGGCAGTGGAATGCCGTTATCTCCTTTTCTGAACTCGAATGATATGATTTCACTGCCAAGTATATTACGTCTATATTTCCTCATTTTCTCTAACCATTCATCCTTTCAAAATATCTTTGTAAGCAGTTGTATCTTATTCTCCTTAAGTGTTGTGAAAATCCCTTGTATACAAATGAAGGTTACCCGCTACTCTAGGCGGTATTAAGGGAAATATTCCTTTTCTAAGAAAACTTGACAGAGTTGCTGTAATCTCAAAAACTAATTCGGATACATATTAAACACACAAAATGACATCTTTACTACTCTTCGTTATTAGTTTTAATATTGTGAAGTTTGTTCAGTTCAGTGATATATATGTATTATCTTGTTCAAAAGATTTATAAATTTAGAAATATTAAACATTCTGTATAAAATGACTATACTCTTGGTTAATGTAACTTTTTAAGTGTTCGTATTTTTGTTCGGTAAACTGAAAACCGTTTTTATCTTCAGCCTTTTACGTGAAGGTCCCGCAATCGTGATTACTATTTGGCGATATGCTTAGAAATTCTTAAAAATTCCATTACTATTCTTAAGAATAACAAGCATCCCATCATTAAGAAGAATGATGAACGGACTGTTTTCCCGATTACTCTCTTCGTCCAACCGAATACATTAATATGTATCCGAGCCCACCGAAAATCGTGATATTCAGTTCTAAAAAAAAAATGAACCTTCATCAGAGGAATAAATAATTTATTCCTTTGATAATAATAATAATCAATAATTTCTTAAATAATAATCCCTGATAATAATAATTTATTTAAATAGCGATACAATAAATATCATTACTATCGGAGAAAGCAACTTTTTCAACTTTTTTTAATATTTTTCAAAAAAAATTGTTCAAAATTGCGCTGCATTGTTCAGCAAAACTCAGATTTCATATCATTCTGTTGGAAATTTTGTCTATAAACAAAATAATTTACGCTTTCTTTTTTTTTTTGGAAATAAAAGTATATATTATACCTTTTCTTTTCTTACGCCCTCCGCTCCGTAAGAAAATGTACCCTTGATAACTTATGTTTTTATTTAACTTAAAAATTTATTATGTTTATCCACGTTTAAAACCGGTTTTAATATTTAATTATAATAATAATTTGAATATAATTTGAAATTATGAAGATTAAATGATGTAATACATAATATAAATAACGTATTGGCAGATAACTATTTTTATGTACGAATTTATAGCAATTTTAATTTTTATTCAGTAATAAATGAAAATAAGTTCAACTGCATATTGTTTATGTGAGTAAACAAGAAAATAATGTTTTTGTATTATTTTGATAGGCAATAAAACTGTAGAACGACACCAATTCTTGAGATTCATAGTTTTAATGGTAGAGTGTAATCGCTCTTGGAATGACCCATTTACTCCTAAATTGTATTTCCTATAAAATAAGCTCAAATATCTTTTGTTTATAATTATTGTTCATATCTGTTAACGATACATTAATGAGATCAGTTGTATATCATGAGTTCATAATTTGTCATTTACAACGTTCAGTAGTATTTTAGGAACTTTTATTTATACAAGATTTAGCTTTTGGACTTTAAAATGATTGTTTACTCAAAGATAGTTGACGTACACATTAACAGAAATGAAATGTAATAACACGTGTAGACAATCTTATAAAAATCTAATATTTATGACAGTTGACATTTACTCGTGTCTGTTTATTATTATGAAGCAGTCATTTGTAGGTATATTTTAAAAAAAACAACATGAAATGAAATAAATAGGGTTTTTGCAATTCCATAGTATATTTATTTGAATATAATAGGAAATAAAATAGGATCTAGGTTTAAGTTTATAAATTATAAAAAAACCGCTGACAACACAGATGTAGTTCGCGTTCCGGGAAAGTCTTGCAACTATTGGTTGTTTCTGATGCACGGCTTACACACTCAAGTTATTTAAATATAATATTTATTAGTTTATGTAATTCTGTGATGCTCATACCGTATTTAATTCACGCGAGTGTGGCGTTACTGGCGGCGACGGTCGGCCCTAACTGATGTAATTTCACAACTTACATAGAACAAATTTCCAGATACTGAGTGAGGGTGACCTTGCTCTACAGCCTCACCCCCTTGATCCTTTACGTTGAAAATTTAATGGCATATATAGAAGTAATCTGACCAAGTTGGTCAAAATCGGTCCAGCCGTTCTGCAGTTATAAGGTGATTTATAGTCCACACCACACACATGCATACGAACATTAACATCCGGAAAATTTCCATTCGGCTTTTTTGGGTTTCTTAGGTATCAAAACATCAAGATCCGGTGAAAACCGCTTATGGCCAAATTGGACCGATTACAATACTTTCCCTTCTAGAGTTTTATTTCTGCTATAGCGCTATCTAGACTGTAAAGTAATAACGTTTTATGAAAACCCATACAAGTCGTATTATTTATTTGAGTTAAATAACTCGCTTTATAAAAACGATAAAAGGAAGGTGGATGATTTTATATAATTTTCCTGTTAACTTTCCCAGTTTTATTTCAATACTGGAAAAACTGAGGAAACTTAGAGAAAATTTCTGAATTTGATTTCTGTGTTGTTAGTTCATATTTTCAATATAGGGATCCTACTGAGGAAAATTTAGAAAAGCAGGATAGAACTCTTGGTTTTGTTGGGGATTGTCCTATAGTGTTACGTGCTAATGTAAATTCATAGTCGCACCTTTGGCATAGTACAGATTTTATTGCTAAATTAGTTGAAGGCTTTGTTGTGTAGTATGGATTAGAGCCTTTTAATGTTTTCGGTGATTTGCCAACATATATTGGAATGGTAGATGGAAGAAGATTGTTTTCTGGAACTAATATTGATAATACTGTTAGTAGGAATATTCCTGGTAGGCTTGATGCTTTGTCTGTTGTTAATGATTGTTCTAGTGATTTTCGATTAATTTAATCTTCGGAGTTGCGAGATGTAATTTCCCTGTTCATCAGGGGCGTTTCCTGCACAGGAAGGCGGACTGGTCTAAATTTTTTAATATTCTCTGCTAGACTCCTTGTCAGACCGAGGTCTGTACGATATTCAGTTGGAAGACCTGGCAGAAAGATTTTCTCTGTCTTTTATCGATGCCGCTGAGAATTCAATTCCCCATCGTTCGAGTCAAGAGAGAATTACCCTTTGGTGGACTAGACAGTTGGCTTTTTTGAAACAGTCCCTGGAGAGCTGCTCTGCGAGAGAGTGATTGTGTTGGTACTTTGACTGGAATCTTTAATAGGATGCTCTTTACTGGCAATTTTCCGGTTTTCTGAAAAAAAGAAGTTCTAAAATTGTTGTTTCAAGGTGGTGACAAGGACTCCACTGGCGGTCCTCTTACATGCCTTTAACGCTCCTGCCAGTTATTGGAAAGGCTTTTGAGAAGGTATTGTATCTTCGTATTACATTGAATTCTAGGAAGTTGTGGGATGATTAGTATGGCTTTCGCCCAGGCAGGGGCACGGAAGATGCATTGTATAACATTGTTTCTTCTAGTGAGTCTGAATATATCTTAGATGTATTTTTGGACATATCAGGCGCTTTAATAATTTCTGGTGGCCCTCTGCCCTATTTCAGCTCGTGATTGTATGCAGAATGAGGTGAGTGTGTTTTACAGCCTATTTCAGCAATCGAGACGGCATCTCAGAAGTAGGAAAAATGCTATCAGTTAAAAGGTTGTCCCCAGGGTATTGTGCAAATTCATTCTATGCATTTCATTGACAGCAAATTCTTTTTCCAGATATTCCTTTCATTTAGCAAAATTATATTGACATCGACAATCAAATCATTCCTATCCAGTAGCTTATTCCCTTGCATATTACGGGTCACTCGGAGGCCCTTTAACTTTTTGTGAGGTTGAAACGTCAAATTCAGTCATGGTTCTCTCAATTTCAGCATATTTCTTGGGAATTCGGTTCTCCTTTGCCTCCTTTTTGAATCTTTTATCTTACGAGATGAATGTGTTAGGTAGTTATTTCAGCAATCGAGACGTTCTCCGAGACGGTGTCTCAGAAGTAGGAAAAATGCTATCTAAAGGTTGTCCGCAGAGTAGTGTGCAAAAAAATGTGTCCGCAGGGTATTATTTATTTTTTCAAAGGTAAGGTTAAAAAAGATCCATTTCTATGATTCTTTTTTTATTCTGTAGACCAGGTTTTTCATTGGTAGGCTTTTGTAAGTTTTTTGCGGAACTTGAAAATTTATTAAATTAAATTGTCTAGATTGACGACTTGAAGATATTTTTCTGCAGTCATTGCTTGGAATCAGATTTTTCATCATATTATTTTATATATATATATAATTCAATGGTTTATTGCATTGAAATTGTAGAAAGAAAGTTGGAAACCAAAAAAAAAATTAAGTATTTGAAAGAAATGGGGAGTTAATTAATTAGTAATTAATTTCTGTGTTTCCAGTTCTTATTCTTATTAAGATGTAGGTTTCTCGCGTTTGTTTCCTTTTGCGACTGACCTTTTCCCAGTGCAGCGTCTTATGTTTTATGGCCTTTCCATGTTTTAAATCAAATAACTTACTTTAAAGAAATAAAAAGAAAAGAAAATAATTTATATTTAAATTCAGCTTTTTCGAAGTCGGTGTCAGATAAGGAGTAAATAAGTTAACTTTTAATTTGGCAGTCGAAAGTTATAGAAGAATTAAAAAAATAACCTTTTTTTTATTATTATTTCTTTAGAGGAGTTTTTAGAAGTTGGTTTTATTTATCCCCCTTTTAAGTACATTTTATTAAAATTAAAATAAGTTTGATTTTACTTTTTATCTTGTATTTCTCAATGAAATGGAAACATAAAAATATATGTTACGATTTATTTAACCGTTGATCTCACCGTTAACATAAATTTTTATTGAAAAGTTACGACAACGCAAAATAATTTTTTTCGTGTGTGTGTGTGTGTGTGTGTGTGTGTTATTAAATTTAACCGATAATCATTCATATTTGTTGAATATATATCTGATTGTAAAAGAGAAAAAATATACATACATGGCTTTTATCATGTTTAATAAGTGTAAATGTACAGTGCATAGAGTAATTAGAAATTTTCAAGCGGGCCGGTGATTGTATTATCGTTTATTTTATTAGTACCATTTATCTACACGCCAGTACTGTTACAGTTTTGTGGTGTGTAAATGATTCTCGCAAACTTCGTGCGTTATCCATACACCATCCTTCATTTTACTGGAATAATCTATATCAGACTTGGAATTATTCCAGCTAAACGTTTTCTCTATTATATTTCTATTGTTGCATGCGATTTAATTATTGTTACACGGATTATAAGTCTTATTCTTTAATTTTAGTATCCCTTTTAATGATTGAACTGGAACAAAACTTTATATCGAAAATGATTCAAATCGATACATATCGATCCATTTTATATTATTGCAAAGTTTAACTTCAAAGACAGAAATTTTTGGAGGGTCTTATTCCTCTAAATCCATCAGTTTCTATTGTTTTAAAAAGTATAATATCATCATTACATTATGATTTGTGTAATATGATTTCTGTAGTTCCACAATATGACATTATCTTCTTCATTGAATTTTCTTCTTGCTCTTTCCTTTGGGCATCATTAATTTTTATCCTTCTTCTACTTTTTTTGGAAACCGTATAGACATGTTTTATTGTTAAATATTTAACGAATATAAGTACGTACTTACTGCAGAATTGAAAATAATATAGTTTAAAAAATTTAACACGTTGACCATTTACGAAAATGTTCATACACATCGATATTTTTAACATTTGTTTTATAACTAACGTTTAAAAAAAAGACAATTTCAAAAAAAACTTTCGATTTTTACTCGAGGAAACCGACCGAAAAAAATAGCGATAATAAATTGGTTAAATTATAGTATTTATTCATGTTTATAAATTTATTTTTTATTGTAGGTAATACATTTTTGACTGCAATGAGAAATTTTGTACGTGTAATATTGTCCCAGACTTTTTATTATTACACGACTGCCCAGAAAGGAGTGTAACGTATTTAGGTTGCATGTACGTATGTTCCATTGTAGCAGCTCAACGGCTGAACGGATATAGATGTACGACCCCGCGTTGGAATCATTACGTTACTGGGAATGTCATAGGCTATGTATATTTTAGAAAATTTAAAACATCTGAAAAATAAATTGTACTATATACAAGGTTGTCGCTTTTCTAATTATCCTATTATTCCTATAATTATCCTAAGAGCAATATTTGAAACGCAAGCGTATGTTGTAGCAAATGATAAGGATTATGAGAATGAATCTGGGGATATACTTGATAATATGTATGACGGTGTAATCATTACCAGTATTATAATGCCAGTTACGAACTGGTATTTGGTATATACCAAATACGTACTCTATTTTACCGACGACTGTCCGATATCTATGTATCAGTTGAAGCGTAAAACAGTTCTCTCATTAGCGTTATTAGAGAACAAAGGGCGGACGAATCGGTATATGTCAAACTGTTTCCAGATCGTAGGATTGGATTAAGAGAATACCGGTCAGTGCCCATAACTCCAATTGACTACTTCCAATCAAGGGTAATGAGTAATGAAAAAAGATTACAAACCATTGAGTATCTGTTTTACACCTTCTGGAACTGTAGAGTTACATAAAGCTCAGCAATATGTTTTCTGTTTGTGGTCTCTTACGTCAAAGCGGAGTTAACCTTAATAATTCTATTTAAAATGTTCACCTTTTGATGTGAAATGTTCGAGGGACTCATTGATATTAGCATAAAGTCTTCACAGATCTATTGGCAATGGTCCGAAATTTAGGGGACCCGCATTTCTACATTACACTGTGATGTAATGATTTGCACTGGCCGAACATTCTATTTTTTTAGGATTTTTTTTTGGTTTAAATCCACTTTAAAATCATTCTTTTTCTTCAATTTTACCTTGAAGAATCAAATTTTCTCATTATTTTCTATGATTTGTTTTATTTATTAATTTCTTCTACGTAATCATTATATTTCCAGTCTCTCTTTTTCTTTCTTCATTTTCTTAATAATAGAATTGGGTAATATTTTAAAAAAATTTTCATATAATTTGAAGTGGATTATTATAATAGTATTTTTGGGTTTCCTTAGAAAAGAATACAATGTTTTGTATTATTTCTTTTTGAAAGTATTGACCATCACGTGGAAACTTAAGGATTCATAAATCATTTTATTTTTCCCTTGCTTGGTTGCTTTCTCTATATAACTTGCTTTTTAGATGTGAGCCTACTTATCTTTCAATAACCTCTTCCCTAGGCTTCCTAAAGAGCTTTTGTTACGTAAAATACGGTGCAAGGTACGAGGTCTGTTATTGACGCAACTACCAATTTACTTTATAGGTGAGAATAAAATAATTTTAATTTTTTTTTTGAATAGTTTTATTTTTTCTATTAAATTTAATCGATAGATCCAATAATTTTCTTGTTTAATTATAGGTGAAATAAATGGTTTTAATTTTGTACCTTACTACCTGTTGTTGAGTTTTTGAATAATTAAACATATTGTATTACATAAACAATATATTATATTAAACATATATATCTGTTTCAGGTTGAAATATCGTTTTATGATTCTAAAATTTAATTTTTAAATACCCGAGATAAATTTTGATATATAAATAACTAAATTCTCGTATATGAGAATTTTTTTTCAGCTCTTTTAATAAAGAATTAAAATAAATACCGTCTGTTTTTAATTATGTACGCATCACTCAAAATAAAATTTATCTTCATAAAAATATTTTATGTTACCATATTATATTTTTAATGTCATTAAAATATTTTAACATAACGTAAATTACGTTTAAACGTAAATAATATTCATTTTAATTTTAAATATAATTGCTTCGATCCTAATGTTGAATATTAATTAACTAACATTAATTAGTATTCCCTGAGCGGATTCTTTTTTTTTTTTTAATAAAAATATTTTCCTTGTCTTGTTTTTATCCTATATTTTAATGAACACGTAGTAACATTTTATACAAAAAAACAGTTTGTTCTTATTTTTATTTCATTTATTCATATTTTAATACGAATGAATTGTTTAAAGCTACTTTATTATATGTTTTTACTGTTATGTATTTACGTATATGTTGGTTTATGTTCCCAAACATTATTATAAGTTTTTTATTCTAAAACATAATTTAGTTCGTCTCACATGTATTCCTGTTTCAATTTAATTATTTGCTATAACTTTAATGATTCTTAAAATTTATGGATTTGCAGGAATAATAATGGAATAATTCAATCCTCAAACAAGTTTTATGTAATTACTTTTTCAAGTTTATTCATACTTTTAAGGTGATTTACATTACTTAAAAGTATCTTTTATTACATAAATTAGAAGAGTACATTTAAAAGTTGTTTAAACCAAACCTTTAATCTGTTTTAATTTCCGAATATATTTGTTTCATATTATTAAAATTTCAATGATTGAAACAATAACAAAATTAATTAATTTCACGTTAATATTTTTGTTTATATTTAATTATTTATACCACAATGATTTTTATTCTAATCTCTTTTTTTATTTCGGATTTTGTCCTAAATGGGAATTTTCTGTTAAATATTAAAGTTGAATACAAAGTTTTAACGATTGATTAATTTTTGATCGCTTTAAAAAATGTAAGTTGAGTTTAAAGTCCAGTTATGAAAGCGGCTGATAGCAAAGTACAACTGTAGAAAAGAAACTATGTTTACAGATCAAGTTATTGTTATTACGCTACTTGATAATTTTTTTGTCTCGTTCGTTTGGTTTACAATCTGTTAAAAGATGAATCCTGGTTGACCGGAATAATGTAAAGTAATTTTTATCTAGATTAATGAAAATTTTATGAATATGAACATTTGATAACATTCATCTGCTCCGGATGATTTCTCTATAATAATTTTAGAGTAAACCAGTTGTCAATGAAGATTGACAACTGAATGACATTATTATTAATAATTTTCAGTACTTTATAAGCTAACTATTGTATATAAAGGTTACGTAACTCTTTAAAGGGATTTTGTTTTAAAGTTCCCTTAGGTCGCGTGACCATTATTTAATGGCTGATCAAATAAGTACTCGCATATTTTGTTATCGTAATTTATAATCTTACTTCATGTTGGTTCCTTTTCATAATTAAAATAATTAAATTAATAATTATTTTTTTAATCTGCAGGTGGCTCAAATGAGATTATGGTTTTAACAAATCTCTATTGGCGTTCTACATATAATATAATTTATTTATCTCGTACTTTTGTGGTTTTTTGGCATATTTTTTCCAATTATTAAAAATTTAGTTTTTCCGCCATTTTTTGGTTTCACACTTCATTTAAAAATTGATATTTATTTATTTGATGCATTTTAGTAATTCGTACATTAGCTAAACCGTTATTGCATATTCCTTATTACAAAATTTTAGTTTAGGTGGCCGTTTTGAGGTGAACCCGACAACCGATCGCGACCATTCATTCGTATAGTGTTATAATTAGAGACCGGATTACATGCAACATAAAAATCTTGAAATATGCATGAAAACTGTCAAAATATGCAACTTTAAATAATAAAAAAATTGTAATTTTTAGTTTTTTTGTTTCAAAATCAGCATACAATTAGTAAGTAGTTAAAATAACATATCAATAAACTCAATAATTAACAATTATTTAACATTTTGTTACTTTTGTAAACATAACCAATCAGAGGGTACTGTTCCGCGGCTGCAAAGTGCTTTCTAAGAGCCGTCCAGCTAATGGGTTTGGCCGGCTACAACGTAAGATTTCATTTATTAATAAAGTACTCTATCAAAAATATTATAAATATAACGAAAATATGCATCATCACTAGATTTTAAGGAAAATATGCAATAACCGGTGAGAATGGGCTTAATATGCAAATGCATGTAATCCGGTCTCTAGTTATAATCCTCTAACGATGGTTAATCCGGATCGGAATTCAAAATCCGAGACAAAATATGTTCACACATATATAAGTATGTACATATATACATATTGAATTCAATAACGAATTGTTCGTTCGTTGAAAATAAAAAAAAATTTATTTTTTTGTTTGGGACCTCCGGGACCATCTTTAGGTATTTTTGCTTCAGATGATAAAATGAATGAAATTTTTTTAGCGTGTGAAAATGCCATGTCTGACGGGGATTTGAACCTGAGAGACCTCCAGATGAAAGGCCGAGACGCTACCACTCGCGCTACGGAGGCTTGCTGTAATTTATTTAAAAATTTTATAATAAAAAGCTATAGGCTAGCAGAAATCATAAACAAGTTTGTAAATGACAAAATCTAACTAAAACTTTAATAAAATCTATTCCAGGTTATTATTTTTTTAAATAAAGATTTTAAAGTACTTTTATATAAATTATTATTTTTCCTCTTTTTTTAGTTCTTTTTTTTTAGTCTTAGACAAGTCAATATTGGTTTCCGATCTGGCTGACTGCAGCTAAGTCAATTGTAGCAAATTCGATAAATTAAAATATATTCTATTTATTAAAAGTATACAATTTTTATAAAAAAATAAGTTAGCTCATAAAATTAATAGAAAGAGAAATTTACTAATTTCTTATAAAAAATAAATTTCGTAATATTTATCAAATTATTAATTAAATAAAATCTCCTTTTTCTAATTACAAAAAAAAATAAATAAAAACAGTAATAAAAATATATAAATTCTTTAATTATTTGCAATTATTTTTTAAGTTCAAGGTTTAAATTTTATTTGTAGAATATACATATAGACTGAAATTCGGTTTGAAAAAATTCTTATTTAAGAAATAAATAAAGATAATGAAATGTGATAGAAAGGAGGATGATGAAGAATTAAATGTTAATATAGGTAACAGAATACGAGCATACCGTAAAGTTTTAGGACTTCGATATTTAGATATTAAAGAATCGATAAAGAATATATAAAGTAGGGTAGAGCAAAAAACAAACAAACGCAAAGAAGAAAGAGGTTTTCATGTAGAAAAGAAATCTGCTGATATCAAATAAATATCTAAAAATTAGAAAATAATTATTTATTATATTTGTATTGAAGTAACGCTTTATGACAATGAAACTTAGGTATACACTAGTAAAAACAGATGGGAAATTAGTAGAGGCCTTTGAAATGTGGTATCACAAAAGGACGTTGAAAATTGGATAGATAAAAAAATATTTGAAATGAAGTCTTAAGAGAAATAGAAGAGAAAAATTTGTGTAAGTCCTTGTGAAAAGACGAACTAGGATTGGTGGGTTATATAGTCTATTTAGAAATCCTGGTTTAGTTAATTTGTGAGTAAAGGGCTTATAAAAAGTAAAAATTCTAAAGGAAGCTGCATAAATTTTCCTCTATTTATGCACCAAATTGGACTGTATAAAACAGATAATTGAGGATTTAGAATGTAAACGTATCAATATTAAAAGATTATGACAAAAGTGAAAGAATGTAGAATAGTATCAGTCAATTTCCTAAACACTAAAAAAAAAACAGTTCTCAGTGAATTTTCATAAAATTTACAATTCATATTTTATTATTTATATAAACACTGATGGCGATTAATTATGTATGAGAATTTACCAATTTAAGTCAGGGTTCTTAATTAATATTTCTGGTGACATTTATGATGAAATAACTGCATGGTAAAAAGTAAACATAATTTTAAAAAATATGTAATATTAATTTTTTTTTCTCCGAATAGTTAGTTCATCTTAGAACACTTTAGAGCAATTATTTATTTGCGGTAGTTTTTCCCTCTTGCTATATGCCAAACATCTCTTCATTTTTTCTGATTCCTTCTTTCTTCAGAATCTTCAGCTCTCTTGTTCTTGGGTTTTGGCGCTTCTTGGAACCTTTTATTTTCATCTTTATTATTCTCTTTCAAATTTCTCTTTCTCTTATAATTTTTTCAATTACCTTTCAGTTCTTTTCGGTCTTCTTGGACTTGTGTAAACCATTTGCCTTTATAATAAACCATTTGTCTTTATAATATTATGTTTTAATTGATAATAAAAATTATTTTCATCTGTAAAAGCTTATCATATCTTATCTTTAATTCTTATCATAAATATTTATTAATTTTGCATGAAGGATCTTATGTAGAAAAGACACCAGTTATTCGTACAATAAAGTTATTTATGTGTGGGAATTCCGGTTGACTCTACTAAATAAGAAGAATAGTTGCAAAATGATAAAAACAATCATAGATTTCATGAATGATAGAATTTAAACATTTATATGTTATTTACTGTCCTGGAGTAAAACTAGCATAAAACATTTAACATATTGAAAGCTATTTACAACAGATTAGTAGTATATAAACATAAATAGCTTGCAAGATATTTTTTAAAGCTTAAGAAATCTTATAAGTAAAGTTTAATTTATTATTAACACTGTTTACAGTGGTATAGTTTTTAGTTATAAGTACTTCACTTGCTTTGAGAGATTGCGAGGTAGTGTTTAGCCAATGTAGCGATTATTGACCTCATTTCTGGTGGTTTGGTTAATCTGTATTCGAAGATTCGTGGTTTTATAGCATTCGGGTCTGTTCGTTAATTCTGTCACAAAAAAAGAAGGAAATCGTAAGCATCTTTGGTTTAATCCCTGTATCATAACATTAGTAATTTGTGTAACTCATCTTCTGTATTAATACTTATTGAGAATATTTTCTACAGTTATCCATTTTATGTCGCTTTATTTTTAACTTGTTCATTAAGTAAACAACATTTTAACTATCCGTCTTTAGTAATTGCCGTCTTTATCATTCTTTATTAACTTACTCAATTTCCTTTTCATTCATAATTATTTTTATATTATTTAACTGTAGATCACTCACTAATTGATAGTAAAAGGTTTAGCTATAAATAATCTGACTCAATTATTAATTTTTTAAACATTGTTTCCAGGAACATTGGACATCAAGGAGAAAATATGAAAAATAGGTTGAGCATATTAAGAAAGGCATGATGCTGTATAGTAGTAGAATATCAGTCTTAGAAACAAACTTTAGATCTATAATGCATTAAAACATCCTCTCTTATTTCTGTTTAGCCTCCGGAACCACCTTAAAAATATTATTACTTCAGAGGATGAGATGTATGAATGTAAATGAAAGTGTCGTCTTGTACAGTCTCAGGTCGACGACCATTCCTAAGATGTGTTGTTAGTTGGAACCCAACCACTAAACGACACCGGCATCCACGATCTACTATTCAAATCCGTATAAAAGACCAACCCGATAGGTTAAATGCATTAAAACACCTTCGTGTTTTAATACAATTATTACGCGTTAGATTCAATGCCTTCGCATTGTATCTAACGCGTAGCCACTGAAAATAAGACTAGAAATGTTGGGTGACCTCCGAAGGAAGTCGTGTAAGGAGAGGTGGGGAGTCAGATTGGTGGTGACTTCATAATTGAAACTTCTCCTCTATTAATCGTTCATCCAAGCCGATATTTTGAAAAGGAAGATTTTATTAAAACGACGTTATATATATATATATATATATATATATGTTGTTCTAACTAACAGCAGGGAATCTTAATGAAAAATTCTATAAAAATTTTAAAATGTGTTTTTGGGTGTACGCGGTAGTAGTTTTGACCGTTTGTGCGCCCCTAATGCAAAAAATAAAAGTCGAGTTTAAATAATTCCCGGCCATGTTCGGCGAATCGATTCATAATTTATTTATCGATTAATTTTTCTGTTTACAGACTGCATTAACTGGACTCCATTTACCTTATCTCGGTCTTATTACGTATGTTGCCACGTATAGTACCGGTATTCAGAACTATTCAATAATTGTTGTCGTAGGTGTGTAATGTTTATTGAGTTTGTATCGCAAGCAATTGGTGATTTAATATTGACGTGATGGAATAACAGATAACACCCAATACTTAGTAAGAAAATATATTTCACGTGTAAAACATTCTATTTTTTATCTTATTTCGACGGTTTATTTCTATTGTTTCGAAAAAAACTAACAGTTATAATTGCCTTATACTAGGTTGTGTTTGTGTGTTGTATATATATTTTAAACTATGTGTATAAGAAACAGTGTTTTGTTACAACTTGGGAATAGATGATTGAAGAAAACCTAATTTCCGTTGCGTCTTCTCTTTTCCTTCATTTTATATACTGTATATGTCTTTTATATTTTATTTCTTTTCTTACGTTAAACTGCTACGTATTATGTTTTCAGTATTGTTGTAACAGAAAACATCACTAAACCGGGCAATTCTTATTAACGTTGTACACTGTTCCATGACCTTTTATTTACTTTTAATAGTTATTTGTGTTTCTTCATTTCCTTTATTTAATATTGCTTTTCTGTTAACTACTTTGTATTGAATAGCTCCATAAATATTACATTTTTATGTTCAGGAAATTTAATATTTTATCTTGATATTTGTTTCGTTATATCGTACTTCGATAGTTGTGAAAATATTTGGTTTTTTTATGTTATAAATTCCGTGAAAAAGTATGATATTTCTATTAATATAATATTTTATTGAATACTGACAGTTCATAATTTCTGTCATACGGCTTTAAAAGGAAATAATATATAGTACCGTATAAGAAAATATCAGCTGGTTTTACGGTTATAAGAAATAAGGGGGTGAGAAAGGAAAACGTGCAGTTTATTTCTATGAATATTCTGTATTTAATAATGACAAAGTTTCTTTACATCGTAAACCTTTCATTGAATAGCATATTGCACTATAATATACTTAAGTCGAGTAAATGTGTATTAAATTAAATTATACAGTTTCTGTGATATCTTTCATTTGAACAATTTTAGTCTAATTTGATGGCAATCCATTTATAGGAAAACGTCTGCAGTAAATAGAGTTGTTCCTTTGTATGAACTTCACCTCCGTTTGGCGTACACGTACGTATTCAATTCTCGTGCATGCACGCTGATAGGTAACAAGGAAACTTTATTTTGTGAATAATTGCTGACTTAACAATTATTATACTCATACTTACCTCCATACTGTAAAATCTCATTAAGTTAAAAACGCTAGATTTCCTCCAGGTATCGATATTACTTGAGTGTTTCTGTATTTTGTATTCAGTTTTATATATATTTTAATTTATATCTATCTGATAATTGTGATAAATATTTCGGTGTATATTATTTATTTAAAAGTTTGCAAAGTCTATTAATAGATAGCGGATACATATAAATAATTATGTTGTAATGCGGGCAACATTAAAGTCGTATTGGATCATAGAACATTCGAGAGCACACAACAGAATTACATCCCTGGTTATTGTGTTGATCAAAAAGCATCGTACAAGTGTTGAATTTTGTATATGAATGCTGTGCCTAAGTAAAACATGTAGAGCTTTTATTTAGATGTTTATCCCTTCTTGCATACAACTTTGTACGGTTGTCGTGTAGAGGTTAATTACACCGTTAACTAATTACACCGGTAATTAAATGCTTAGTGTTTAGTAAATTTAACGTATATTACTACAACGTTATTGCTAAGAAAGGAACCTAAATCTGACTTCTCAGGGTTCTACATTTCTCTCTCCTGCTTACTAAATACGCTACAATTCGCTCTCATTGTAGCAGAAAACTGTGACAAGCAACGTTACAGGCAAAGTGCACATTGATTATTGCTTATTTTTCATAATTACGTTCAAAATCGTAAAAACAACTGACAGGCGTCCCTGTAGGATTGCCTGCAAACATTAATGAACCTTTCAGAGATTTTTTTAAAATTATCTTAACTCCATACGTGTGGATTCTTTGTCAATTTTTACCAAGCGTAATATAATTATTCGCATTAATTTTTCCCCAAAAAAATTTTAAATGTGTAACATCGTACAGTTTAAGTTTGAAACGCGTTGTGATGTCATTAAATAATAAGTTTAATGTAGCGTTTTATTCCCGTTAAGAAATTACACTTTATGAAATACAGTAAAATAATTATTTTTTAAACTGCATGTTCAAGCGTATTGTATTTCCTAATGTGCCTGTTAACACGACTATCTGTCTCGCTACATTTGGAAGTAACCAATACGGTAGGTAGTGATTTTCCATTCTTTAACAACATTGCACGTATAAGCGGGAGACTTACTGCTGTGTACATAGGCTGACAGCTGGCTTACCGCGCTATTAACTATCCTGAAAAGTTGTAACGACTCGACTCTGACAATGCAGAGCTATACGAGATATTTTCGTAAAGGAATAGCTATCTCACTGTACCACCCATCCTATTCGCACGCAATGTGCACAGCTATACGCCGCCCGCTATACTATCTGAATCAGATGCAACGTTACGTACATTTTGGAAGTTGGTTCTCGATGGTAGAAAGTTCTTAGCGGTTTTCTTATTTTACCCCATATACCTGAAAAGGGAATGTATTGTAATCGGTCCAATTTGGGAATATGCGGTTTTCATCGGATCTTGACTTTTTGACACAAGTAACCCCCAATAATCGGATGGAAGTATCCAGATATTAATGTTCGTAAGTACTTGTGTGTGTTCGATGTTGGCCTCTAAATTACCATATACCTCAAGAACTACTGGACCGATTTTGACCAAACTTGTTCAGATTACCTCTATGTACGAGGCATTGATTCCATTAAACTTTCATCTTGAAAAGTCAAAGTTGGATTGTAGAACAAGGTTACCTCCAGTATCTCGATATTTCGCTTACTTAAGTCATATTTTTCTTACACACTTTTATTAACAATTAAAAAATAACAATATTTGAAAAAAGTTTTAAAATCGCTCACCCTTCCCCAAAAATGCTGTTGTATCGTTTGCTATGTTGTGACGTCACAGGTGAGCAATATAATTAAATAATAAATAATATTTAAACTGTAAAAAAATTAGTTCGGTCTGGCTGAGTCTCGAACCTCGATCGCCCGGTTGATTGGGTACCTGTTGCGTTTAGCCTCGCGTCTAGACCAGTCTGCCGACCGTACAAGCGAATTTTGTACTATACAAGATGTGAAATACAGTGGTTTTGTTGGTGCCGACTATCGGTACAGCCTTGCGAATTATATACGGTATTCGCGCGCGTTTTAGTTATAATCATTGAATTAAATAAACGAAAAACTATTATATTTAAATAAAATTATAAATATTTTAAACTAAGTTGTATGTGCAAACCGTGCATCAGAAACAACCCACAGGCAACCGTGTTGTCAGATTTTTGTTTTGTAATATGGCTTGAAATATTAAAGCCATTCCTAAAATCAGATAGCCATAAATTCTTAAGATTATAAAACTTACCGCATCGAATTTATTAGGTAAATGAGGAGTGAAGTGATTTCCCTTCTTCGTGAACAGAATAGACTATTTTATTTAAGCATGTTGATTCCACCGAATGAAAGTGAAGTAATATACAACAGTACAAGCGAACCTACACTGTTTTCGCTGTAGAGTTAATTATTTACTCTATGAGTAAATTTGTACTCATATTGAAGCGATTATAATTACATACTTCAGAAAAAGTAAAAATTTTATATCGAAAAATAACAGTTGTGTCGCTTAAGATCTGAATGTCGTATTGCATACGTTAAACTACGGAAAACTAAATTTGAATAGTATTTGAATTTGGATCACTAGCTTGGCTTTTATTGTCATTCAAAAAGCTATATAGCTAAACAACGGACTTGTAAAATGATAGCTGGCAATTTGGGATGATAGATTCGCATCGTAGCGAGTTTGGTTTTATTCTTACGAACTGACAAAATTAAACTAAAAAAAATAATATAAAAGCCGTCCAAATTTTGACATGTATAGGAAATCGGATATAAATCGAACTTCCAGTGTTTGGTTTGTTAGCACGGCCCTGTACTAACCGAAAATTATATAACGCATGCTGCGTTGTTTTTTTCGCCTCGAACTGTGATATTAAGATCATATTACGAAATAGTTGCAGTTCCTTAACTGAATATTCTGCTATTAATTATTTTCATTGACATCCCTTACTCTTGATGAAACTTTGTTTAGTTGTTTTAAGGTTGATGTAAAATTGATTGGTTAAATAGGAATACCTTGTTTTACCCATTAGTCAACCTCAGTTGTTGCTTTGGAATTTTATGCAACCCTAGGATAGAAACAGAGTACCCATTTAGAATCATGGGTACTCTCAATGTAGAATCAGGGCACCTGACCCAACACCTAAAGCGCTTGTCGAAAGATGTAAGAAGAAACGGTAAAGAAAGAGAAGAAAAAAGAAAGAGGACGATCTACTGTGGAGGAACTGCTTCTGATAGGTTAGTTTACCATATTGCTAAAGATCTTTTAGAAACTAATGTTAAGGATTTTAATATTTGTGTCCGTAAAAATTTTGTTTTCAAGATCTCTATGGCATGACAAAATATTACAAACTTAGAGGAATTCTTTATCTTCTTAGAATCGATATCCTTGAAGTAATCTTATTTATTTGTAATAGTAATAGTAGTAGTAATTTGTCTGCTTGATTTGTCATCGATTATTCAACATTTTTGTTTAGTTTTCATCCAACATTCTTGTTTATCCTCCGTTTTGACTCGCTTGTAAGTTTTTTTATCATTGATAATTATTGTTTAGTTTATTTTGTTTTTGCGAGTTAAACATAGGGCCAGATAAAGTTACAGTGGATCCAAACAAAATTAGTTGTTTCAGCTGCGGATCATTTATTCTTCATATCGTGATCACACTGGATTTTAGTTACATATTAATAGGTCATATAATGCTTTGTCGAAAAAATACTACCGTATGCTCAAGTAAAGCGACGTTAACCATTTCAGGATAATTTTTTTATTATTAAAGCCAAGGTTATAAACGTGTACGTAATAGTAATTTAAATATTTAATTGCAACTGGAGCCAGAAACATTACCTCGCATGTATGAGCTGAGCCAGCATTTACTTTCGTATAATGTGTTTACATTTAATTACAATTTATCTGGTTTTTATTGTGGAAAAAATATTAATGTTATAAGAAGATGATACTTTTCCGTTCTTTAATGGCGATCATACGCCATATTCACTGCAATTGCACTTCGTCTTTCATTTCCTATTTCTCTTTTGCACAGCTAAACTGATATTAGATCTTGAGACCATTAGATCGCTTTTAATTAATTTATAATGGGACTCTATTATATGAATACAAAATTATACTGCCATAGGCTTTTAATAGTAGGCTGTGTGTTAACCAAATTCATTGGTTTTACTCGGTGCGTGCACCGATGCAATAAAGCGGGCTGTTACGCACTCAATAGCAATTAAAGAAATGTATGTATATTGTTTGGATTAATTTTGTTTGTATAATTTTTTTTGTGTTTGTTCTGTTTGCATATTTTATTTGTAAATCAGTATTTTGGCTTTATTTTAGATTGTATTTATATATATATAATTTTACCGAATTTTTTTAAAGAAAAGTAAGATTACTTTCGGTCGCACGGTGGGATTGAGTGATGAAATTTAATTTCCTTCACGTTTTGAGGTATGAGGATTACAAAAATACCGTTCACGTATAGAATTTTGTGGCTCAAAAATCCCCAAAACTAATGAATCAATTTCATCGAAATTTATTATGATGTAGGAGTGTATATTGTGCATGTGAGAATTTGATGAAGGTTGGTCGAGTCATTCTTGAGTTACGCTCAATTGTTACCAACAATTTAAAGATTTTGTCGCTCGAAAATCTCTGAAATGTCCTGATTAATTTCACTGAAATTTAGATATACTGTAGCTGTGAATCTGAAGTTGTGCGTATGAAAATTTTAATGAAGAGTGGTTTAATCGTTCTTGAGTTACACCCAATTCAAGGTCGACAACATAACCTCAATTTAAGGTTATGTTGACTTTGTTTTGGTGTATTATTCATACGTACTTACGCAGTGGGTCACATTGGTGAATGAGTTTAAACTTGATGCTTGTGTGTAGGATCTACTCGTTAATCGAACATTTCGTTGTACTTTGATAATCATTGCGTTTCTGACTACAAAATAGTGAGAGCGTTGGAAACGAAAAGTCTGTCTTCTTGCGCAGAACTGCGTAAGAATGTTTTCTTTTTTTTTACAGTTGAAAAAAAAAGTTAAACAGATAATTGATATTGCTTCTGATGATGTTTTTCTAGGACATGAAGAAGTTTGATTGTCACCCAATCTTATAAATTATGTATTTTTAATAAAATAAAATTCACTAGTCATTTTCTTTCGTGTTCATTTCAGGTTGATAAGTTCCAGCTGGAATATCCAGCGGACCTCCCTGGCGCGAGTGGTAGCGTCTCGGCCTTTCACCCGCAGGTCCCCTGGTTCGAATCACGGTCTGGCATGGCATTTTCATACACGCTAAAAATCATTCATCTCATCCTCTGAAGCAATACTTAACTGTGGACCCGGAGGTTAAAAAAAAAAAGGTGGAATATCCAACAAAAGATTTTACGTAATGTTAGCCAATCGCTCCAACAGTTTTAATGGTGTCTGAATTAAGATTTCATAGTCCATTTTTAAATGAAATTTTGTTTTTCATTTAATTGCTTTTTACTATCCACTAATTTTTCATTCATCCAATTTCCGTAGTAGCCGACTGTGTGATACAGTTCATCATATTTACGTTACCTTCTGAATAAATGTAATTAACCTTATTTTGTATGTTTGAATTTTTTAATGGTATAATATAATTGAGTGATTTTACTTTGATATCTGTCAGTATTTGATTTTTTTTTAGTAATTATTATATTTATTAGTTTTGATTTACTCTTGGGGTTTTTCTTTGTTTCACTATAATACGTTAATCTATATCTGATTTATATAATAATAAGTTTTCCTACATACCGAACTGGTTTTAAAGAATTTAGAATTAGATTTTTATTTATTTTCTTGGGGCGACCGATCATTTTTTCGATACCCTCTCCTGCGGTAATTTTGTTTATCAGTTGAATTTTGCTGGTTACATCTATATTTTACTTTTATCTATTATTTTATTAGTAGTTAACCAACTGATACTAAGTTAATCTCTTTATTCTTCGAGTCTCTAATATAACATTTAAAATGTGTTCTCTTTTGATAAAATTTATATCCCGTCAGTTGAATTGAACTTTATTCACAAAAAATAATTTTCTCAACATTTTGCTTTGACAAAAAAAATTTATTTCCATCTTTCTTTTTTCTTTCAAGTCAAAAGATCTATATATCGTTTGGGACACGCGCAAATAAGTTTTATTTTTTAATGCTTGTGACAAATAAGTCCGAGGAATAATAATAATAATGAAAGCGTTAAATTATGTTATTTTTAAAATTATTTATTGTTAACAATCCTCTTCAAACAAAAACCATTGTAAAACACTATTTTGTTCCACAAGTTATGCGAAAATTCACTATCTTTTTATTCATTAATTAAATGAATCCAAGTTGAGAATTTTGTCAGAAACCCTGAATCCTTTTCTGCTTCAGATAGTTTTTTAATGATGGATCAAAGATTATTATCTTACTGTTTTATAAATTATTTTGTTTATTCTTGCAAGAAAGAAATAACATTTTTTCATAATTTTTAAAATTATGAACTGATGATACGCTATCTCATACTGGTAAGGTAATATGAAAAACGAAATCTTTAATATTAGAATTGTATGGTTATAAGCAGATTAAAAGTGATGAGTTTTTAATGTAATTCTGCATGTTACAATTTTATATGTTACTACCCGTGACCGTATATGTTGTTTGTATAAATCGACGTGTAAATTTATACTATTAAATAGAAAGAAAAAAGAATTTCTTTCTTTTTTGTGAATTATCGACGTAGAAACATAGTACAGAAGTAATGAAACATTTCTCTCACAAGGTATCAAAGGACTGGATTAACAAGGGGTAATGAGTTTTTCGCTGATGCTTCAAAAACACTTGAGAGAGCGACAGACAGGCAACTGCTTATCTTGCTGATTCTCATTGCATTCTTCTACATGTTTTCTTTTTTTATGATTAAATTACTGACTGGTTTCAGTTGCAAATTAAAATACGTTGCATTTTTTCTTCAAGATGTCATTTTTTTAATAAATATAAATAAAACGTTGTGTTTATAGCTTTTGAAATGTTAATTTAATATTTTATGAAAAATATTAACTTTTTCAGGAAAACCACGTTAATCCAGATGAAACCAGTTCGAAAATTCAGTTCATTTATGTAAGATCAACGTATTCATACTGATATTAGGAAAATAGTTTTATTTTATTATTTTTTCCTTCTAAACGAAACAAAGCAAAATGGTTTTTTTTTGTTTTTGTTTTTTTTAAATTCATTTGTTAAACAATATTAATGGATAATGAAATATCATTTATTATTCTTCTTTTTTTTTTCTAGTGTACGACCAGGATCAGATCCAGCGTCAAATAATTTTTTCTAATTTCAGGGGCGAACATTTTTATAGGTATATAACACGTGTTCCTGTGCACAGTAATTGAAAGCGAATGAATTATGTGCTACATAGGTAGCAGTATTAAATATAATAAATGGATAGTATACAAAGTTTCTTTGCAAATTTTATTTTATTTAGGCCTCAAATTTCGTATTTCGAAAAATTTATTTCACTATACATTTAGTGAGTTGGTGTTGAGGTCCCGGGTTCGAATCCCGGTCAGGCATGGCATTTTCACACGCTACAAAAATTGACATTCAACTCATCCTCTGAAGTAATACCTAACGGTGGTTCCGGAGGTTTAAAAAAATGACCAATTTTATTAATAAAAAATAAAAATAGGCCTTTAGAAAATGGTATACGATTATAATATAAATACCAGTTCAAGTTTGCTGATTATTAGTTTTAATGGTATAAGTTTTACTTAATTTTTCAAATCAAATTTACCAGTAACAATACGAAAAATCTAATTTTTCCGATTTGGAAAAACAGCTACACAATCTCGAATTAAAAAAAAAATTAAAATTACGAAAAACTGGCTTCAGAAACTTAATTGTAAAAATTAAAAAAATAATAATTTACGTATTAAAATTTAGCTATGCTAAATCTTTCCACATAATCCGGTATTTCGGATAAACGAAATCCGATTAAATATGTATATGCTGTATAACATTAGATTGTATTCATTATGTAATTCCGTATTATCTTTATTTTATAAAATATCATGCAGCATTGTATGACGAATATTCTGCCGTGTTTTATGCTAGGCAAAGAACAGTATTTCTGTCAGTTTGATGTTTTGACTCTGTAAGACGCCAGTCAGTAGTTGGTATCACAAACAAATTAAAAATGATGTGGCCTAAATGTATAATTAAACGACTGCCCTAAAAGGAGTATAATGTATTGAGGTTATATGTATGTATGTTTGTTTCACCGTAGCAGCTCAACGGCTGAACCGATTTAGATGTATGACTCCGCGTTGAAATCCTTACGTTACCAGGAGTGTCATAGGAAATAAATTTAAAAAAATTTAAAACAAAATTATACTGTATACAAGTATTATATACAAAATTGTCACCCGCACACTCTTCAATTACCTTTTATTAGTAATTATTCTATATTAAAGGCAATGTTTTGTTTTTTTTGGAAGTCGTGTATTTTAATTTTTAATATTTATCTCTTTTTTATGTTTATTTTTTCAGACTACTTTCTTCATTATATACTCGTTATCATTGACAGTCAGTTCTCTAATCTTAAATCAAAGTTACTTAAACAGTGATATTAATTGAACCCAACTACTTACAGATATTTGTATGCATTATTCTGATAATTTATTTCTAATGTCTAAGAAAAGTAATGAAAACGCTTCTAGATTTTTTTTTTAACCTGTTTGGCTGAACTGAATAGGTTTTATTGTTGACAACTGTATGAAGTAGTAGAGTAAAAAATAATCCAGATTAGTCATCGTCTTTTTAAAGATTATGACTAAGACAAATTAAATTTAAAAGAAAAAATTTAATTGAGTGAAAAGGGAATTGATTGATATTTATGTCGATGTATCCATGGTGTTCTGAAAAGTGTCAAAAATGCCTCTTAGATAGATGGTTGCATATAATTATTAAAATCTGTACTCTTATGTTGGCTCAATAAAATGTAGGTTCGTGTTCTATTTTATTTGTTCTTTATTGGGACTGCAAACAGAGAAATCATTCTGTCTTTTTTTTTTTATTCTTATTGCGTATACAAGGGGTAACCACTGTCATTTTTACAGTAAGTCGTATCGCTGAAAGGAACTGGGAAGAAAGCCAAATATCGAGACTAATTCCAGTCGTAGCTTTCATTATCATCTATACAATGTAAAGAAAGAGACGGATAAAAGCAGCACCGAGTCGCTTTTGTAACTAGAAAAATAGCGGTTTGTTTTGCAAGAGGAAGAAATGGAACAGCCTTAACGAAATATAAATAAGGTAAAACTCGATGGTCTTGTGTTCAATATTTATTTATATAAAAGTTACTACCTACCTTCCTTGGTTTTATTTGCATCATGCTTTCACAATTCTGTTATCTTGTTTTTTTTTTATGATATTTTTTAACAAAGAATTTTCGTTTTTCCTTTTTACCACCGTTGAAAAGTATCACAAATGTTTAGTTGTTGAAGAATATATCTTACTGATGCTGTCATCATGCCTTAATCCGTTTCATCTAAAGACCCATTTCAGTTGTCTGAATACAAACGTTTTGTAAAAATGCTTATATATTATTGTAACGTTGTGGAAAGATTTAAGAAATCAGTCGCTCTTTTATGTTTTATATAATTTGTTCTCTTTTGTGGTATTTGATATATATATATATAAAGCTTTATATCCTTTTTTCAATTATTTTATTGGAATATTTATATGTATATATCATTTGAGGCAGTTGATCTGCCTCAAATACTTTGCTTTTAAGCCAAGTTTTTTCAATCTAACTCTTTTCGTTAAAATGAGTTTTAAATTATGTTCTAGAATGTACGTCTATAATTTTTTTTTCTTTATACCATAAGGAAAACGTTTCCGCAAATAATCCATCATAGTTCACCCCTTTTCATTGTTCGCTATTCTTGCGAATTTTTTACACTATTTTTTTTACAAGTATTTGTTATTTTTAAGATAACTGTTTTATCGCTAAAACTGGGAGAAATTTTTTTATGGAGTTATTTTGGGTAGGTCAATTGTAAAAATAAATAATTAAAATGTTGAAAGAAATCGGGAGGTGCTTTTCTAAATATCTAATAATGAAAAGAAGAATCTAGAAGGAACTAAATGGAATCCTTTACTTTTAGAATAACGGGTCCGTTTAAAAATTTGTTCTTTATAATACAGACAGTGGCACCTCCAAAAACTGTTTTTCGACCAAAAGGGTTACCGGACCGGGAAAAGAATTTATAGAAAAATATTGAGGTGTGGACAGTGAAAATTATTACGCTTCACCAATTAAAGAGATACTGTTAGGTACTGGTTCTGCGGGTCAGGTGTAGATATATATATATATATATACTGCCAGGGACCAGCTGACAGAGTGAGTAGTTCGGCGTAGTCGTGATAAGAAGCGATAACAGTGAGAAGTTTCGCAAGCCGAGTAGTTGCGGTTGTGGTGACGGTGATATCCGTAAGCGTTTGGTAACAGAGTGAAGTGTACGTCACGAATATTCCAGCGTGAGCAGCGGATGAAATGCAGAAAGGTTTCGGTAAACAGTAAAGTGACAATATTCACGAATAAAATGTAGACAGTTTTAGACTTTTATTTTAAACAGTGAAAACTAATAATACTTGCAAAAATTGAATTGTATATTTTAAAATTAGGTATCTTGTTGTAAATGCAATACAGTATTAGGTTCTAGCAGTCATTACATTGTTTTTAGTAGATTGGACTGTATTCTGGCTTTTATAATTTAACTGTCATTAAACAAATCTTGTCCTTTTTATTTGAATTACTATTTTCTATGTTATACAGAGTGATTCAGGAGGATAAGGCAATACTTTGACAACTCATTCTAGAGGCTAAAATAAGAAAAAAATTCATATAAACATAGGTCCGAAAACGCTTCGTTAGCGAGTTATACAGAGTGAAAGATTTCGCCCGTGTTTCAGTTCCTCCGGGTAAATTAAGGCTTTCTGAAATTCTGGGAAGGTCAATTTAAGGGGCAAATTCGATTGTTTCTTATGGTTTTTGAGCTGGGAAATCGAAAAAAAAGTAGGTCCCAGAACTGTATAAATACAATTAAATACTACTCATTGTTGTCAATTGTGGTAATGTGTTTAAATAACCTTTCGCTGATTAATCGTGTTTGCAGTATTATAATTCTTATCGTAAAAATTTCAGAAAACTGTTAAAAAGTGTAATTTTGTATTCATTTTACAGTTCATAAAAATCAAGTCTGTTAAAATAAGTGAAATTCTCTTAAGTTTTGTTTTGAAAAATGCCGCTACCTTCACTAATCCAGTTATATCTTCCTCCAGTTATTTCCTACTGAACATAACGAAAACGTTTTTTCAATCTGTTAAAAATTAATCTGTTTTGTTGTTAATAAGAGTCGACATGTTTAAAATTTAATTTGTTTCTGTTGACATTATTTACATTAATCTTCTTATAATTAAATTCTCTACAATATATGTTTAAAAAATGTATGATGTATTGCCAATTTAACAACGTTACTTTTACGTAAAACGTAAAAAAATATGTTTTTGTGACCCTATTTTTGGCGTTTTACATGGGATATCTTAGAAACTAAGAGAGATACAGTTCTGGGACCTATTTTTTTCGATTTCCCAGCTCAAAAACCATAAGAAACAATCGAATTTGCCCCTTAATTGACCTTTCCAGAATTTCAGAAAGCCTTAATTTACCAGGAGGAACTGAACTCGGGCGAAATCTTTCGCCCTGTATAACTCGCTAACGAAACGTTTTCGGACCTATGGTTATATGAACTTTTTTCTTATTTTTAGCCTCTAGAATGAGTTGTCAAAGTATTGCCCTATCCTCCTGAATCACTCTGTATATACGTAGTCATATTTATTTTTATCACTGTTATTATTACCATTATTATTTGTTTATTTGTCTTCAGTGTAATAAATTGTATTTGTAAGATATTTTTACATTTGTTAGTATCTCAATATACTTGTCGAATCACGAACACGCGACAATATATTATAAAATTGAATTGTAATCTAGAAAAAAAATTTCAATGTTTTTTAATAAGTGAATAGGAAACTTTTATTATTTTGGGTAAATGTAAACTTCTGTGAGTATAACATACTCGTAGATTATAATCTGGGAAAAGATTTTCGTTTAAGTTTCAGAGCAGCATTGAGTAGTAGTGTTTCAAATAGAGAACATTTGTAACGGTTACGTAGTTCTGTCTTACTGTGACATTACACAACCTTCTGAATTTGAAGCTGCAGTAATTGAAGAAGTTACGTTTAACTGTATGTGTGATAGAATTCGTAGGTGAATACTTGAGAAAATAGGATTTATGTTAATCATGAACTTTATTCTGCAAATAGTTACTCAAAATAGCTCAACTTATTTTGAGCCTTTAATTGTATATAATCAAGATTTTGTTATATGATTACAACTGGTAATACTAGATCATTCTGCTGTAAAAAGTGATTTACCTACTAGAAAAAAAAAATTGGTTTTGCAGCTAGTGAGTATGTTATTACGAAGTACCCCGTGAATTGGATTAAAAATTTGTAATGAAAAACTGATATATGTTGTAATCTGTTGCATTAATTTTTGTCGTAACACTGATTCGACGTGTTTAATTAGAAGAAAATCCGTTAGTTTTTAGTAATGAGAATAAAGGTAGAGATGATTTACAAAAGTGTTTTTTTTTACAGTTTCAATAAGCTTTTACCAGTTAGATGACATTTTTTTTGCCGGCCTCCGTGATGCGAGTGATAACATCTTGGCTTTTCATCTGGAGGTCCAGGGTGGTTCAAATCCCGGTCAGATATGGCATTTTCATATAGTACAAAATTTCCATTTCATCTCATCTTCAGAAGCAATACCAGAACCAGATGCCATATCAATATCATGGCTTTTTTCACCGGGTGGTCCCGGAGGTTATTAAAAAAAAGAAAAAATGGTGATGACATTGTTTGCAATAATTGTAATATTGTGATATTCACGCTAATAGATAAGCGTATACGTTCAGTTGATGGAAAAAGGTTCAGAAGTGTTGTATTAGCTTAGAATATTATTTCTCTCCATCGACATCACAGTCAGATGTTGAAACTTATATGAAAGATGTAATATTTATTAAAATCAACGATGTTTGTTATCGTACACGCTATAATCCTAAAGTAATTAAAAAAATGTAATTTGACGGTTTAATCATCAAACATCTTCCATGTTCGATTTGTCTTTCCAAACAGTTTATGATATTATTATCAGTGATTCCAAAACGGTCCACCGCGGCGCCCTGGGATGCCGCTGTCTTACATAATAAAGCCCAATTAATTTAATAGTAAATGTTTTGTTGACGAATATCTTGAAGGTACGCGGTATCACTGAAGCACAGCTAATCAATTAACGCGTCTCCATTCCACATTCTTTGTTATGACTACTCCAAAAAGATCGGTTATCCATTGGTATGATCGATTGTAATTTATGTGAGGTTATATTACATTATTATTAAAATAAAATTATGTTGATATAAAAACATAAAATTAATTGGTTTGCTAAGTTTTTTCCTCTGTTGAGGGGAGGAATCTCATTTACGGACGAAGGTTTGGGCGTGCTTACAGGTTTCTGCTAGATGTTAAAGAGCGTATATACATTTTATTTTATTTTATTTTTTTGTTTGTTTAACCTTCGGGACCACCGTTAGGTATTGCTTCAGAGATTGAGATGAATGATTTGCAGCGTGTGTGCCATGCCTGATCGGGATTCGAACCCGAGACCTCCGGATGAAAGGCCGAGACGCTAACACTCGCGCCACGGAGGCTGGCGCGTGTATATACCTGCGCCTGGAGGTATAAACCTCTACCTCATCAACTCTTCTCACGGGACCGGACACGCAATTAAGCATAACACAGCCCCGGGAGGTGGAAAATAAAATTTGTAAACGAGTTCACACAGCGGTGATTAAGGAAGCGCGTATGAAGAAAGAAGATGCGGCCAAGAAGAGTACGCGGAAAAAGTCTTAAAAGAAGGCGAAATCAAGCGTCAGAAACGGCGTAAATATACCCGATAAGGCCAGAGAAACGCAGCTGATACTACGTATCAGAGGCGGTTTGAAGAAGGTTGAGGGGGGACATCTTTGCCCATTGCCAAGTGTAGTGTTGTACGAAAACGGTATGAGGGCTTATAGAGGATTGCCGACAAAAGCGAATGGCTTAGAAGCGGCAGGGGTAGACTACCGGAGAAGTCCATGGAGGGTACCTCTATGCATCAATTAAAGCCCCGTGAGGTGCCTTCGAGCTCAGTGTATCCCCGTGTATCATCACCGTCGCCCATCCACGCAAGCGCGGATGAACAACGGCTCCACAGGAGGTTGTCCGTCACCCTCTCGTACTGCAGCCTTTATTTTCACCTTTGTCCTCGGACGTCTTGATTTCCAGCTTGACTATCTTGTCTTGTTGTCTTTCTAGTCCTCCTTGCAATCGGGACTAGGGTCTTTTAGCTCAGGGGCTCCAGAGTCCACCTGTTTCATCACTGCTACATAAATACGGACAACAGCAGCTCCACAGGAGGCCGTCCTTCCCTCTCCTTTATGGTAACACTACCGTGTGGTTTGCTAAGTTGGATCGAGCTAATCTAACGAAAAGTCATTAAATATGTTGTAGCTAATGATGGTTAGCGGTATTTGTTTATTCATAATTTAAATTTAACTGTACTGTATTACAAGCTGGTACACAGCAGGAAATTCTTGCCAGTATTAAGTAGCTTTTTACTCCCTTCAAACATAGTTTAATCTATCCGAACTTCTTACTCGATCATACGAATTGTGTTACAGAAGGATTCAAACATCATTAACTTTATTTTTTGACTGATTCGTACATCACAAAAGTCACAGACTTTTTGTTAAAAAAAAAAGTAATTATTTACGGTTGTGTTTTATTAGAGCCTTTAAGCAGTATGGCATCAAAAAATGAAGGTGTTTTTCTTTAGTTAACATTCCTGTAGTGAAAACATGTCAGTTTATCGAATATTTTGAGCATAATTATAGAAATAAGAAACTGCGTTTATAACTTCAGCTGTTTAATTGAGCATGTAACTCTTAGAACAAGGTGTTTATGTTCTACCAATTATGTAATAGAAATGTACCTGTTTTATGCAAAATTTGCTAGTCATTGTCGAATGAAGTTTTTAGACAATTAGATCTCTAGATTCTGCTGACAGACGCTTGTAACCAAGCATATCTGTTTTAAGTCCCTTTTCTACCTAATTGACTCACATACTGCTAACGCGAGTGTAAGTGGTGAATGCTAATTAGGTACTCGTCGAGTTTCCCTGTCACGTTGTTCGCCTGCTTTCTTTTATCTCATAACTTTTTTATTTTTTCTTCTTATTTAAGTCGGTGATGTTTTCTTTTTTCTTTTTCCACATATTATTTGTGTAATTTTTTTCGAGTAGATTCTAATTAAAGTTTTACGATATAATATTTACGTTGTAAAACTCTGCTGGGAATATGTGTATTTAATATTTAAAGATTTTGTATAAGAACTTTACTGTTATTTTTTAAAATGGTAGAAATGCGGTGTATGTCTGTACTCTGTGTATGTACGCAGCATATTATTTTTCGGATAATATTGCCTAATCAGTGTTAATAGTTCTTTAAACTGTAAGAAGTTAAGTACGATTTATTTTTAATTAATTAACGTCTCGAAGATCAACACGCATTCGCTTATATATGATGATCAGTTTAAAATTTTATATAATTATTCATTATGTATTATCTTCTTACGCTCATTCTTGCTTCCTTGCACGAAGTAAATGAAGGAAGTATTGTGATCTCGAAAAAATCCGGCCTCCTAATTTCAATAGAAATATCCATTTTGACCATCCCTGAATTCATTTTGACTAGTTTCGGCGTGACGTCTGTGCGTACGTATGTACCTCGCATAACTCAAAAACGATTAGCCGTAGGATGTTAAAATTTTGGATTTGGTATTGTTGTAACATCTAGTTGGCCACCTCTTTTTTTTTCATTGCAACCGAATGGACCAAAAGTGCCCAACTAGGGCAAAATTCAAAGAATTTGGATTTTGGAGTTTTTCTTAACTGTAATAACAAGCCATCATTGAGACATTTTTAAGGATATATCGTTAGTGGTACTGATTTACATTGGTTCCAGAGTTATAGCCAAATAAAATTTTAATTCATGATATAATTGGATCTTAGGGGAAGTCACATCGATTCGAATCGGACTTCATCTCCTTTTTTTTACTGTTTTTTTTTTTTTTTAATTTAAATATATTCATTTATTAATAATTCAATAACAAAAAGAAAGAAAAAATATCAGAAGTTTTTAATGAAATACAATTTTACGTACGTTTCATTAAAAAATTGTGTAAATGTAATTTAATAGGTGTACAAGGAAGTCATATGTTGTCCACATCAGATTTTTCCACTTAGTTTTTCTGGGGTTATGGCGGAATTTTTACGACCTGATACACATCTTGTTCCGGTCTACTTATGGTAATGAAGTAGGAAAATTATGAGTATGTAAAAATTTCGTATCTGGGGATTAATATAATGTTTTTCTTGTACACCCGTTTGGACTGTTTACTTATCATCATCAGTATTTTTGATTTATGGTTTATGTGCCAAAGGAGGAAAGTAATTTTTTTTTAAATGCTAAACTTGAAAATAATTGTAATTATTCGTATTCTTTTTTAATGCTCTTTTATTATACAAACTTAATCGTTCATGCATAATGACGATGAAACAGTTGATAACGTGTTACAAATATAAAATGTCCATTTTAGTAAATTTATTTATTAATTTTAGCGACAATAGGCTAACACCCAATTAATTAAATTCACCCTATTTATTTATTTTATTTTTTGTGGAGAGATGAATTTAATAATGTATGGTAAATCCAAAGCGTGAATGAAAATCTAACCCAGAACGTTTAGGATGAAAAATCATCATATTGCTGTGGGGTTAACGGAGTGCATTAGAACAGTTGCGCATATCTTTGCGATGAGTGTTGAAGTTAAATTACTTCCTTCGAATTGTTGATAAAACTATGAAATGTGTTTTTCACAATAAATTTCTTACTAATATCTGAATTTTAATTTCGCCATAATTCGTTTTCATAAAACTGAATGAAAATTAATAACAATCCACAGTTTATCATTTTTAAATCATACGAGAGCCGTTCGGGAAGTTCTCAGCCCTTGACAAAAAAAAATAATTTTTAACGTAGTTGAATATATTTACATTTACATTTCATTTAATATTATTTATATTTTATTAATTCGATACATTTAGATCATCCAACTTTTTAAAGGCCTCAGTTTAACGCGATTTGTTCAGTTCTACAAATACGCTGTTGTCTCAGCTTTGACTTCTTTATTTTAAATTAATATTCATCCAATTAGCCATTTCTTCGGGTTTGGGAAGAGGAAGTATCGCTTGGAGCCAAATCTGGCAATTACGGCGCATATGAAAGCAGTTCGAAGCATAGGTTATGAAATTTAGCAGCAACAAGCCGAGATGTGCATTATCGTGCTGAAATAGGACATTTCTTTTTTGGCCATATATGTATGTTTAGCCTGAACAGCGCCCTACAATTGTTTCAGTAATGTAGCGTAATATTCACCTATGAGGTCTTACCTTTTTCCAAGTCGTCTCTGAACTCACCTTGAGAATCGTAAATAACCGTAGCCATGACTTTTCTTTCACATAGCACCGTTTTCCTTTTTTGACACCCACTTTTATCTGCTTCCACTCTCTGTTGTTTGGTGTCTGGATTGTGAATCCAGTTTCAACAACTATATCCAATTTCGGTATAAAAAATCGAAGAAACAGCGGAATCGCGGTTAAGTAAGTGTAACCTCTCTAATAAATGAACAGTCGAATGCCTTTTTGGTCGGCTGTCAATGTACACGGATTGACAATTGACATCAATTGTAAAGCAATTTCTTCCTCAAAAAATCGCATAAAATGTAGTTGACACGATCTTTCGTGATGTTTGCTATGTCATCAAGTTCGTGCACCTTTAGTCACCGATCGTTAAATACGGCCTTATGAATTTTTGTGACAATTTTGGTCTGTCGTAGCAGTTTTTGAACGTGGCGAGTGTTCATCGTCCTGAATGAATATACGATCACGTTTAAATTCAGCAGCCCATTTACAACCATCGAAAACGGAGAAGAATTCTTCGAAGTGGAATCTAATTCTGTTTGTATGCCATCGAGCTTAAACTTTTCAAGTAAATTCTTTATAACAGTATCTATTTTCTTTTCTTTTTTTTCAGAAAATATCAAAAATTGTTCGCTTTTCTAAATCGCTATAAACAAGATACAAACGCACATTTTTGAAACTTCGCAGCACGTCATCTAACTTGGCAAATACCGTACATGCATTGTTAATACATGCCCCATCTCTAGTACAGGTCTAGAATATTCCGCACGGCCGTACTATATTTACGCCTATGTGAATCGTGCAAAAATTCTACAAATATTTTTGTAATTGCCTTATGGATAAATCCTTCTTATTGAAATCATCCATTTTGGAAGTGTTTAAACAAATGTCGGTCGTTTACAAAGCAGAAATTATTTCTTATGTATGTAAAAAAAATTACTTAAAAAATAAAAAAAATAAAACAAGTAAATAAAAAATAATAAAACAAGTATTGAAAATTAAACAGATTTTTAAGAAAATTTTTTTTGTGGTTTTAAGAAAGCGGTAAAAAAGATGTACGTCTCTCTAAAAATGGGGTTTTTATTGTAATTAAAATATAATTTGAATGTGAGGTCGAGTGGTTAGTGAAAATATACTCCAATTATATATATATATATATATATTCCTCTCTTTAGAATCATGTGATTAGCATGCGGTAGTGTACACTTTTTTTTTACATAGGAATCAAGGTAGTCCTAATAGAGCGTAAACAGGCCACTTGTACATAATTTAATAAATTATATTATATCATGATGCATTTGTTTTTTAAAACAAAATAATTTCTGACTAAAAGTTCCCTTTAGAATTCAATTTTATTTTATGAATGAAGGAATGAACAGGTTCGTCTATAATATATTTGTTACCTTTTTCTGGTTTTATTCTTATTACTTGTTTGCTAAACAAAATTAAGTTAATAGAAATGAAAGTATTTCATTGTTTTTCTTAGAATAATTAAAAAAAATTTTCTACATCTTTTCAATTTACTTTTGAAATACTTTCTAAGTTGATCTACATTCATAGAATTTTAATTAATAAAAAGATACAATTTTTTTATAGTCGTTAGATAAACCTCTTTTGTATAACTTTCTTTGTGTATTTTTATTGAAGACTTCATTATTTAGAAATATATTCTAGATATTGAATCAAACTAATGAGATTTGCTTTTCGTCTTTGTAAGATTTTTTCTTGTTATACATTATCTTCAACAACCTTGTTTGTTTGTTAATGTATCAACCGAGTTTTGTATGGTTTACATAGAAATATGGAGTACAAGTTACATATCAGTAAGGTATAAATTTATTTGATTAATTTTAATATGTTTTTATTCAAGGTTAACCTGAATTAATTGTTACGAAACGTGTTTTTTTAATTTTTTTTATTGTTATTAAAATTAAGTTGATGTTATCCTTTTAATTTTCCGACTCCCGCTATTTTAATTATGAAAATCTTGCTTTAAAATTATGCTTCCAAGTTACATTCACGTACACTTCGTTAAATTTTTTTGTGATAAAGCGTTTCATGTTTTTTCTGAAAATGTTGAGAGGTTTGATTTTATGTACTCTTTTGTAGGTAATTAAAAAAAATTAAATCTGGTTTAGAATTTAAACTAGATTTTAGTATGAGCTGTTTTTTTTAACGTTCTATTAAAATAAGCGATTTTAGTCTTGTGTACACTGATTGCGATGGTTTTTTATTGCGGTAACATACAATTTAACTTTTTCCCATGTATTTACACTTCAAAACTGCTAATAAGTTTTTAATTTTATACTGAAAAAGTAAGATGTGATGTAATAAATCAAAATTTTAATGTAACGTTGCATTATCTTTAATGAATGGGTGTCCATACTTAGATACCATTAGCCATGAATCATCTTTACACTGTCGCTTTAAGATGAATTACCCGTACAGTGACGATGCTCGTTAAAAATAGCTATTCTAAAAATAAGTGGTAAAACAGTTGTTCTATTTTTGAAGTATTTTAAAGACACAACGAGTTTGATGTGTTGTGTTTTATATCATGTTCAAAAATATCCTTACTAAATTGCTACATTAAATTCTGTAATCAGTTAATAGGCAATTAAAATTTTAATCTTAATTTTTATATTTTTTTTCTTTAAAACGTTTCTGACATAAGTTATGTTAATTAATAATTAAATTCATCAAGATATTTTATAGAGTTAGGTTTATTTGAACATTAAAGTCTTACACGTAGATTGTAGTGTGTGGCAGTGATCGTAAAAAAAAAGAATTGGAATAATTTTTTTACTTTTCTGCTATGAAGACTCAAAGAAATGCTAATGAAATTTTATTAGAGGAAGTCATAATCATTTTTATAATTAATATAAATATTTTAATAATTAAAAACCAGATTACCATCGAAGTGTATTAAAAAATTCGAGAGCCTTCGGCTTTTTACATTATACATTATGATGTTTGAAAGTTAGTAAAATATATAATCACAAAAAAATATTTTTGTCCGTTTTAGTGAAATAGTTGAAACTATTCAAACAAAATCTTTACGATACGGATATTATTATGACTAAATTTTACCAGTTTTTAAATATATCTTTTACTATTGATGATGGCAAGAACAGCAGAAAGCTTTTATTTTTTTTTATTTTGTACTTAATTGGTAAGTGGTAATTTTTATTATATATGTGACAAAAAAATGGTATAATGTGTACGAGGATTTTATTGCATATCCTTTAGAATTTATTTTCTGCATTTCGACCATCTTCTTAATTTTTTTTAACGAACTTCGTTATAGCACCTCATCCAAACTTTGATCAACTAAAATGTAATGGTTTATCTGAATTTGTACGTGAATGGGACAGTTCTTTAATTCTTATGTGTGTGTGTGTGTGTGTGTGTGTGTGTGTGTGTGTGTGTGTGTTAGATTCAATGTGTAACGTAATTTATTTAGATTAATTTAAAAATAAAATTCAGGATACTAAAAGAGAATGAACTCGTTTCAGAATTATCTTCGTGAATTTTTGACAATTATTACGTATATTCCAAACCGTACCTATGATTGAATTTCACAGAAACATTTATTTAAATTATATTTTGAAAATATTCTTTTGCCATATTATTGCTTCTCATCATCATTATCTATCCCAGGTGTTTCAAAAAGGACTTCATAACTTTAAAAGCATATAAATATTTATTTCTTGATGTTTCGTGAAAACGCTAAAAATTTTTATTTTATTTCTGAAAATAATTCGGTCCAAAATCTCTTTTTCTTTAATATTTAATTCCTTTATTCTTTTTTGATTTCATGAAACCAGTTATTTTTATTTTCTATTTTAGAAAATTTTAGATTCTATTTGTTAAACTTTTGTCCTCCCATTTTTTTTAGGTTTATACATAAAAGCCTAGTATTCTTTTTACAATCTTTTTTTTTGTGGTTTTAAGATATTTGTTTATTTTTAAATTTTGGTCCTAAAATCTTTCTTAAAATTCTCCTTTCCTTTTTTAATTATTTCTTCCTGTCTCGATTCCTTGACAGGAATCATTCCTGCAACGTATAAACAATCTGGTTTAATGATTGTGTTAGTGTCTAAATTTTGAGTTAAAAAAGGGATTTTTTGTTTTATATATATATATATATATATATATATATATATATATATATTTTTGTTTCATTTTATTTGTTTTCATTTCTAAGTTGGGGCTTTCCAGGGCGTTTGTAATATTCTTTTAATTTTTTTTTAAAGGTAGAGATGCGAAATGAATTTTATAGTAATGAAAAAAGTCCTTATCCTGACCGGGATTCTATCCTATTTCCTTCCGGATGAAAGGGGAAGGCGCTACTACAGCTCTTCCACGGAGGTCGGTGAAGTATCCGGTTTTAATTTTAACATAGTGCCTGGTATATTAATCTTTTTGCCGACTGTTTTCTCCCGTATTCCTCATATTATTTATCGATATTGAATATACATTAATTATTCGATGTTCTGCCTGTCTGTGCTTATGTTACCTTTATTACTTCTGATATGTTTTTGTGATTTTAAATGTTTAAATGAGATTTTATTTTTTTTACATTTATTCTTACTAAAGGTTGATTTACCTTTAAAATTTAAAAGGATAATGATTATGCGCAACCTAAAATTCAGACTTTTAAAGTCAATCAGCGAATATACTATTTATTGTATAATGTACTTCTAATTATAATTATTTTGAGTGTTCTTGTTTCTTCATTGTGATATTTCAGACTTAACAAATTTATTATTCGTTTAAAATTGTGTAATAATCCATATATATATATATATATATATATATATATATATATATATATATATATTAATTGTAAAATAAAATTTAAGAAAAAATTAAATGTTTACGTGCTTAATATTAGATGAAAGTTATGAATTAATAATAGCAGGAACTCTTTTTTTGTTCATTTAATTAATTTTTTCTGATTAAAAGTAGGAATATTATTGCATTAAAGTTAATGCGGCTTGGTTAATTTCGTGAAAACGCAGTAGGCTTAAGTAAATGTAGCGTACAGTATACTGTACAATTTCTCAGCTTTAGCTGTTAAATAAAGGAAATGGTATATGAAAGTTCTTAATTGCTTGGCGACGAACACCTTGCTATTTCCACTGTACTTCACGGTACGGGATTGTAATTATGGAGTCGGATGCGTCTCCCTTCTCGTCATTGTATAATACCGGTCTTTAGGTTATAATACGATTCAGACATTGCTTTGTTCCCTTTAATTTTACAGCTATATTTGTTAATTTTACAGCTATATATATATATATATATATATATATATATATATGTGTGTGTGTGTGTGTGTGTGTCCATTTCGTTATCTTATTACGTAGTACCCTTTTAAAGATATCTATTTATTTCACCGAGCGAAACGAAATCTTCTTCCTGATTTTTACGAAATTTTTCTAATATGCGGCATGTCTTATATGTAGCGATGCTTTTTGTTTGTAAATGTTAACTTTTTTATATTATTATTATTTTTGTATGTAATGTATGATAAAGTTTTTCGAAATTACAAAAATTATAAAAGGTACCATATAGTAGAAGACATTAATTCTACCTCGATATGTTTAATACATTAAGGTTATTTTTAGCACTGCCTTTTTCCATTATTTACGATTTACAATTCTATTTCGTTTTTTTCTCAATTTTCTCTTTCGTTGTAGAGGTCAGTCTCATAAATTCGGTATAACATGAGTGAATTTTTTCACATGTCAACTGTCACGTAGTTAGGCTTATGCTCTTTATGTTAATCAGAGAATGATGAAGGCTTTAGGCCATTCGTTCTCAAAGTGGGAGATAACACCCCCTTGTTTGCGCAGTAGGTCTTCAGGGGGTGGCGGTAGAAGGCCTACAGAAAATTTGGGGCGTTTAGGCGGTCTAGGAAGGCGATGGCTGATTAAAAAAAAGACAAAGGTTATGTTTTTCTGATATTTTAAACTAAAATTAAATACCTACTACAGCAGTACAAAAATTTAAAGGGACACCTATATTTTATGGTAAAAGATGATTGCATTCAAACAATTTTAACTTTGTAACGAAGAGCTAGAGAGACGAATAAAAAAAAATAAAAGCTTTAATACTCTACTTTTTGACAGTATACTTCAAATTTCAAAAATCGACAAATTAAAAAAAAATCTGTGAAAAGTAAAGTTTTAAAAATTTGAAAGTTTTTCTTCGTGTTTGTTCGAGCGCATGGGAAAAACGAATTTTTTTTTTAATAACTGCATTAAAATCGTTCAAAAGTTTTAATACTTCAGCTTTAATTACTTTTTTGTATGTCTACAATTTTTTTTTGAACCGAAATATTCCACTTTAAAGAGAATTGCAATTGCTGTTTTTAAGAGCGTATCTTAAAAACAGCAATTACAATTATTATTTTTAACAGATAGTAAGTGAAAACATTTTTGGGGGCGCTAGAAAATTTTTGATTCTCAATGTGGGCGGTGGAGGAAAACGTTTGAGAATAAATGCTTTATGTTAATTCACGCAGACTTGATGATGTATCCATTGTACATTATGTAATTTTGAAGGCACTTTCCACGCAGTCTTATTATACATTTGAAATGTATTGCTATGTGTTTGTAAGTGTATTTTTTTATTCAGACTTGATTGACTTTGCGATCCTTGTTTACAGACGATATTTTCCTGTTTTTTTCTGAATGGTTACAGAAAATAATAAGTATAACTGTAAATCACAGTCCTACTTAAAAATATAAATATAGATTTTTGTTTACTTAGCCGTACTTTCTTTTTTGTGTTACTCGTATAGAAATGCTTTCTGTTACCCTCAAACGTTCCAACTGTCAAAATACACCCATTATTAAAAGCAGTACAAAACATAGTATTTTGATCAGTCCAACAAAAAATACCAAAATTTAGAAAAATTAAATCTTTGGTACAATATAAAAGCACTAATGTTTCGTATTTACGCCGGAATATTACCCTTGTAACGTGTTGCAAAACACGATAGTTTCAAGAAGCACTCGATTATTTTTTACAGTGTACTTTTAAATCGTTTTAGTATGATTATGTTATCTAAGGAATGTAAAAATTGATTAATAGATTAAATTTGCATAATAACTGTGATTTAACATCGATTCCTTAAAAAACGTAAATAAAAGATCGTTGACTGTTTTTAAACTTGATTTTTATTATGGGAAACGTGTTATTTAATCACGATTAAAAGCTTTATTAAAAAAATAAATGAGCGGTGAAGTAACTGGATGAATTAGATAAGAAATTTTCGAACGGTAAAAATAGAAGAATTTTGAATAGATTTACGTAATTATTATTTTTGATTTTATTTGTTATGAAAGTTGTTTAACACTGTCGTTTAGTATTTCCAACGTAGCTTTTCTTGTTAAGAACAGGAAGAGATTGGTTGTACTTAATTTAGTTTTTGGTAGTACGATGAAATCAATTACTTTTTTACGTAAAATAATTGCTTGCACTTCATTCGTTGTGGTGTGGTTGTATCTCGTTATTATAATACTAAGTTTTATTATTTAATCTTATAAGATTGTTTTTAGTGTTAAGTTTAAATGGTACAAGGTAATATCATTACTAACCGTATATTTTTCTTTTATATTATTACTATTATTACAAACAATTTATTAATATTTACCAGTATAATTTGTATGACTTAAGAACAGTTTATATTAAGTTGATTTCTAATGTAACGCATGTCGGACATAAATTTATTGATAAATTACTTTAATAATGTTTTTAATATGCAACACTGATGAAAGATATATTAACATTAGTTTTAATGACGTTTATTACAAACCGGAAGTAGGTGTTTAGTATATTTAATCATCAGTAAGTCGGTTGTTAGTATTTATCAATAAAAAGGGATGTCCACCCGTTGGTTGTTATTTGTATGATTGACCTTGTATGTTTATAAATGTGTCTGACATTAAACGGGCCAGACTTTTTAACTGCATTTAAAATTGCATCATGCTGGAATAGTGGAACGTGAATGCATAAAGCGCTTCTCTGACGATTGATATTATCCGAATGCCATTCCGTAGCTTACTAATAGTGTACTTGTGAAATATTATCACGCACATTATTTGTGCGTTGCCTCTTTGATGATATTACTTTTATAATCATTATCATTAATATTTTATGTTTCCTTTAATATTATATAACAATTTTCTTGAAATATTAAAAATATTTGTGAAAATAATTTCGCAGTAGAGAGTAGATATTTCCGTTATAAAGAACTACATTGAAGTTTATAGATAATTTATAATATGTGGTTGAAAATTCTTTCGACTAGGTTAACGTATCGCTAAAGATTTCCGAACAGTTAAAAGATTCAATTTCTGTTACCCGCTCGATAAATTTCTTCAAAGGTTGTCTGGACAGTAATTATATTTTTCTTCATTGAATCCGAATCTATTTTATAATTTGCCCTTTTATAATTTTCTATATCATGCAATGATCAAAAACTGTTTTGTGACGCTAAATTTTTGACCGATTTAGTTTCTTGAAGTTATTCATTCTTCATTAAAACATCGATTAGTATTGAATTTTTCGAGACGCCTAGATACAATGATTGTACCAGTACGATTGGAAACGTTAGATATATCATTCTTAATTATTAATACTAGATTGATACTTTTGGGAAATGTCTGCCGATATGTAAGAATAAAAAACAATGACATTCTTTTGTTTTCTTTACGACTCCATCAATATTTTGCGAAATGTATAAAATCTTTAACGGTCTAGAATTAAAAAAACTTAAACGTGGATACGATTTTTTAAAGTAACTTCTGTATGTTCACAGAGGTTCTCAACGCAAGGGTTTATAATAATAAAGAGAGCTCTCTTGTTTTTCGAAGCTCTCTAGATTAATAAAAAGATACATTTTTTTGAGATGACCCCAGAATAGTTTTCTTGTTCTTTCAAGAAAAGAATAGCACAAAAAGGGTGATTATATTAAAAAAAAAAAGTCTCAACGTTTCCTTGGAAATATTTTATATATATTGTTCAGCAATATAGATTTTTCTTTTGAGGTATCCTCTGTGTGCCTTATATTTTTCAACTATAAAAAACGCTAATATAATAGAATACTTGTACGTGTAATCAGAGGACGTTCGTGGGCCTGAAGAAGACATAAATTACACTACCAAGTTAATTGAGGACGGTTATACGGGATCCTTGAATTAATATTAATATATGACCAAAACTTATTAAAAAAGTTTCTTTAAATAATTTCTACTTCAGCAATACTTGAAATAAAAGCGACACGTTTTGTCCCTTAAACTTAAAATTTCATTTACATTTAATAAAGGCAGTATTGTGTTATTATTTACTGTACATGTTATACCTTATTATTTTTATTCCATCTATTAAATTAGGGTATACCAGACCGCGGTAAAGGTAATGTTTTAATAAACGTACGGATTCAGAATACCGTAATTTTATCTGCTTTGAAGTCGAAGCAGCTGGAAAGTCTCAGCTAAGTATCATATACCCAGTGAAACTGTAAGCGTGACCTATTCAGGTACCGTTGCTATGACAACCGTAATATACACACGTATTTATTTTCATTGTCGAAGAGTGCTATTTAGAAAGTTTATTTGAACTATATTATAGGTTATATGTTTTACTTTGAAGCATATCCCACTATATTTAATGTTTATCTTCAAAAGATAAAATAAGAAATATTAGTAATTTTAATTTTGTATTAAAGGAATTAAATTTCAAATCTGAACAGTTTTCGTAGAGGTCAAAGAAAAATATTGCTGGCTGATATATTTTTTATTTCTGTTTTATATTTTTTGTTTTTTATATTTTTTTATTTCGTTTAGTATCTTTTGGTTTCACTCAATGAACGTCGTAACCGTGGTAATTTTTCAACAAAATAATTTCTGTTGGAAGATGAAGAATGTATTATTCTGTTTTTTATTTAATTATTTTATTTTAATTTTTAGATAGTTCTACTAATTCTTATAAAATATAACTTTTTTATTTCAGAAAATTTTGTTTTTAAGATTAATCATATTACATATGAAATTCGATTATATTTATATAAAAAATCTAATTTTTTTTTTAATTAAAAATTTTTTTTTTGTTAAACCTAAATTTTACCATACATATAACAAATAAAATTTAGCTAATACATTTACACCTAAAAAAATATATCTAAAATAAGAGACAGACTTATAGGCCACAACTTAATGCATCCTGGAATAGTCGCTTTGATATTGGAAGGACAGGTAGATAGGAAAGATTGTGCAGGTTGGCAACGTTTGGAATATGTAAAACAAATTGTTAGGGATGTAGGATGTAGCTGGTGTATCGAAATGAAACGACTGACACTAGATAGGGAATAAAAAATTAGAGGTCGGTGTCGCATCCTCTCTTTTTGGGAATCAGGGATAGCTCAGACTAATTACGTGGGAGTACTTCACCTTAGTTTCTATACATTTTGATCGGTCTGATGTAGTTTTTTAAACCTGAAACTAAAAATTAGTAAGCCGACGTTTTAATATTATATTTTGAACTATTTACCTACATAAATTATAATCGATGAATGCAGCGTTTACTCGGTAAAAATCCAAAATAACAAAGAGAAAATGAAAACAAAATATGTTTTTTTGATTTAATTTTCTTTTTGTTAATATATACTAGTTTACTTATATTCTTTTATATACTCGGTTTTTTTTCGTTTTTATTTCCTAGAACTAAAATTCTTTTTACCTATGTGAAACAGCTTGAATCAATTAATTATCTTCTTAATGAGTTACTTAAATCTATTACACAAATAGTGAAATTAATGATTATAGTTTTATTTCGTGCTTCCTGTTAATATGAGAAATAAAATGTTATAACCTCCTTTGGAAACGTTGGAAATATTTCCGTTTCAAATCGTTGATATAACATTTAACGTTATCTTCCTATAATATTTGAATTGAATTTTGGACTTATCTTCAGAAAGCTTGTTCTGGAATGATTGCGGTTTTTCAGGGTAAAGGATGTCATTTGTAAGTATCCTATATTAATATCAGGGTATAAAATTCTACAGCCTTTAGTAGTCATAGTGTCTAGACCATTATCCTTTTAATACAATCTTCACGCTGTTATTGGACACTAAATTCCATATGGAAATAGCAAACATCTGTTGTTAAGCTTTTATCAATTTTTTTTATGTGTATATTTCGGTTTTTTTATAGCTTCGATAACAAAATCCTTACATTATTAAATAAACAAATATAAATAATTTGTTTAAAGATTTGTTACATCCGATATAATTGATAATGTATTTTTCCATTCTTTCCAAGAATTTAAAAAAAAAGATAATATGATTTCATGTTTCCACTATGGCTTAACACGTCGTTGTTTTCTGACTTTAGTTCATAGAATGTGTTGAAATTTTGTTATATATTATTTTTAAATTTATGCTGCAGTATATTATATCATCTAAAAATATATTATATCATCTAAAAATATTTTAGATGGTATAAGTTCGGGAGTTTTTATTACAAAAGTGTTACGGTAAAGCAGTTTACATACATACCTATGAATTGTTTCGTGAAGATTTTTTTTTTTTACATATTATTGTTACATAAATAACTTATGTATGTCGATACATTGTTTTACAGGAATATTAGGTAGAAATAAATTTATTTTGAACGACAAACTGTGGAACTGGACAGAGCATTGTCTAAGAAACAATTTACGCTCTCACTATATGAATAATTAGCAAGCCCAGTGCATTTAGCACGTAAAAGGCGTGGACCCACCAAGGCCACTGCTTAAAGCCATATACGATCATTGTCTGTAGTTGTATACATATACATATATTTACCTATTCATTTTTAATCCGTATATTTCTTGTTCTGTTATTTTGCCAATATAATATCCGGGAGTTATGATAATAAAATCGATCCAAGTATGGAAATAAATAACACATTTACAGTATTGTATCGCTGTTTATATATGTATTGGTATTATTTATCTTCGTATAATAAATGTAAATTTCATGTAGTGTTTTCTTATATTTTATATAATCAGTGTCAGGTCAGGCTGATTAACTTAAATAACTTTTGAGATCATTATTTTTTTTTTAGAATTATTATTACTATATATGGATGACATTAAAATTATATTATTCTGTATTATATTGTTTTTTTAAATTATTCATTATTATTTTTCCTGCTTATAATTTATTTATTATTATTGTCATTGTTTGTAATGGATGAATATCTTACATTAAGCGTTACCAAATTTATTGATTTAAATTATATTATTGCGCATTGAATCGTTAAAAAAGTTATAATTAACTATTGTAGGACAATAATGGTTTTCTTTTGTAATTCTTTTATTGATTTTATTTTTATTTATAAAAAAATTCTATAAGAATTTTTTTCAGATATGCAAAATTTTAAAAAAGGTTTTTTGACCTGTTTTTTGTTTTATTCTTTAACTGAATTGGAAATTAAGATTTGTCTATTCGATATTAAATATGCATATATGGTATTTTCTCGATCGTTGTGTTTCATATAAGACTAAAGCAAGCTGGACCAATATTATAGTCATGTCTTTTTATATGTTTGTCCACGTATCACAAGAAAACTAATGAACCGATTTTAGTAATTTTGTTATAAAATTTGTTAAACAATACATGATTTTAAACAGTATGCTCTCTCTCTAAATATATATATATATATATATGCTCGTTCAAATTATATAATTAAAGACAAATTAATGTACAAAAATTATTATTATACATTGACAATGAAACTAAAACTACTTTTCAATTCCCGGTTAGATTTAAACACCTGTTCCATCTTTCTGTGAGCAGAGAATTGTTCACCTGAGAATTGACACCGTTAGTGTCTAAGCCATTCTCCATTCTTATACTGCATTCTTTACGTTATCATTGTTGCTGAACTAGGTGCCATGTAAATCTCTCTGAGAGGACCAAACAAGCAAAAATCTAATGGTACGAGATCGATACTGTCAAGTGGATGTGACAACCCCTCCCAAACCAAACTTTTCCTGGATCTTTTGAAAGGAGGAGGGCGGACGTTATCATTCAGAAGAATTACGCCTTTTGAAACAGAGCCAACTGAATACTTCCTCCTTTGCGTATTTCACTTAATTTCTACACTGGCTGCAGGGCGTGCCTATGGCACGCCTCCGCAGCTAGGCCCTCCTGTCGGGTGACTGGTGGACGGCGACTCGAAATGGGATTACTAGGTGTCCAAAATTATCTCTTGTGTAAAAATATATTTTTTTTTGTTGAAAGATGTAAATTGATATAACGAATGTTAAATCTAGAAATTAATACTAACGAATCGGGATTTTCCGCTAGTGATCATTACATTCCGGTGCCTACTTTTTGGTTATAGTTCATTATGTTATGAAGAAAAACAATCAATAAATAAAAAATGTACAAAAAAAAATTTTAAACACTACTCCTAAATTAAACGCACTAAAATGTAAAAAATAATTTTAGGATGGTATCTCTGAATGTATTTCATATTACCCCGTACATCGCACCCCCTCACCAATTTCCGAACTGCGCCCCGGGGGCAATTGAAATATTATAATCCGACTGGTACTACTGGGAGCGAATGGGAGTTTCGTCCAGGAGGTCGAAAAAACTTTTCCGGGCGCTATGTCCGTTCGTTTTCGAGATGTTTGCGATTTTTGTCCGAAAATTCGGATCCGGTTAAAAAGTACTATATTTTCCGAAAACGTCGACATATATATCACATTTATGTCGATATATATACGGTATATCGATATATAATAATATAACAGGTATACACCAGACCACCACCAGACATGTACTAACAAATCAACTGTACTAATACTTGCACTACAAATTTTTTATAGAATTATCCTAACGAATAGATCATATTTATATATTTATTCGATTATACAGAAAGAGATTATACGAAGAAAGAGAAAATTTTCAGAACATGTTCTACCGGTGAAAATAATGAAAAAGTTCATATAAACTTAGGTCTGGAGACTCTTTGTTTTCGAGTTTCGGCTAGCGAGCTATTCTAAAAAAGAAGTCCTGCTGTAATTTTTGGGACCGAAATTAAGGAGTAAAGACCCATGGTTTCTTATGTAATTTAAGCTGGGAAGTAGGATAAAACAGATCCCAGAATTGTAACTCCAGTAGTTTTTAAGATATGCGTTGTAAAACACAAAATTCGGTGTTGAAATTAAGTTTTTTTTTTAAGGATTGTAGTACAGTAACTTTGTTAGATGAGTAATAAATGCGGAAGAATTAGTAACAAAACTTGTAGAAGTAATGTAAATACAGCTAATAAAAAGTAAATAAAAACTTTTAAAAATCGGGGTTTTTTAAACAGATGAAAAATAGACGAAATATCGTATTATTATTTTTGTATTTATTAGATACAAAAATAATAATACTTTCCTTTTAAAAACAATAATTTAAAAGAAATATAAAATTTATAAAATACTGTTTTAGCTGTGCATATTCAATCATTTATACAGGTAAATCCAAATAATTACGTAAAAAACTAAATTAAAATTAATTTCAACTTTAGAAATATACAAAAAAAAAAAAATTGTATAGTTTGACAATACTAATAGCTGGTCAACAATGAAAACTGTACTTAGTTTGAATTTGTTGCCATAAATTATCATACAGATAATATCGTGTTATCATATCGTATTGTAAAAATGCCGTTTAGTTTATCGAATGAGAAATATGCCGATATAATTTCTTCTTTCTTTACTGTTTAGCCTCCGGTAACTACCGTTTAGATAATTCTTCAGAGGATGAATGAGGATGATATGTATGAGTGTAAATGAAGTGTAGTCTTGTACATTCTCAGTTCGACCATTCCGGAGATGTGTAGTTAATTGAAACCCAACCACCAAAGAACACCGGTATCCACGATCTAGTATTCAAACCCGTGTAAAAATAACTGGCTTTACTAGGACTTGAACGCTGGAACTCTCGACTTCCAAATCAGCTGATTTGGGAAGACGCGTTCACCACTAGACCAACCCGGTGCGTTTGCCGATATAATTTCTGTTTACGGATTTTGTAACGGAAATTCACGAAGCTGCTATACGTGAATATCAGGAGAGATTTCTTGGAAAGCGGATTCCAAATACGAAAGGTTATTCTTCGGTATGTCAACGAAAGGGTCATTTCCAACGTGTTCGTTTTCTGTTGATCGCCATGTAAATCATCATAGTAATAATGAACATCGTGTGATTCAGCATAGTGCAAGGGGAATTTCTTGTCGCAATGGTTTTTCAAAAAACAAAGTTTGTGTCGCATCCTATGGAACGAAAATCTTTATATTTTCCGCCTGTAGAAGGTTCAAAATTTGCGGCTAACAGATCACCTCCAACGGTTAAACTTGGCTTCTAGACAACGCTGATAAGGAAAATTCAATTCTATTTTCTGATGAAGCCACTTTTATAATAAATGAAGTCTTTTATAATAAAAATAGTCAATAGTCATTTATGGACCGAAGACATGATATCAGTCACATGATACTGTGGAAACTAGTTTCCAGTATACATTTCACATTAATATTTGGTGTGTCATTATTTATAACAAAATTCTGGGATCGTTTGTTTTTAATGAAAACCTTACAGAAGATGCATACGTTTATTTCTTGAAAAATAATAATGTACCTTTATGTAATAGATTGCAAATGATTTTCCAACACGACGGTGCAGACAGATTTTTCTTTAGTAACTAGAAATCGCTTGAATGCTAATTTCTTAAAACTGGATTGAACGTGGTATATATTTTTGGTATCATATTTTTTTAAATTCCTAAATTTACAACATTAACCCTGATGAAAGATATTACTTTATATATAAATCGAAATTTGGAAAATTTTTTACCAGCCGTAACTTGAAAACAGTACTTTTCGGATATATATTATGATTTTTTTTGCCATAGTTTGTATTTCTGCAGAAATTTGTTCTCTTGATTTTTGCGATATGTTTATTTTCTTAGAATAAAAATTTTGATTAGCAAAAAAAAAACATATTTTTCTGTGATGATTTAACTGCATCCGAAAAAAAAATTGGCATTCTTTTGTATGTATAAATACTTCGTTTAATCTTCATATAGAAAGAAGCGCACATGAAATCAACTGAACATAGCTGCCAAATGTGCACGATGTTGTTTAATATTTTTTATTATCACTGTTTATTACTACTGTGTAATGTTTATAATACAAGCATATTATAAGAATAAGTGCCGTTGCGGAAGAATTTAATTAACGATCTTTTTAAACAAACCTCTTTTTTGTCTGAAAGAATTAATGATATTACGTATTAAAAAAAAATCTTGCGGGTCCCTTCTTTAAAAAAAAAAATTATGGAACTTCTAATATTTATTTATGTTGAAAATATAATTATGGACCTTCAAGGAATTCATACTGGAGTTAAAAAGTTAGAAAAAAGAATTTGTTTCGGTGACATTACAACTTTTATATATATATTACTATAATAACTGTAGGAATAGAACTGTTTATCTTGATTTTGCGAACACTCCAGTCAAAACAAACTTTCAAGGACAATACTGTTTCCGTAATTATGCTGTCTATTATTTTATACAGTTTTATAATAACATCCTAACGTTCTTCATATTACGATCTAAAAATCTCGGATGAAAATATGAACGATCAGAAAATTTTTTCTCATAAATTATAAGATATAATATTTATATTATAAATTCATTTTCATTTTTAATATTTGTATTTAACTACAGTAGTTACAAAAACCCTTTTTATTTATAATCCATTTTCGTAAAACGGGGTGAAATTTCTCAATATTTCCTTCCTTTTTTAAAAAAAAAAATATGCTGAAGACTTACTGTTCCATTAAATTATCCGATTCCGGGAAAACCTAGCCTCACGTTAGGTAGCATTCTCTTAACGATATGGACCAAATTCAGGATTTATAAGGCTATTTGTTGATTTTAGGTAGATTTCATAAGCTACGTATTGTAATGGTAATTTCATGGTTTTTAATTCATTATAAAAAAAAGAAAAATTGCATTATAAAAATAGCTGGAATTCATCACCTAGGTTAATAAGTGGACATGTGCCTTAGACGTTCGGTCTCGTATAAAGTACGAAAATGTTATATTTTTAGATGAAACGTATTCGAAAAAATAATCAATCTTAATTGTTATATAAATATTATTATTACAACATTTATTTATTCAATCTAAGTTATAATAAAACATAAAACAGACGGGATGTTGGTCGGCTGGTTTCCGTTTGAAGTATACATTTCAATGGACTTTATATAACAGTTTGAATCAATTTATTTGTTATATCTTCTACAGCAGTGATTCCCAAACTGAGCGCCACGCCGCCCCGGGGAGCCGCGGCTCTTCACAGGGGTGCCGCGAAATATTGTTAAAGTATCATAATTAATTGAACCAAGAAATTTATAATTATTAATTTAATGTTAACTTAGTAAAAAAATAATGAAGATGTACGAGCTTTATTTATTTTTATCTCTTACGAGTAGTCATACGAATGATATTTATTATTTGCATATGCTATCTTACGTTCAATCCCCAGAAAACTAGGATGAGTAATCTCAATGAGTAACCAATTATATCAATCTTAATCATACTTTTACGTAGGGTAGGGCGCCATGGGAAAATTTTAATTGAAAATGAACGCCGCGACTCGGAAAATTTTGGGAACCATTGTTCTGCAGTGAATATTCATTATGTAAATTTGTTTTTGTAAATATTTATTTGCTCAACATAATTTTTTTTTTTAAGGGTAGCAGTACATTTTTGATAAATTTATAAGATATTTAAGGAAGTTATCAATTAATAAAACTTCAGTGATCACAGGAAAAGATAATTCTTAGATTTAATGAAGAATCGTTTATTAAAATTTTCTTTGTTATTTTCTGTTTTCTGTGATTTGGAAAATTTTTTATTGGCAAATATATTTCTTGTTTCGATGTATATAATACAAATAGACTGTCATCTTTCATTATTAATAAAAGGAGGAATACCTAATTTATTGATCTACCATTGTTTGGTTTTCCAAACTGTTATATAATAAATCTAAAAAGATCTTATCTTAACTCATATTTCTTTCGGTTAATAATTGAATCGGCTGAGATTTAATGTTTATTAAACACGACCTTTTAACACCACCAAGGTCGTGTTTACCAAAGTTGTTATATAAAGTAGATTCATGGAAATTATTCTTTCTATAAATTTTGTGATCTTTATACTGTGGTATTAGTTGTAAGTGGTAGAAAATGAATTTTAAGTGTACGCTTACGAGTTAAAAATTTGGAGACCTGTTTTTTTTTGATAAATTTTTGTTGATTTTGTTTTTTAATCTGTAGATGTGTTAATTTGATAAAATTTAATCAATTCTATAAATTTACAAACAAAAAGAATAAATAAATACCGTTATTGTTAAAATTAACTAATTGATTATTCTTAATTTCTGTTGGATCAAATATTTTTATGAAAATACAGAGAGGAAATGAATTTAGGTTATTCGTGTCCGATTTATTTAAATTTAGTGATAAATTGACGAGAATTGAGTTAAAATAACAGCCCTCCCCCAGCTTGAAGTTTGATTTGATCGCATATTGGTAATTTCAATGATTTATTACTGGAAACTGTAATGTGAGAAATTCCACAATGCTACATATGTAACTTTGTGACGTACGTATTAACAATGAACTGACGACGTACGGTAGGTAATTAGAACCAATGTCATCCAGTTATTTATTTTTTTTTTTTTTGTAGCTATAGTCCGAATTACATTCACGCAAAGTAATTAATTGTACATCCATAACACAGTTAATCAAACAAAGAAACACGATTCTAATCAGCACTGTAACTACTGATAAAAGCGCATGATCGTTCACCTCATTCTTAAAATAAGGGTCAAACGAAAACGTAAGTATGGGGCAATTCAATTTAGTTTCGTTGAACTTTATTGTTAAAAATTAAATGTCGTTAAAAAAGATTAATTAAATTAAATTTCATGTTATTTGTGTTGTATCTATATTTTATCTTCAAGTTTTCATATCTTTTAGGAATTTTTAAAGGTATCATCGTTCGTTATAATTTTATTCAGAAATTAATATATTATTTTGATGTATTTAAAATGTTAGGGAATACAGTTATATAATATTAGTTGTTGTTACTACCCATACTAGAAAGAGAGAGTATATGAGGGAATTTTTTCAAAGGTGACATTCTGTTAAAAAACTTTTAATTATTATTGTCATGTTTTTATTTATACTTCATGTCAATTTTTTAGCCTGGAATTTTGATAAAAAAAGGTTCCTCATATATCTACCTACAATTAAATTTTTATATATAACTAGTTATTTTACAAATAACTGTATATTAATAATAATAACTGTATAGCTGTATACTTACAAATCTGTAAATAACTACTTAATTAAAATTCCAAAGTAACTCTACTTATTTTCATCATAATAAATATACGATGCTCAGTTAGACTAAATCATTCTAATACTCTCTTTAAGGTTTTTCATATTTATTATATTTCCTAAAAAAAAAATTAAACTGCTAAAATACAGTGGAACCTCGATATTACGAAATCCTTGATTTTATAACTTTTTTGTACCGCATCATTTTAATAAAACTACGTATAAATTTACCTGTATATAACGAAATTGTGACGTACAGCATATTAACATAATACCGAATGTAGTAACATACAGTAATTTTTACAAAATGTTCTTTTTAAAAATAACATTAAATTTAGTATGTTGGACATCTCTGTGAGTTTAAGATAGTTAACCTTTTGATTTCCGTAATTAAATTGTACCTGTATACTAACAAAGTATTCTACATAACAGTCAAGAATGATAGGTTCTTTTTATTGCGAACATTAACAATAAAATTCTGACAAAAGATATACTTGTCCTGCAGTTACTGTCTGTCTGTACATTAAGTAGCGGAATTTCCCGAAATTCATTAACCAAAGCACAACACTAAAATTCATTTATCTAAACGAGATATTTATTTACAGTAGGTATTTATAACCAATAGAATTCGTAGAAAACATTTAACATATATTCTCGCTATTGTTCAGTGCATACATACAGTTCAGCAATAATTTTTCCGAAGAAATTCTATTTAACGAAAACCTCAATTTAACAATTTTTTCCCGGGATTCTCGATTTCGTTATATAGAGGTTCGACTGTATACGTGATTTTTTTTTGTTTTAAATTCGTATATTGATTATCGATGTAAAATTAAATAATGATCGGCCAAGTTTCCTTAACTAACATGATATATTTTTGAACGTACTTATATGGAATGGAGTTCTCACTTAAATTTGGGATTTTTTTTTTTATTACTAAGTTTAAGCAAATAGACTTATTTTCGTAGGAAAAAATTGGTAGGAAACGTAAGAAGGAGGGATAATACATATTTCCGCATTACAATTAGAAGAAACCTCGGTTTCGCTAATCCTTTGCATTCATTACCTTATCTTTTATTAAGATGTAGGTTTTCGCGTTTTGCGTTTCTTGCAGACTGTTTTCTTTTTTTTTTAACAAGCAGCGTTGATGATTGACAGGTTTTAATAACAAAAATATTTTTTTAAGAATAAGAGAGTCGATTGTTTTATTTTTTCTAATTTATTTTATTTATGACTAAAACTGAGACCTTGGTTTAGAGTATATTTTTTATTTCCTATTCTCATACACAGTATAGTAATTGAATTCATTTAACATAAAAAAAAATAAAGATTAAAATTATTAAAATAATGCAGTTATTGCTTATATTTAATTTATTACAAAGTTTCAAAGGTCATACATAACAGATTAGATCCATGTTCTTTCGCTAATTCTTTTTATTAATTTTTATATTGATTAAAAATAAGTATTTGTAGCCTTTTTTGCATCATTCTGGATTTAATTATTGATGTAAGGAATTTTCTAGTCAAAGCAACAGAAATAATATTTTTATACAAATTAGGTAAAAATGAGCTGTTCAGCTACTAACCTTTATTGTTTACATGTATGACTCTAAATTTTGATTTTATATCAATTTTAATGTGTTTTTTATTTGTTGCAGGTTAGTATTTAATTAGTAATGAACTCACAGTAGCAGATTTTATGTGAGTATATTTTTAACATCTTTTTCTATATTTTTATTTAATTATTACATTTTCGGTGGGATGACTCATTAAAATACGCTTAATAATTTTCTGCAGCAAGGAAAAAATTCTACTGAATCTTAAAAGTGTATTTAGCTGCAGATATTATATTTATATATGAGTTTCTTTACTTGTTTATTGTATATCATTTAACTGATATAAGTATTTGCTAATTGATATTTAAGAAAATTTTATGACTGGAAGTGATAGGAATTTGATATTTTTAGATGACTAATTTACCACGTAAGTAAATGCGCGGGAATGTTGAATAGAAATTGTATCACGTGAAAAATAACTATCCTGTTCGGTGTTCGAACCTAAAAGTGCGGGCTAGCTTATAACAGTGTTTATCTATTATGCCCTTTTGCTGGGTAATAGGATTGGTGGTCCTAGTTTAAATTCAAACTTTGCCCCATTTTGGAGTAAATTCCACTTAAATCTTATCGAGTGATTGAAGTAGCTTATTGTAGCGTATTATCATCAGCGGCTGCAGCCGAAAGGCGAGCATACCATTGTTATAATCAAATGGCATCTAGTTTGAATATCCTATTCGTTTTTTCTTCACTTATACATTAACGCGTGAGATGAGTTTTTATTATATAATATATATATATATATATATATATATTCTGTACCTATAAGCAACTTGTCCTGACTTGATTGATTAATCAACGTCAAGCAAAACTACTGAGAGAAATTGATGAAAATCTGAATACACGTTCTTACGGTGTAAGTGAATATTAAAAAGAATTTTTTTGAAATTCCAAGTTTAGAGGGTTAAAATCGAATTAGAATTTTTGTTGAAACCCGTCTATTTTTTTATTTTTCGGTAAAAAATGAAGATATCAACTTGATTTTTGGTACGTATAATTTTTATATAAATATCTAAAAACTAATTTCTAGATTTTTAGAAATTTCATCTTGCAAGGGGTGTAGAAAGGTAAAAGAAAATTGAACTGTGATTGCAATTTTTCCCTATTTTCGACTATATTAAACGAGATATTCACTAAATTGGGGCTTGCAAATACTTTTCAGACAAATATTTAAAAATAATTTTCAAGTTTTTTTGGTTTACGATTTTTTAAGGGATGCGACGGTCTATGTATTATATATTTACAACTGTATTTCTTTTAATTACTACTTAGTTACAAAATGCCTAGATTTTGTTTAAATCATCTTAACAATTTTTGTTATGCGTGTGGTGAAGTGACGCTCATGTCCCAAAATGCGAAACCTCCCTCCATTAGTAAAAAAAGTGTTAGAACTTATTTTAAGTGTAAAGTCGGGGACCATACAAGTGCCTGGGTCCTACATATCTGTTATTTATCTTGATCTAGGCTTCTCACTGCATGGAAAAACACACTGCATGGCACACTTCAAATGTCATTTGCTATCCCTATGATTTGAAGGGAACCCAAAGGTTAATCTTCTGACTGTTATTTCGGCTTAAGAAACATTAAAGGGATTACGTCAAAATGAAAACATACAGTGGTGTACCCTAACTTGCAATCTGCAATGAGACCAGTTCCACCCTGCGAAGAATTACCCGTACCAAAGCCCCCAGAACATGTGATATTAAATGAAGAGAGCTCAGAGTCTGATGGAAGTAAGGAAGAAAAAGAAACAAATTCTGGTGATACAACTTTTGCACAAAACAGTTCTAATGAGCCTCATTTACTGACTTAAGAAAATCTTAACGATCTCATACGAGATTTAAAGTTATCCAAAAAATTCTTAAATGCTTGCTTCCCGGCTAAAAGGATGGATTCATCTTCAGAAGAATACAAAGATATGTAGTTATTGTAATCGTCAATCTGACTTTTTTTCTGAAGAAAATGGCTTAGTGTTTTTTAATGACATTTCTTCTTTATGGAGAAACTTTGTAATGAACATAACCTAACAGATTGGCACTTTTTCATCGATTCCTCTAAAGTTAGTTTAAAAGCTGTGCTTCTGCGTAATGACAATAAATTCCCATCAGTACCTGTGGCTCACTCTGCTAGTATGAAAGAAACTTATGAAGACGTTAAATTTATATTGGCTTCAATGTACAGTGAATATGAATGGAATATTTATGGTGATTTGAAGGTAATTGCACTTATTCTTGGTCTGCAGCTTGGTTACACAAAGTACTGTTCATTTTTGTGTGAATGGGATAGTAGTGACAGAAAAATGTGAAACATGACCCATTGTGTTATTCAAAAAATGTATATTTACCTCCGGTACATATCAAACTAGGATTAAAGAAAAATTTCGTCAAGGCCATGGACAATACGCCTGGTTTCATGTACATGAAACAGAAGTTTCCTAAAATTAGTGATGCAAAAAATGAAAAAGGAATATTTGTGGGTTCAAAAATACGATCACTAGTGCATGATGAAAGGTTTGAGGAACTACTAAATCCACTGAAGAAAGCAGCTTGCCAGCGTTCAAAAATGTTACTCAGAGTTTTTTGGGAAATCGAAAGGCGGAAAATTAGTGTGATATTATTAGCGATCTTATAACATCTTATAAACAATTGGATTGTAATATGTCCTTAAAAGTACACTCCTCCACTCGCAACTAGATTTCTTCCCGGAAAATTTTGACGCAGTGAGCAATGAGCACGGGGAACACTTTCATCTGGAGATTTCGCTATGGCTAATATGCTGGCCGATTATTGTTGGACCATCAAGAGGGATGCTCCACAGGCGAAATATAACAGAAAATCGTGATTTCTTAGCGAGTCAAATGTTTGAATATTGTATACTTAAGAATGCAGAAAGTATTAAAACGTTTGAAATTATAAATGCCTGTCTGTAGGAAACCATGCGTGATGGGAAAAAACCGATATTATATTTGAATTCAGGAGAAAAATACTATCAGAATCGTATATTTTTCTTCCTGAGACAAAAAAAAATATTTTTTGTTCCCTAGTTATATTAGCTAGAAATACTCGCCACTTGGCTACTGATGTTGCTGTAGATAATCTACTCGAACCACTTAAAAATGTTTAAATGGAATTAATTTAAAAATATAGCCAAGAAAAGCTGCCATTTTGGATTTAAAGTAGGAACCCCCTCATCTTACCACCCTACAAAAGGAGACCAATAAACTCTGTTGTAAGCTAACTGCCTGCCCTTCTCAGATTTTGAACCCCTGGATGAATTACAAAATAATTAGTAACTTCGGAAATTAACTATTCAGTTCGTTAAATTCAACTTGTGTAATATAAAGAGTAATAAAAGTATGTTATTATTTTAAAACATGACATTTTTGCGTTTTTTTGGTACATTTTGAGTACAACTTTAAGTACTTCATTTTTATTTTATTACATGATTAAGCAAACGTAATCAACACAAATTAAATAATATAACCTAATACCTTATGTTGTTAATTGAAATCAACATAAGAGTTCGTTGCAGTGGACTACCCTTGCCAATAATTACTTCTGCATTTCATCAAGGCATCCTTCTTCAATTCTAGCAAATGACATCCTCAGTTTCATACGTACTTTTTTACTCGTTTAAATTTAAAAAAAAAAAAAAAAAATTATTTTGTTTTGATGCTAATTTTTAGTGGCAGAAAAATGGAATACGTCTTGCAATTATTGTAGTATTAACATTATACTGTTTGCAAGCCCGCGTATGAAATTGTAATTCTAATTTTCTTATAAATGTTAATTATATTTATTTCTTTGTTAACACAATTCTATATAGTTATCAGTTTGAAAATACTTCTGCTTCTTTAATGTTATCCTACAACGTTACAACTTTATCTTAAAAAATACACTTTTAAATAAATACAGTATTTAACATTTTTTTCCCATTTTAAGCATTCATGAAAATAATTTCCAAGCATAGTATTACTAAAACGAACAGATTGAAAAGACTTTAAGAAGGTATTAAAGTCATAATACCTTTCTTTAAGAAGGTATTAAAAGGAAACAGTATGTTTTTTTTAGAAGTAAAACTACAGCTGTTTTTCTTAATAAATTTCATAGGAATCGCAATCCGTGCATCTATTATTTATTAATTGAGAACTCAACCGAGAGTGAAGGAGCTCAAAGAAATTTTTGTGATTTAATTTTAACCAATTCATAATGTGGGAGACCCTTGTGTGCTAAAACAAAGTTATCTTAATAATCTGGTTTTGGTTTTTCACGTTACATTTTAGGCTTACTCAAAAACTAAACTCATCTGATGTTTGAATCTATCCATAAAAAAAATTTAAAACATCTCGTTTCACACAATAGTTGCTACAAAAAAGCAATTGAGTGGTGTGCATAATTTTCTAATTTGTTCATCCTGCCTTATTTATGCCTATCTTTTATTTAAAATATTATTTGTTTTTTTTTTTTTATAAAATATTTCATTTTAATTAATAAATTGTATTTATACAGGTTTTCTTTTTAATAATCTTACGGTTTATTTTAAAACGGTTGCTATTTTTCTTTATTTTATTATAACGACCTCTCGAATGAAACTGTGAAGTATCCTTTTTTATTTATTTTTTCTTCCATACATATTCTATATATGTACTTTGAGCAATAAGTGACATAAATGGCAGTACGTTTGTATGGTTTGCGGGACAATTACAATTCATATCTGACCCTCATATGATATCGGTTTGTGTCATTATTTTGCGGCCTATGATATTTTAGTCAGTTGCGGTCAGACTGAAAATTGATTACTCAGTTTAATGTCATTTTTCATTAATTTTTTATGTTCATAATGTGAACTATGTCAGTAATTTATCCCATAAATATATATATTTATATTGTTTATTGAAATGTAGCTTAATACGGAATAATATTAATTATTGATTAACTACTAATTATCATTTTTATTTGAACAATTATTTAAAAATATTTATTTAATTAATATTAACATATATCTGAATTTAGATATTGTTAATGGAGTGTAACTGCGTAGTTACAGGATGTATGTGTGTGTGTGCACGCGCGCTAATTAACTTGTTATTGTTTTCGTTATGTATTCTTTTGAAGTATCGCTTTTTATTGAATATTTTTATTTTATTTTAAATTTGTTGTATAAGTCAATTTAATAAAATTTCATAATAATCGTAATTGTGAACTAAAACATTTATTAATTAATTACACATTAATTAATTCATTACTTTATGATTTATTATTAGTACTATTTATTTATTGTTAAATAATTAAATGTTTGTATTGTATACATGTTGTTTGTTAATTAAATATTAATAAAGTACAATTCTTGTAGAACCATTTGGCTGGTTGCCAAATAAAAAAAATTAAGATTGAATAATAACACGAATAAAGATAGTGAAATACTTTATTAATAAATAATAAATATTGCAATACATGTCTATAGTCATATTAGGAAGTTGTTGTCGTTATCGACGAACGGCGTATTTTTTGTGCAGGTGTTATCCAAATACGTTCAACAATATCGGCAATGAAGCACTTGCATATGAGGGATACTGGTCTTGTTTTCTTTTTATAATAAATATAATGATAAATGGTTTCGCATCTGATCATTAAAGATGCATAAAAATTTGATACTTGGCTCATTTTAAAGCTTCTTATTTTGTATATTAAATACTTCACTGACAGCGTTATAAAAATTATTTTTTACATTTTTTAGCAGTTGATTAAGAAAAGTACGCAATTTTTTCACCTCATCTTACGTAAATCATCTTTAAGACCTTACCGCGCACAAAAATAACTCTTTCTCAAGACGCATAGCGAAATAATCCCTATAATCCTGTAATTAATATACAAGAGTTGTTTATTTATTTATTTAATGACTAGAAAAATTATTATTTATTTAATTACTATGAAACTACCGCTGCTTTTCAAAATAATATCCGGCTAAATTTAAGTGCTTGTTCTATCCTTCTGTTAGCTTGCATAATCTAGTAGTAAAAAACTGTTCAGCCATTCTTGATCGTGCTCATTGTTGCAGAACTCGGTGACACGTGAAAGTCTTTGAGATGATAAAATAAAAATTAATGATGCGAGATCGGGACTGTAAGGTCGATGTGGCATTTCTCCCTCCCCTTGAACCAACTTTTAAATAGCCTCTTGTATGGGAGCAGCCGTTATCATGTAGAAGAATTACGCCTTTTAGTTGAGAACCAGGAGGTATCCTCGCAGGCTTCATTTTATTTTCTCGCATTTCACAATAGTATTTATTGTTAATTGCTCGTTTTTCTTCCAATTAATCGTGAAAAATTGGGTCTTTATATTAAAACAACGTTAGCGTCACTTCACCGGCTGACGCGTAGATTTTGAATTTTTTCCTTGGATGTTTCCGTTACATACTCTGATGTTTGGATTGCGGCTCAAAGTGATGACCATCAAGTTTCATCACACTTTGTTATTCGATCTAAATGGTAAGGTAAAACTTTCCGCTAAAAACAGAATATTAAGCTGAATATATAGCTGAATATTAAGTCGACTGTGTTGGAAATCACCTTAAGCATGTTAATTCCGGCTATCATGGATAAGGGAATAGACATTGCCGATACTCGCTCTACAAATTTCACCAATTTCTCATAATTTTATGCTTCTGATCGTGCGAGTAAGATCATTAATGCGATTTTACATCAAAGCGTTGGTTGTAACTTCATCACTGACACTTTTTCAGTCTGATTTAAACTTCTAAGAATTTTCACCGTTAATATATTTTTTATCTTACTATATTAACATCGACGTGGCTCTTAATCTTTAGATCTTTATACAGTTTGAAAATAAAAATGTAATAACAGCACGCTGTTTCCCCACGGCATATGTTTCAAACTTAGCCGACATTTTGAAATAAACGAAAGATGTTATAATTAATAAATTATTTTTTAATAGCTAATATTTTCTACGTCAGCATGCCATCTTGAACGTCAGAAAATTTATTCTATTAAATAGTTTTCCGCTGTTGCCACTTTTCCCATTATTGAACGACCCTAGCAGAAGAAAATAAAATATTAAATAAATTTAAGTTCACGTAAAGGATTTTCCAACTCGTATGTTATGTTAAAATAAAAATGCAAAGAATTCAGGTTAGAAATATCCTATTATTTGCAGTATTTCAAGAAAAGAAAGATAATCAGATAAATAGTAGATTTGTAAGATATTTAAGCAAGAGTACATTGGTGTGAACATAATGAATGTAGTACTTGTACGCTGCATCTATATGTTTAACTTTGTTATTCTTTCAAATATTAACATAAAAATTTATTTAATCAAATTACAAGTTTATATTCTCAATATTTTCGTTAATTCATAGAAAAATATTCCGTGTCAGTTACATAGTATCATTCCCTTATGCGTAATTTAAAGGCACTATAACACCTCGGTTTTTGACAAGTTCATTCATTAATTTTCATGTTATAAGTTTGTAAATATTATTAAGCGTTTATGTATGATTGTAACGTATAATTGAATTGTTTAAAGATTGTTGATTTAGTTTTGGTTGTACACATAAATATAATTGGGCAAAATAATCAGTTAAACTGTAATAACGGTATAATATTTCAGTCACCGAGTTTATAATGATCGAAATTGACTGTTCTCTATTTTTCCCTGGTTTTGTTAATTTTTTTGCGAAAAAACCATATATACATTAGTGTGATGGATTATCGTATTCCTTATATTCTTCCTTATACGAAGTAAAGTAAAGGAAGTATTGTGATCGCGAAAAATTTCGGTTTTCAGATTTCAACGGAAATATCAATTTTTACCGTCCCGGAATCCATTTTGACTAGTTTCGGCGTGACGTCTGTATGTACGTACGTATGTTTCTAGTATAACTCAAAAATGATTAGCCGTCGGATGTTGAAATTTTGGATTTAGAACTATTGTGTCATCTAGTTATGCACCTCCCCTTTTGATTGCAATCGACTGAACCAAAAGTGTCCAAAAAACACCAAAATAAAAAGAAAATTGGATTTTTGACTGTTTCTTAACTGTAGTAATAATCCCTCATTGAGAGCTTTTCAGTTATATATAATAAGTGGTACTTATTTTCATTGGTTCCAGAGTTGTAGCCAAATAAAATTTTAATTAATGTATACTTGGATCTTACAAGAGTAAGGTACATCGGTTCGAATCAGACTTAATCTCCTTTTTTTATTTTTTTCATTTAAATGTATTGATTTATTAATAATTATTAGCCTCTGTAAGTAAATTTGTGTAATAAATACCAATTTAATAATAACAATAAAATAAAAAAAATGAAAAAATATCAGAAGTTATTATTGTAATAAAATTTTATGTACTTTTCATTTAAAAAAAAAATGTCTGTGTAATTTAATAGGCGTACAAGGAAGTCATATGATGCACACATCAGATATTTTTATGTTGAATACAACGTGATCTGAAAAATCGACCTGCGTAAAAAAAAAAAAATAGTTTATGTTATCTTACATATCATTTTTAAAATATTTAAATAATTTTTATTATACATATTGCACAAAATAATGGTTATGTACATTGTAAAATATTAACGATATTATTATTAATATTTACATAAAAAAATTTAACTATCGGCGCATTAATTTTTTATAAATTTGTACCAGTGAAATTGGTAGGTTGTTAAAAATTCTAGTTCTAAACTGTATCTAGTCTATTACAATTATATCTCATACTTTTTTCTTTCAGAAAATTATTACGATCGACTTAAAGAAGATTAGTATAAAAATAAACCGCTGGAAATTAAATATTCTTTTTTCATGAAAATTGAAAATTAATTTTTTGATTTCAATGATTTTTTCGGTTCCTATTTTTTATAAGATTTTCCCGCATAATAATTCTTTTTAGAATTCCCGTAATTTTTTTTAGCTCCTTTCGATTACACCGTTTTATATGTTTTATTAAGTGTATTGCATTGCATTTTATTAGTTACGTTCAGTTTTTGGTTCACCAAAAACTGAACTATTTCAGTGGTTTATCATTGCTAAACCACTGTAATGAGATAACGTTTAATGTTTGTTATCCGAGATAGATTTACTATCTAATAGTAAAACCAGTTACAGAGGGAAATATTTAAAATTTTCAATTAACATGTAACTATTCTCTAAATAGAGATTTTATGAATAGAATTTTGTAAATCGTTACGTATTTACTACGTTATTCACATTTAAAATACCTAAAAGATACGAATTAGTAAAGCCAAACTTATTACGGGAATCTGTTAAGAATCTTTAAAAAAAAATCCAAATTAAAAACTAACTTATATCGTTCAGCTCAAAGGAAGAAGGAATACGTATAGTTTAGAAATGCGAAGTGTCATAACAGATTTTTAATTATTTATTTTTTCAGATTTTGTTTAATAGCGTTATTTATTCACTCTTGAGGACAAAATTGTATTATAGGTTTTCCGGTTGAATCCAGCGAGTAATAGTTTTTGCGAAATGGAGCATTACTATCTGAACAGTGACAGTCATATTGTCGCTATCGTACATCCACTTGTAGCTTGGTCATGATAATAATTATTTGTGTTGTGTATTCATTAACGGAATGTTCAAACATTACTACCGATTGCTTCATTTATCATACTGATTTACGTCAGTGTGCATTTGCAAAGTGGCAGATTAAGTTACAATGTTGATGTACGTAATGAAAACAGGTTTTTATTGAAAAAGATGTTGTTTTATTGAAAAAGAAGTATGTTGAACGTAAAATTGAATTGTTAATTTGCCTAGATAATCGTCTCTTTTTATTATCAGTTTTTATTTAAAAGTGAACATCATTTTAAAGAAAATAGTTTTAAAGTTTTTTTTTACGTCCTTTTGTGTACGGTACTTTTACACGAAGTTGGCTTTATTGCGTGCATTATTACATGGAAATTTTACTACCGAGTATGGAACTATGTTTTGCCGTATATCGCTTTATTCTGCTCTTTGAATAAACATCCAAACTTTTCAACAACAGTCTTCGTAAAAATAGTACAAGTAAAACAGTTGAATATTAAACTCTGATGATTGCCTTCCGTATTTTGAAGTTGAGTACATTATTAATATTTCTGTAGTATCGTTTATAAAGATTTTGCTGTTCTTTAACAAGTTTCAGTTCAAAATTAATTTTGTTCTTGAGTAGGAAAGTAGAGGAGTCTTTCTCATGGTTACAGGTACGAAGTAGTATAAGCTATAGAGTCTTTCAAAATTTGCTTTGAAAATTTTAAAACGGATAGAAATTTATTCGTAACACTTACAAAATCAATTAAAGTTTAATTTTGTTTCAAAATATGAACATTTTCATTTAACGGTCATTTTGGTTCGTGTGATTACCGTTGGTGTTTCGGCCGATATCCCAACTAAAGTAGATATCTTTCAAAACAAGATTCAGCATAAATGCGTCGTCACTTCTGCAACTGTAATAGTGATTCGATTTTTAAATTCAGGAAGATTGTAAGATAAAAAACAGAATACTTCTTTAATGAAATGTACATCAAAAGTAAATCGTTTAGCGTTAAATCCTGGAAGGAAATTGGCTTGTAATTCTGCCAGCACAATTACCAATTCACCGACTTAGGAAACGGTTGTAGGGAAATCCAAGATTTTTCTTGCAGTAGCATCGTTTTCTGAAAGTAAAAGCGTGCTTTTTGGCCTCTTGGATATCTGCAACAAACTTTTGAATGAGAATATTTGTTTGTATATCCGATATTGCGATAATATCAGGTAAAAATAACGGCTTGTAAATTTTATCTTTGCTAGGATTACAAAAGACATTCATATTCGGATAATGAACATGCGATTCATGTAGATTTTCGCTGTTTGTCTAGTTACATTGTTTCGCTGTTTAGTTATGTGCCTTTATCGTAATCCATTTTCAAATGTTGTACGATAATGCGTGAATGAAATTAATTATTGGCATAACGAATTTAATATATATATATATATATATATATATATATATATATATATATATATGTATATTATGAATTATAATTTATTCGTTGGAATTTACCAATCGTTTCATACAGATTACCAAACACGTTTGTTTAATTGATGTTTGTTTGTAGAGTAGAATGAGACCTTAGAGCTTGATCAATTGGGGTATTTTTTGGTCATCAGTAATACAAATTCGTCTTCCAATATTAATATTATTAATGTTTACGCGCATAAATTGTTTTGTTTCACTGGTCCTTAGTCCGCTGTTATTTACAACGTGTAATTTTGTAACAAATGGGCCAGGTGTTGAGTATGTCACTACAGACAACTGCTTTCTACACCTGGTTTAAGTAATATATTGTGGTCGACCCCTAATACATAACCCTGATACTATATTGACGAAACTATTTTTATGAGTGTCACCCTCTTTCATTTTAATTTATCCTTCCTATTATCCTTTTAACGTAAATGAAATGTGTACTATTTTATGCATGTACTAGCCGGGCAGGGGGCTTTATTTCCTCGATCGCCGATAAGTACATTATCCTCATGTTTTTGATAAATAATTATAATTAAAGCTTGTTCATTACTACCAGTAAACGGTAAGTACTGTACTATCAGTATATTGTAATTTCTTTAGAGCAACAGTTTGGTCAGCACAGGACTCCAAACTTTGAATGATCTGAAGTATGCGTGTTTCAGATTATCCGGCCACCATCTTAAAAGTAGTAGTTATAGCTTTTACTTGTCCGTACTGGTAAAAAATATTTGCACGGTTCTTAGCGTTACCCAACAAACACCACGAGGAAGTGACCGTACTTCGTTTCTCTCTCTCTCTCTCTCTTTTTTTTTAGTCAAATATCCTGAGCAGGTGCAGCCAGTCGCGTCGAACATACAGTAACATGGGTAGTGAATGTAATGTTTGAGCCGCCGCGCTCTACAACGCCATAGTTAAAGCAACTTTGATCGATAACCAAAAAATATACCTAAAAAGACAGAGACTTTTTTTTTGTAGAAAATTTAATTTCAAATACTGCAAGGGCTCCCCGTATTCGACTTGACCACAGTAAAGTTGAATATCGGCAAGTAACTTAATCCGCCGGCCTCCGTGACGCGAGTGCTAGCTTCTCGGCCTTTCATCCGGTGGTACCGGGTTCGAATTCCAGTCAAACATGGCATTTTCACACACTACAAATCATTCACCTCATCCTCTGATGCAATACCTAACGGTGGTCCCGAAGGTTAAAAAAAGCAACAATCCGGCTGTTACCGCCGCAAGCTATTTAAACGGCCACCATTTTGTGACGGTGAAACATTTCGTAACAGCAATAGTTCTGTGTTCATTCCAGATGTAAAAACTATGTTCATGCGAAATTTGAACTCATTTAGTTGAATAGTTTTTGCATTAATGAGTTACTAGTTTTATATATATCAGATTATTATGGAATTCATTCCTTAATTATTACGATTCGTGAATTTTGTTGCAATAAATATTTTTAAAAAACCAAGCATGTTTATTACAGCCATTTAATTATGTATAACTTAAATTGTAAATAAATTTAGGCACATTGTTGGATGTAAATACTCTTAATTGAAACTGAGAAACTTTATAAACCATTTTAGATAGTTTTAATGTCTACCAATCATTTATTTATATATATATTTTTTTAATGTAATATGTATAAACATTGTTAGCACGCATTACGTTTAATTCTATTACAGTTGAGATGAATTAATAACACGCAGTATTAATAATTCTATATAAATATATTTTAAAAAATTAGGACGTTGAACTTTATATATGAAGTCTTCAAGAAAGTAGACAGAATTTTTTTATTTTTAACACCGATTTTTATTAAAATGAATTGTTTGTTGATTGTAAAAAAAAAAGATTACACGATAGTTACAATATCATCTTGAGCAATGGGAATGTTGTTTAAATGTTATCTTTTTTATATAATTTCTGAAAACGAGATTGATTATATACGTACACTTTTAAATACTTTTATGTGTATACTCATACATATATATATATATACATACACACACTCACACACTCACACACACACTCTCACACACACACACACACACACACACACACACACACACACACACACACACACACACACACACACACACACACACACACACACACACACACACACAAATTACAGGTATCTTTTTTCGTAACATAAACCAAATTTAAAATATTCACAATAAAGATTAGTCTTTTTTAACAGAATATAACTCTTTTTGTCTTTTTTTACAATTTAAAAATTACTATTTCACTTATGCATGTTTCAAATTCGTTTTAGAACGGTATTTGTATAGTATATATTTGTATATATAAAAATTTTTAATTTCTTTTATTTAACTACCTTACCGTACATGGAAAGAAATATTTAATATTACGTTTGATGATGATTAGATGCGTTGAATAACAACGCATAACATGCCTTATTTGAACCTAGGTCAGTGGAATTAAACAAGTAATGTCCATCTATTTCATTTTTCTTAATGTTTATGATTTATGCGTATCGTAAATAATGTTAAGAAATAAGCGAATATGGCAGATTTACAAAAATGTGATTTCCTTGAATTTTTATCGCTACCGTTTATTAGATAATTTTTTCCGCTTAGCATTTCATACCTAAATAAAGAAGAAAGAAATATGCGATACATCGAATTATGTATTTAATTAAGTAATGCAATCGTGAGTAAAAAATGTTACATTAATTAATTATTTATTTATTTTTTGTTCTGTAATTGCATATTATTATTTATTATTTTATTTTTTAATATTTATCGAGATTAAAGAGAATTTAATATGTTAGAAAACTTGATGGTGCGGATCAACGGAGACTTAATTAGGGACTTATGCCGCTGTGAGTGTAAGATGAGATAAAAGGATTTATCCAACCTCAACGGGCTTTAATAAGCGGTTCTATATACACGGTTTAACAGATTCGAAGTTTGAAAACGAGGGGTTGTCTTGATAGGGGTTCGGCTTAATTCTGTCAGAGAAGAATAGACTGGATTCAGGAAGCCGCCTTGCACAATGGTTTATGTACCAGAAGTTTACACGATAGGCGTCATGCACAAGAATGTGATGTGACCTTGAGACTGTTGTAGGATTACGTCGTCTCGAGTAACATTGACTGGCTCTAGTCTTATTGTAGGACTTTGGTAGTTAGAACTCGGCGTTGTTTACGAACGGTAAAAGGATTAAACTTCATCGTTATTATCGTTCGATGACACAATACGGCCAACAGGCAACCTGAACCGGTGACTTGTCTTTGACGTGTAATTAGTCTTTATAGTTAATTTCACATAAAGCTAGAACGGAACTGCTAATATTTTGTTCCTTCACTGTTCTGTTTATCCAGAGAATTGTTATTTTCTTGCAGTAATACGTGGCATGCAACAATCATATTACATATTACATTCAAGCGATTCCTTTGTATTAAAGTTGTAAGCTACTTCATTCAGTTAAATTAATTAATGTATAATAAATTACATTTTTGTTTGTTTATGTATTAAGTTACTTAAGTAACTGTACTAAATCTTTTTTTGTTAGTTCCAAATTTATCTAGCTCATAATTCGATTCCGATCTCAAAATAAATTTTTAATACGTTTAGAGGAGGGGAAAAAAGAAAATAATCCTGTATAAAGTAGAAAGCTGTTGTTTCTAAATGGCATAGACATTTGTCAGAAATAAAAATCGATGATAATAATAATGACTGCAATTTAATTCTAGTAAATTTTACTTTCCTGCCATCATACCTCTACAGCTATTCTGCAAGAAGGAAATATAAAATTTTAATTAATGAATAGTTGGATCTTACAAGAGTAAGGCACAACGGTTCGAATCAGACTTAATCTCCTTTTTTATTTTTTTCATTTAAATATATTGATTTATTAATAATTATAAGCCTCTGTAAGTAAATTTGTGCAATAAATACTAATTTAATAATAATAATAAAATAAAAAAATGAAAAAATATCAGAAGTTATTAATGTAATAAAGTTTTATGTACTTTCATTTTAAAAAAAAGTCTGTGTAATTTAATAGGCGTACAAGGAAGTCATGTGATGCACACATCAGATATTTTTATGTTGAATACAACGTGATCTGAAAAATCAACCTGCGTAAAAAAAAAAATATTTTATGTTATCTTACATATCATTTTTAAAATATGTAATAATTTTTATTACACATACTGTACAAAATAATGGTTATGTACATTGTAAAATATTAACGGTATTAATATTAATATTTACATAAAAAAATTTAACTATCGGCGTATTAATTTTTTATAAATTTGTACCAGTGAAATTGGTAGGTTGTTAAAAATTCTAGTTCTAAACTGTATATTTCGCTGTAACCTAGTTTTTGTTTATTTATTTACATTTTTGTTGGTTTTATCGCTTAGATAGAAAGAATATTGTGATCGCGAAAAATTTCGATTTTCAGATTTCAACGGAAATATCCATTTTTAACAATCCTGAATCCATTTTGACTAGTTTCGCGTGACGTCTGTACTACGTACGTACGTATGTATCTCGCATAACTCAAATGCGATTAGACGTAGGTAGTTGAAATTTTTGATTTAGGACTGTTGTAACATCTATCTGTAGTAACACGTCCTTTTGTTTGCAATTGACTGGACCAAAAGTGTCCAAAAAAGCCCAAAATCCAAAGTATTTAGATTTTGGACTTTATCTAAACTGCAATAATTAGCCCTCATTCAGAACTTTTCAACGATTTATCATAAGTGGTACTTATTTTCATTGGTTACAGAGTTATAGCCAAATAAAATTTTAATTAATGATATATTTTAATGTTACATGGGTAAACATTGGTTCGATTCTGATTTCATCTCCTTTTTTTAACTTTTTTTTATATTTAAATAGATTGATTTATTAATAATTATTAACCTCTGATTGTAAAGAAAGTTTTACAATAAATAATAATTCGATGATAACAATAAAAAAAATATGAAAAAATATCAGAAGTTATTAATGAAATAAAATTTTATGTACTTTTCATTTAAAAAAAAGAATGTGTATATGTAATTTAGTAGGCGCATAAGGAAGTCATGTGGTAACCACATCAGATTTTTTAACTTATTTGTATGTTTTTCTTATTTTCTGTTTAATTTTCAAAATGATAATTCGTTAATTAAATTTAACGGCTTCTTTGCTTCACAGTGGTAATATTTTTCATCAAAATTTCATGTAGGTTAATACATTTTTAATTCATCTTATCTATAATTTTCACCCTTTGACCTCAATAAAATAATGATTTATTCATTGAGTTTTATGTGTAGAAGTCTGCTGCACTTGTAGATTTACATTTATTTTAATGGTCATATTAATAAATATCTACTCTACATTTTATCGGAATGATCATTTTTTTTAAAGAGAATAAAAACTTCTAATAATAATAATAATAATTCACGTCGTCCCTAAAATATTCAAGGTTACACTTTTATGTGAAGCTGTCGCCTACTCTTATCTGGTTAAGACATTATGTTGTATTTTGTTTGCTGTATCTGTTATTTATTAATTATTCACTGCTGAAAGGAATGCGATACAATAAATATCACGATTAAATTTAATGTTTACTGAAAACTTTTATTTCTTTGGCATCATAGTTCAAGAGCTACGCTGCAAGAAAGAAAGTCTGGTAATCATGGGGTATAGATTTTTCATGTTTTATTCTGGAACCCAAAAAAACAAAATAGGGGTATTCATACGTATGTACGTCAGTTGGCGTGTTTGAACATTAATAACTTTTGACTCGACAAACCAATTTTGATGAAATTTGACACAGAGATTCGTGTATGTGGAACCAATATGTTGGTAAATGTTTGGAGTCAATATCTCCAGGGAATGGAATAACTAGTGTTTTGGGTCAATTTACTCAAAATTTTGCAAATATAACCGATTTTATATTAAGCTAAGTTACATGCTTGCATGCTTATCTTACAATTTTTAAAGGTTTTGGCCCCAGATTCTCCCCTTTCCCGAAAAATCTTAAAAAACTGTCTTTATTAATATTTTTTACCCGAATTTTTTTTTTATCTCTTCCTAGGCTTAGTAGTAATATTAGTGCATGTGATTCAAAAAAAAAAAAATACTTACAGGTGGGGGAGCCGATCAAAGTAAAGATTATAAATTTCTTGAATTTTTTATAAAATATTTTTTTTTTAAATTCATTTATTTTTTGTTTATTTAAACTTTCAATGATACCATTACATTTTTGTACAGTTTTCTGTGGAATTTATTTTAGTTTCTTTCATTTAAAATAGTAAACAGAATAATCAAAAAAATAAAATATACCGATTTTTTTTATAAACTTTTTACTTCCTTGTACGAAGTATTGTGATGGCGAAAAATTTCGGTTTTCAGATTTCAATGGAAATATCCATTTTGACTAGTTTCGGTATGACGACATCTGTACGTACGTATGTATGTGTGTTTGTATCGCATAATAACCATTAGCCGTAGGATGTTGAAATTTTGGATTTAGCACTATTGTAACATCTATTGTAACATCAGGGGAGTTGTGCACCTCCCCTTTTGATTGCAATCGATTTGACCAAAGATGTCCATAAAAGCCCAAAACTAAAAAAAATATTGGATTTTGGGCGTTTTCTTAACTGCCGTAATAACCCCTCATTGAGAGCTTTCCAACAATATATCATAAGTGGTACTTATTTTCTTTGGTTCCAGAGTTATAGTCAAATAAATCTAATTAATGAAATATTTTGATCTTACAACGGGAAGGCACATCGGCTCGAATTCGGCTTCATTTCATTTCGTTTGTTTAACTTGTTTTTAATTTAAATATGTTGATTTATAATAATTATTAACCTGTGATTGTAAAAAAGTTTTACAATAAATAATAAAAAAAGTTATTAGTGAAATAAAATTTCTTGTACTTTTAAAAATGTGTATAAGTAATTTAATAAGCGTATAAGGAAGTCATGTGGTGTCCAGATACGATTTTTTATTTTCTTAAACATTTAGTGATAATTTTTAGTAAATTTTCATAATAAATTACCCCTACTTCAAAAAAGAAATCTTAGGTAATTTTTTAGGTATCATTATTTTTCCGCTATAAGAATAAATAACCAATACAGGAGATTATTACAACTTTGATGTCTGCCTTTTTTTTTAAGTAGGAAGGATTTAGGTATCTTTCCTTTAAAGACAAACATTTAATCCTTTTTAACTTATACATTAACTCTCATTTCTAGGTTTTTGTGCATAAAACTTATTAAGTGAAATTTTCTCCTAGTATTTTTTGCAATAAATAAAAGAATGGGGAATTAACAAACGTTATTTTTTTCATATTTATCACAACGTAAGACGTGTGATTTTAAACATGGTTAACGCTGTCATGATAAGCATGAATTAATTAGCTTAGGGTGGACTTAATGGTTGTTTTTTATTTCCGTCTTGTACGTAAGTTACTACATGTCCAGAACTATTGTTAATTGAATGAAACAATTAACCAACAGGAAGTTTATAGATCTAGCTGTTAATGGTGTCAGGCGTGACATTTTATGCATTCTATTCATATTATAGCGAAAACTCGTTTGGACGACAATGCGCATACTAAATTTTGCATGTCCGGATTGGACACCGTTATCAACATTTACCTGTTATCTAAACAATACATTGTTATTTGCTCTAATTTTTTAATTTAAGGGTTTTTTAGTTTTTTCGCTTGTTAATTTATTTATACATAATATATAATTCATTTTCATTTACGCATTGGATGAATGCGTAATTAATTATAAAGTAAAAATGTAAAATGAAAAACCTTTTTATTTATAAAAATAAATATACTAAACTTAAATATATTTAAAGATTGATACATTTTTAACTTAAGATGTTAAAGACTGAGATATATGAAATTATTGCTTACAAATCGAACACGATAAATAGCAATCATTCTTGTGGAATATTAATATTAATATGACTGATTTATCTACGGCATAAATAATCAGTTTTTGATTCTGTTTTCCATTAATGTTTTCATCTTTTGTTTTACCTTTACGCTATTTCGCCGACTTCCATGGTGATGTGAAAACGTGTCTGTCTTTCATCCGGAAGGTCATAAGTTTGCATCTTTATCAGACATGGCATTTTTATACGCTAAAATAATCTCAGTTCCATATAAACAGGTACAGGCTTTGAGCTTAAGTGGTGAATTAATTAAGCTATTAGGTATTTTATTTCCTTTAATGGTTATTCTCATTTCAAGGATTTTTGTTACTCAAGATACATGTTAAACACTCAGTCACCTTTAAATTGACCATTGTTGGTAGTGTCCGTAGATTTTTTATTTTTTTATTTTATTTTACCTCCGGGACCATCGTTAGGTATTACTTTAGAGTATGAGATGAATGACAATTTTTGTAGCGTGTGAAAATGCCATGCCTAACCGAAATTCGAACCCGGGATCTCTGGATAAAAGGCTGAGACGCTACTACTTGCGCCACGGAGGCCGGCAGTTTTTTAACTTTTTTTTTTTTTTTTAATTAACAGCAAGTACAATAACCCATCACAAAGTTCCATTTTTCTTTGCGATCCGTTTAATCACCAATTTAATTAACATTTGAGATTTTTTTAACCGTATTCCAGAATTGGGATTGGGTGGTTCAATTTTCAATATTTACCACTAAAATAATTTGTTCTTCCACGCGTGTTTTCCATTTGTGTTTCTTTCATTTAGAAACCTCTGGAGGACTCGAAAGGAAAAAACCGGCGTTTGCATAATTGTTAGCCTTACAAGTCAATGTTCCTCGTTTTATTGATTGTGTATTAAACAAATAAGTATGCAGGAACTAGGGAAGGATTAAACACAAAAAAGCCGAAGGCGCTAAATCGAAGGGCAACTATAATTGCATTCAGATATGTATATCATCACGTATAGGTATTTTATTAATAATATTGTTATGGAGTCGGGCCGTTTCATGTACTCATATTGTTAGCAATATGACGTGAATACTAATATACCTACACAAATGTAAGCACGTGTTAAAGGTATGCGTCTATAATGCATGATGCTCATCCTAATGGAGACTCATGGCCATCCTGCCAAGCCAACACTCCTAGACGGAAGCTCTCCTATCGTTTACAGAACAAGTGTCCCAAATAGATTTTACGGGATTTAACCGGCTATTAAAGTTACAACATGTTTTATATTTCTCAATAAAGAGGGCCACTTTAAAATGAGTTCTGCTTTTCTTAAGGATAACTTCCCCCACCATTTTCCATGACCTTAGCAAAGAGTCTCCTCTAACTATTCATCATCGAAGATTACTTTGATGTCATCCGTCCGTTCTCACTCACGTATCATATCCCATATATACTCGTACAATTACTCTGTTACAAAATTACGTGGGGGATGTGATACATCCCTCACGTATCACTTCCATAAAACTGATATTTTTTCCCTTTTTGTTGATTTCGCCAGATGTCCCCCTATTCACGTCTTTATACCCCTTATTAGTGATGTTATTTTAAAGTGTTCGTTGAGGTTTTACAATTCATTAGTCGTCTTTTTCTTTCAAAAATGGATAAATTACTGTTCTTATATGTGTTACACAAGGCTCTACAAGTATTTTCAAACGCAATTAATTTCTACTTATTCTGTTCAGTTAGTCTCCGACACTTAACTACCACACATCATCCCTAGGAGTATTGTAGTAGTCTTGTGTGCTGAAATACCTTAGGTTAAATTTATAACAGTACAAATTATTTACCCTTTATAATAGCTTTTTTTCCTTTTTTTCGTTTAACCTCCGAGTCCACAGTTAAGCATTACTTCAGAGGATGAGATGAATGATTTATAGCGTGTGTGAAAATGCCATGCCTGACCGGGATTCGAACCCGGGACCTCTGCGTGAATAATAGCTATGTAGCCAAAACATAACCTATTATATATATATAGAAATTTTTGATTTTCGTAATTCTCTGTATTGATATGAAACGGGATATTTATAGTATATAATTTTCAAAAAAACTTTTGTATCATTTTAAGCTGATTAATTTAAATAAAGAGTACACAATTAACCAGCCGTGTTTAAAATCAGTTGTAAAGTATTTGAATATCTATGAATTTATTTATCTCATCCCTCATTGTAAATACAAACAAATTGTTTGCAATTATAAATGTAAATCAGTGTAATCCGCCAAAATAAAACATACATTGTAAGAGTTGTGGGTTGCGGTAAATTTTTCAGTATTTATTGTCGAAAATGAAGAGCTGTTGCAGTTAATAATGAAGAAAATACGACAGATCGTTGCAATTTAATTTAAAAAAGGTTTTATATATATATATATAACGTTTCAGTTACTGTAAGTTGATATGGGCAGTATGTGTAACAAATGAAATAAATAAACTGCACTTAAGTAATTTAATTTTCTGTTACAAAGTAATTGTACATAATATTTCGTTTACATTACTTCTTTTACAGTAGACGCGTAGTTTGTTTCGTTAATTTCATTTAATTGTTCTGTTAGTGTTTATTTTTATTAGTTTATTATTTTACTTTAATTAAACGATATAATTTAATATCAAACATTAATTTAGTGATTTTATTTTTTGAGATTTTACTCTCCCATTTAATTTATCGATTTCTTTCGCTAATAACAATAAACTTTGATTTCAAAAAATACATTTTTGATTCTTATTTAAAAACTTGATTTTATTTTTATTGGTAAGTCAAAAAATGTAAATAAATATGTTTCTAACTTTTATTTTCATATATTTAAAAAATATGTTTTTTAAAAATATTATTTTCAGACTCTTTCACAAAGATTTTGAAGTCCTTGGTGATTTCAAAACTAATGTAATTTCATTTTTAATCCTGTTTTATTAATGACATTTTTTCTTGAGTTTCAAACGGAACTCAATTAGTCTGTATATAAAGGAGCCTACCTAAACTGTGGCTTTTAAGTACAACAGAATAGCAATTTATGGTTTTGTATAAAAGCAACATTCTACCTAATATACTTATAAACCGTTCTATTAAATCCCTCTGGAAGATAATGACTAAAAGATGGCGTGCATTAAGTGGTGAATAATGGATAATAAATTTACATCAATACGAATGATAAGATGTACAGAAATGGTTTAAATGCGTTCAGTTCAAGTGACGTTTCACAGTTATATTAGCTAAATTTCTACCTTCGCTATATAAATATTGTCTTGCAACGATAATTCCATCTCGTTGTGCTACGCTCTGGATGTGTATACGCACGCACGCTTGTGTGTACCGGTATACTAAGCTCTTTTTGTTTCGATATTTACTAACCACGTTTCTGTTTTCTGAAACTTTTGATTTATAACTTAAATGGTCGTCAAAAACGAAAAACCAAAGGAATTAAAAAATTTAATTCCAAAAGGAATTTATTTAGAACCTCTGAAATGTGCTAATCAAAAGTGTTCAAAATATCCTATTTTAACAAATTAATTTTTTCTTCTGTTCTTTGCCAAATTTTTTTGAGACCAATCGATACTGGTTTTTAACCCACTTTTTTTCAATTCATAGATATTTCAGTCAAGAATATTTATTTTAAAAGATTACAATTACTTAATATTGTAACTGAAAAAAAAATTCTTTGCTAATAATTGCCACATTAATTTTTCCAATTTAATGAATATTTATTAATAATTTTTAAAAAGATTTCGGGAAGAGCGTTTAATAAGTTTTTACCAATGATTGTAATAGGATTTTTTGATGGGCTTTAAGTAGTTGTTTTATATGTTTAATGATAACAAGCGTAATGATAACTTTAATGGTATGTAGTATTTTATCTTTTATTCTATTCAATCTTCTACAAGTATTTAACTTTTCTATAAAAAAAAAAAACTATTGACAACCATTGGTCGCGCGAATTTGAGATTCTGTGTGTATGTATGTGTGAAAGTCCTCGTAATATTCAATTTCTATTTTTTTGCATGTTATTAGGAACTGTTTAACCTAGTATCATGAAAGTTTTCTCCAATAACTTGTGAAACAAGTGAATTTATTTGATATTGTTTTAAAATGTGATGGGGTTACTATAAATCAAAGACAGTTGTACTTAAATGAAAATTCTACTTGTTCGACGTCTTAACTTTTGAAAAAGAAGATCAATATGTATATATATTATATAAACACAATTTAATGTTTCTTGGAAAAAGACTTAAAAAAATAATTTTGACCTCCTATAAAATGAAATTTTATTTTCTATTTTTCGACTGTTTAATTACATCAATTTGAACATTCATGAACATTTGAGAAATTTTCTGTTCTATTTAGATAGATTTTTCTCCCAGACCCACAATTAACTATGAACACGGTTCCGGGAGGTACCTTTGCCTATAGTCGCCAGACGAGGGAAACGCCAGGCCCGGCTTTGCCGTTCCCGGCCTCCATCACCAAGCAACCTATTCAGATAGGTTGTAAACAACATTTTACACTTAAAAATAGTCCAGCGATCTTTTCTAACTTTTTTATTACGACAATATATCGATTTATATGCTTTTAAAACTAAATTTAGAGGGATGAAGATGTAGTTTCCGTTTCTTGATTCTGAGTGTTAGGGTATCTTAAAAAAAAGAAGAAAAATTTAATGTGTTGGTAGAGCACAATTTGTTATGATTTCACTGTTTTTAGTTACGTTTTATGATTTTTTACTATATAGACACAAATAATAATCTTAATCAGAAGTCATTGCTTGCGAATAAAAATAATTTTATATAACAGTTACACTTATATTTTATTTTTAACTATATCGCATTTATTTTAATTATTTCCTTTTGATATGAGAAAACTAAGTTCATAAGAATTAGGATAAAAGGTAAATTTGTACTTTTATCAAAATGTTGAGGAAGTTCTGTAACATCGTTTTAGATTTTAGTTTTATATCTGAATTAATAATGTAAAATTTCAGTTAATATTACCTAGCTACTATTATATTTGCCTTAAATTGCATTTTGGTTCCATTTATCTCATATGTTTTCTGTTATCAGTATCTTTCTTATGAAGACAAATTGTAAAAGAAAAGTTTATCGTCAAGTTACCTAGATGGTTAGCATGTATTCAGTCGCAGCGTGCAAAACGGTTTATTTTTAGAAGGTTGTTTTCTTGTTCCGTTTTTGTCAAAGCGATTATTTTGTTTTTCTCTTTGAATTAAACGTTAGTTCGGTGTAACAACATAAAACTCCACGTGCGTCTGACAAAAAGTAAAAAATGAACTTAGCACGTGTGCCCAATTTTGCACGTGCTTCACCTCCGCTAAAAAGAAGGAAAGAAGAGAGGAATTTTACATGTATATTTCCAGTAGCGTAACTTTAGTGGTTGTTATGGTTCCACCCGGTGAATGAACAAATGTTTTATTACAATTTTTTTTCTATTTTTGAATATTTTGCTTTATATTATGCTTGTAAATGATAAAAGGCAACGCAGTGTTACGGTATGAAAAAGAACATTATGAGATTTTCCTGGTTGTACCAATAAAATTTAGTTAATCTTGATTTTGGAATTGCGTTAACAAAATTATTAAATTAATGTTAATTAAATTGAAGAAGATAATTTGTTAACACTGTAAGGTGTAGTATACTGTTTTTTCTAATTATTAGAACCTAGAATTGCCTAATAATGATTTAAATATGTTGAAAGATAGTAGCGAAATGTATCATGACTTTTTAAACAAATCTTCGATTATGTTTCATTTTTTCAACTTTTAATCTCTGATGATGTTGAATACATATTATTGATCACGCTGATGGAAATTTAAAAAAAAAATAAAATGGAACTTGTTGTGTGTAAAGGCGTTTTTTAAACTTTTATTTTACAAAAGTAAAGGTTTAGGTATTAAAAAATATTTATTTAAAAAAAAGAACTTTTTCTAAAAATAAGAGTACATTAGGGATTGCGTCACTATTTAACATTAAAAAATCAGTCTGTTTTCGTTTATGTTTTAAGATAGAACCATAATGTTATAGAAGTCAGTAACTTAAATATTATGGCTTAAGCGTACATAAATTGTTTATATTTTGCCATGTTTCAGTTTTTATATTTATAAATGGTATTTTTTTGTCATAAAATATCGCTAGCTAAAAATAAATAAACCATGGTGTCTCCCTTCCATTCATGATGTTACACATACAAATATTTGCACATCTTTTGTTTTGCGTCGGAATGAGATTGAAATTACATTTTGTGAACCGAGGATTTACTTGTTACAATAGCTGCTTTAAGATTACTGATGCACTGACAATCTGTTGTTAAATTTTTAGGATTTGCAACAAATATTTAGAGAAATTTCTTTAAAATTTGCTACAGGTTTTTCTGTAATTTGAGCGAAAAATTACTGAATTACTACTTTATACTTAAAGTATTGATGTTAATTATGAGATCTAATTTACAAAGTAATTAAATTATTTAAAGTTATAAACATTTCATTTTGTTTTGTTTTACTTCGTGTGTCAATTTTACATTTGGGGTTATAACAAAAGAAAAGCAGTTGAGGTAACAACCGCCAGTGTCATTTACTTTCTCTGTGAATAATGATGTTTATAAAACCAGCTATTGTGATCAGCTAAATGTAGTTAATTTGTCGAGCTAAATTATGTCAGTAGTCATTTGGCTTGATAATATGCTGCTGTTATAGCTTTTTCGGTTCAGTGTATAAGTCAAAATAAACCAGTTATGTTGTCTCTTTTCACTGCCAAGAAACTTTCTGTTTTGACTAGAACTTTTAACTTTTTGTCTGTTTACTCGTGTACATATTTCCAATGGCATATAGCCATTGGAAATATGTTCTATCTGCCAGTTAAAAAATGCAAGAGAAATCAGGTATTTCTTATTATTTATGCTATTACGAATAAAGTTAAGATGAGTTCAATTAAGTAAACTATAAGTTTACGAGCGCTATCTTATTAAATGAATGACATTCGCCCTTTTTATAATAAATTAGGAGTAAATTATTATTTAGAGAGGTAGTAAACTAATGAATAAATGTATATTTTTCTTTTGATATATATGTATACATTCAGGTTTGACAATATAAAAATTGTACTTCCCACTAAGTCATATTTATGTGATAATCTTATACTTTCATTTTTTATAGTTGTTGAATTTACTGACATTTCAAACTACGATTACCTACTGTTCAGGGAGAGACGATTGCCGTCTACTGGTGCAGAACTGTCTGCAGTATATTTTCTCGTAGAAAATGTGATCGACTATCCGTTTACTTATTTCTAAACATTTTATTTTCTCCAGTAGTGTATTTTCTTTTCTAATGATGTAAAAGTCCCTTTTTTAAATACGAATTATACTTTCAATCCCTTTTTTATTTATTTTATGTATATAAGTATATTTATTCTATTATATATTAAATTTATGATTTATTATAGTAATAACAAAATTACATGAAAGCAGAAAAACGTTTTTGAAAGAAAATTCCTTAACTTGTTTATGATGTATCTTTGAATAGACAGAAGTATTTACTGATATACTCGTTTTTTGATTTTGATAATATGTTAAATTTGTTTGTCCTTAATTATTTAATTCAATTTTTAAATATTCCTCTTTTGTATCATTCTTCTGCTATATGGTACAGTTTGAATAGATTAGATAAGATTACCAACTGATAGACACATATTCAATGATAATAGGAGTTAGTGGGTAAGGATTGGATAGCGATGCTGACCTTTAAATAGATTATAGTAGATATTATAATAATGTCCCGCCTAAAATAAATTAATTACCCTCATTTAAATATTTAGGACAAATCTGAGCGTTCAGTTAGATTGAGAACACAGAGTTCGTGTAGGCGTATTTAAACACTAACCAGTCCTTAGAATGAGTTAAACGTTAATGAACTGTAACGACCAAAGTATATGGATAATCATGTATAGTTTCAAGTAATTATTCCTTCAAGTAGATTTGACTACTACCCTGAAATATTACAGTACAAATCTATCATCCTTATGCGGGTATTATGATGGTAAGCAGCTGCAAAACAATCAAATTTTCTAGTAATTTAATATACATATTGATTAATTCATTAATATATTCTCTGTACCGACGTTTGCCCGATTACGGATATCGTTAATATTTGTTTTTTTATTATTATGAGGAAGATTTGGTGATAAAATGTCAGAATTGTTGTGAATTGAACTCAGGATTGAATGAGAAGCTAGTATGATGATCATTACACCAAACTACCTGTCTCTTATAAATATTAATGTAATGAACTTTTATATTCTGATTGTAATTTTATTAACATTAGAATTCATTTTATTAAAAAAACTGAACATTTTTTATGATTACTATTAAAGAATGTGTATACATTAGAAAATACTGTTCGTTAACTGTGTATGTGTTAGCTAGTATAACTTTTTGTATCGCATTGCAAATACACTTCTTGCAAAATGATATTTATGCATTTCAGTAAACATGATTATTTCTGTATTGTTTAGCATTGCATTTTCGGTAATCAAGGTTGACTAAATTTGTTAATAGATAGTATAGCTGTAGTCCTTGACTGATGAAACTACCTTGAAAAAATTAATTTAGGGTAACTCCAAACACGATTAACATTCATCTAAATATCATTCTTTTTAAGTTTTAACAATATCATAAGATAAAAAATGCTTGTAAATAATTTTTATGTCGGTTGAATCGTATCTTAAATTACTGATAATTTTTTTTGTATTAACGTATATGACGTAATTATTCTACTTGATTGTGTATTATTAAATTTATTTATAAACCGCTAAATTAAACATTTTTAAGAATTGACTATCTTCTTTGATCCTTAAAATATTATTTTATTCTTTGAAATTTTATCATATTTTTTTTTCTATTTATTGGTTTATTTATTTTACTTCATTTGAATAACTGTGAAGACACAACGAACAGGAGGTTAGTATTATAAGAATAGTTTAAAAAATAAATTATTTTAATACTAACTACATATATACGAAGTATTTAATAGAATACTTACAAGAGTACTCACATGCTAAAAAAGAGATCCAGGAACATACCCGAAAAAAGATTATGTACATATAGTGTAGGCAAAAGTCACAGTTAGTTGTACAGGAAAAGCGAACATTAAGAAAAAAGTAATTTTTTTCTTTAAAAAAAATAAACGTATTTAAGCGTAAACGTATTATAACGTATTAAACGAAATGAACAGTAACTAGAAGTCGAATGTCATCAATAATTTTCTATACCTAATTAAGTTTAATGTAACAGAGAAATTTCCATTAAAAGTACGGTTGTATGGTACCCGTACGGTTGTACGATTTCCAAATGCACTATATATATATTTATACAGTGCATTCGGAAAGTTGCTTACAATGGAATTATGGAAGTGTAATGTCGAAACTTTCTTAATTATTACTTTGTATTTTTATTTCATTATTTTATAGAAACGGATATTAAAATAACTTGAATAATTTATGAAAGGGTTGAAAATGATCTTCTCCAACATCAATACACGCTTTTCAATTTGTTTTCAAACACTTTAACTAGGTGATGTACTGGAATATCTAGTACGTATGCCGTTATTGCGGTTTTTAGTTCGTCAGTTATAATATCTGTTATAATATACTGCTTCTCTTGCTTCCCCCCTGTAGAAAATAATCAGGGAGAGTTAAATCGGACAATCGTACAGGCCACTAATTCTTCGAAATGATTTGTTCACCAAAGACTTGATTGCTGTGTGCGCTGTGACTCCATCTTGTTGTAATCAACCGTGATTGATTTCCACTTATTAACTGACTAATGAAGTTTGTTAAAACAGCGCAATAACGATCACTATTAACTATATTTTCAAAAAAGATTGGACCCACTATGCGCGTTCTACTCACATTGACCCAGACTCCAATTTTCGCTTCGTGTAAAGATTGTTTGTGTAACTCATGAGGGTTAGCTGTTGACCACAGCCGTGTATTCTGTGAATTAATATACTCTCCCAGATGAAACCACGCTTCTTCTGTAAAAACGTAACGTCGAAGATACCTGCGGAATTTTGATCAATAAAACGTTTATACCATTGACAATAATTTAGTCTTTTAATATGATTTGTAGGTTTCAGTTCTTGAAGACACATTACTTTGTGGGGGAAAATTTTCAGTTCTTTTCTTACAGCTTTATGTACCGTAGCAAGTCCTATATCTCAAGACAATGTCTTGCTGGTGTGCTAGGTTTCGCATTGACTGTGATGGATTTTCGGTCATACCATCCAAAATATCAAGCAGCTTCTTTCTGTTCGTTTAATTTAAATGTTCTTCCACTTCGATCAGATTCTTCAACTCAGGTGAACAGGTGAATTTAGAAACTTCTCAGAAAACTTGTGCTTCAATAAATCAGTATACTTATCACCTTCGCGACAGACGTGTTCAACGAGAAAAATGCGTTACTCTACTGAAATAATCATTACGTTTCTCGCAACTATGGATTACGATAAACGAAGCACGTTCAATTACTACTCATAACTGACATCTTGGTTTATTACTGAGGAACGCCTTTCTAACTCACAGGGGAACCAACCTAATGCCGAAAGAACAGAATGCATCACACATAATTCTAAGTATACTGCACAGCGACTTTTCGAACGCTCTGTGTATATTTATATACAAACTGATGTTAACAATGTAAGGCAAAACTCAAATAACTTTTCAAAAATTAAACCTAGAAAAATTAAATTTGCGAATGCCCCTGCATCTAAACGATCAATTTTTTTGGTATTTTACCATCACACCCCAAGCCTCTAAGAGGTTCGCGTAGGGGAAAACTCTAAAACTTTAAGTGGAAATGGTAGGATTGTGACTCATTAGTTTATTATAGGCCATTGGAAAAAAAAACTTTTGACAATCAAAAATGACAGCCATTTGATTTTTTCACCGGTAGTTTTCAAGTTTCCAGCAGTAAATTCCAAGTAGAGATCACATACCACAAAATAATAGTTTTTCGACAGTTGCATTTGCCGAGTTAGTATTTTTTTTTTTAGTATTTCACTATGCGCAGTTATTTAAAAGGTACTGTTTTGCTACTTAAGATATGTATATATATATTTATACACACACACATCGATATGACCAATGGAAGTTTTGAAGCACATTTTCGACATAGTTTTGGAAGCATATATGTATACTAAAAAAACATTAATTACGTGGATCATATTAAAACTACTAAACCGAATATTCTAATGTTTGCTTTTGTAAAACATAGTATAGTCTTGAAAATTACACTTAATACAAATATGATTGAAAGTATGATAAACGAATAACTAATGTTTAACAATACAAATGACCCAGAAATTATAAATTTAATAATTCAATAAATGTAAATTTAAAAAAATAAAATCTGTACGTAAATGAAACCATTTATAAATAACAATATAAACATACGAAGAAACATACTTTTTTTGTTATATTAAAAAAAACAAAAAAAAAAAACAATTTTAGATAGTAATATCATTATCGTTCAACCTTGCTTTGCAAGATTGATTAAAGATTTGATGATACCAAATCTTTTTGCCCATTAATATAAATTTAATTTGTAGACACAATTTAATAGATTTTATTGAAACATTTTATCAATATGCATGGATTTTGAATAAAATTTCCCTGATGTTTGTAAATATGCTACCTTTTTATATTATAAATTATTGAATTTTTAAAAACATAATTTTTAAATTACTCTGATGAAATAGCGATCACTAAGAAAGCGTTTATGTGAGCAGAGAATTACAACATAAAAGATGAGTCTTTTATAGTAGTAAAACAATTCTAATTTATGCGTATATTGTATTTTAAGTGGATAAATCAATGTACTTGCAGTCAATCAATCAGTTGGTTTATTTGACCTGTTTTTAAAGTTGTTGAATATAATAATATTAAGATTTTTTACGTTATCAAAACTTTTTTTTAAACTACTTTTTTTTAGGAACACGACTCGAAAATAAATTTATCTTCTTTAATTTTAGATACTGACCTTAACAACTGTCTTTTTTTAAATTTATAAATAACATCCACTTTGTGTTAAAGTCGGCTATGTTAGGCCAATCGAATGAATGATTTAATATTTACTAGTTACTGGTTTGGTTGAAATTAGCTTTTACAAGGTTAATAACTCGGGGAAGATTTATAGAAGCGTGTTTTTAAATACTAACTTTTTATATCTTTTCAAGAGATTGATTATGTTATATTTTTAAATAAAAGGTTACATTTCAACCTCGTTGTGAATTTTAGTGAAATTTAAAAAAAAAAATTGTATAAAAACTATTTGTGAAAAAGTATTTTTCAGGTTATTTATTTAATTATTTGTTAAAAGTTACGTTCTTTGTTATTATCGTATTTATTTGACTGCGGTTATAATACAAATGTTATCATTTCATCTCTTACTTCTACCATAGTCGCAGAGACCTTTTTTCCGTATGAAAAAATAGAAATGTAAACTTTTGACCGTCGTCGCCCTGCTACTTATCGCCCACCGCTCGTATACTAGCCATATAATATTGTTTCTGGTATAAAATTATAAAACTATAAACTTGACGTGGGGTTTCACTATCACATACACCTTTCGCCGCTTTCCGTTCTTATCTTACCTGGAGTTTTACGTTATATTTATTTATGATTCTTTATCTTCTGACTTCCCTTGGGATTTTCGGCGTAATCTAATTTTTTTAAACCGTGTATTTTTTGCGTCTTAAATTATTTAGTAATAATAATTTAGTAATTATTTAGTTTAAGAGATTAGAAAAATATGTATTATTTTTTAATAATTATTCATTTGATTAATCCGTTTTGCATGCTGTCAATCTTTTTACATTTAATAGTTTTATTTTTTAACCAGACGTTTCTTGGTATATGTTGTTATCGTCTTCGTGTTAATCATTAATAAACGAGAAAAAAGTGTCGCCCTACCGTAGTTTTTAAATTTTACCGTCTCTTTTTGGTATTAATGATGGTTATATTCTACTTTTCTTAACGTACGATAGGGACACAAACATTAGTATTTAAATAACTATATTTTTTTATACTTTATTCTAATGGAAATTAATTCCATAAAACATAAAAAAAGCGTCAGTACGACATGCACCCGAGTTAAGTCCCTCATAAGTTATACAATATCTTCCCCACAGATTTCGTAATTCAGTACTGTACAAGTGTAGTACACATTGTTTTCGGACTAAATAATTGGCTATTGTATTCAGTTATTGTCTCAGTTTACCAATCGGCCGATTTAATATGTGTGGTTAATTAGACGAGGTTAACGAGCGAAGCGACTTTAGGTTATGTTTGCTAATCTAGTTCGAAGTTCAGAAACTCGTTTTATTTCGTTTTTGTAATTTAATCGCATTAACGTTTCATTACAGTCTATCAATAACTGAAACCAGTCGATACAAATTTTAATGACGTATATTTAAGAAGTAATAATAAACATTAGATGCGGATTATGAAAAAAAGGAAAAAAATGCAAGCACAATAGTATTGATGCAATTCAAAACATTACCCCACCGCTACAGGAATAACAAACTTTTTAATTTATCAAAAACGTTATAAGTAAAAAATTATAATAAAGCGACACTTTTATATAATTACAATCAGGGCTGAGAAAAACTTGGCTATTATGCTAAAGACTCGATTAGCAGTTTATGGTAAGATTATTGACATGACTTTTGATGCGTATCATCTTTCTAAATATTTATCCATTTGTAACATTTTCCTATTGATTTTAGTTTTTTAGGTAAATTTTTCTTATTTTACGTGAATATCAATAAATGTTTAGTTTTTCAGAATTTTAAGTTAGATAAGTTAGTGTTTGTTGCCAGGTTCGAAATTTGAAATTTTTCATTCATGCCTTTCCTGGCGAACTCATTTAAGTTTGCCTCAATCAAACTCATTTTTATCGATGTTGTAATTGTATTTTTTTGTAATATATTTGTTTGGACATTAAGGTAGTAAAGAATAGAACAACTTCCGGATACTTAGGATTTATGAATCATATTTGTACCTGATTACGCCCTTGCCTTTGATGAGGCTACACGTATAATATTTTTAACGGAAAATAAATTGTATATATAGTTAGTTTTGTGTTTTAATAACAAAAAGCATCCTATCTATACATATAATATTTAAATGAGTAAATTTTTAGATCGGGTAGAAAATTAGGGGATTTCCTTATTTTTCAAATCGTTTATCACTCCACTAGTTTATAAATATAAATATTCACTTAATTTTGTAATTTGATCTGGATGAAAAATCAATTTGTCTTATGATCTGGATGTAATTTGATTTTGTAACCTGATCTTTTTGTATTTTTTTTTTTACGTCTGAATGTTATAAGCATGAGTATTTGTCGACTTCTAAATTAAATGTTAATTATTCGTGTACAATTAATTACATTGTTTAGAACATTGAACTAGAAAAAGTATGGTTAAATGTAAGTATACAGTAAAGTAATACGAAAGTAGAAGTGTTTGATGCTAAACATGGGAGTTGGAATCGACGAACAACATGTAATAAATGAGGCAACTAGTTACTGTTGATGGACGAACAGTAGGAAGTTAAAAAAAAAGCTAGTTAAGAAACTGCAGGAGAAAAAATATTACGATAGTCCAATACATTCTGTGACAGTTGTGTATCGTATAACTGTCTAATAGGCTTATTCGATACTTCTTAGCAGGCCTGTAAAGTATTTACTCGGTTTATTATTTTTTTTGTGGTTATATTTTTATTTTAAGCTAAAATTTATTTTTATTTTTTATTAGAAATACATTTTCGGAAGTAGTTTTAAAAATTACGGTAAGTTTTTATTGAAAGCTTTGTTATTGACTTATAACTTTTAAAATATTCAAAACTGTATTTCGTACACATTCTGAATGATAGAGCAGAATAAAACTTTCATATCCGTGTACGATCAAGCCTGACGTGTGGGGAATTGTCCCATAATTAATTAAAGCGATACATTTAAATGCTTTATGACGTTGCAAACAGCGTTTCTACCGTAAATTACGCATGAATGCAGCCCACTCCCATAATGATTCATAAATCTTTTAGTTTCATTCCCGGCTGTCCAAATACGAGTATTATGCAAGGAAATATTTTTTAGTGATATTTAGCCTCTTTTATAAGTAAATACCATATCCCCTCATTTGCTTACATAAGATTTCGACATTTAGTTATTTTAATTTCAAATTATTGTAAATTGGAACTTATTGATTAAATATAGAATGCTATAGATTTAGCGCCTGTGGATCTATGGATGCAACTGAAAATCTAAAACTGTACATTCAAAAATATCTAAATTAATTAATTTTTTACAGTTTATTCGTTTTTTTTAATGCGAAAATACCATTAAAGGATCTCACGTAAATATCATTTTTTAATCTTTTCTTTTCTTCATTATCTTTTGTTTATTCTTTTTTTTGATTTTATCTTCTTCAGTCAGTTTCCTACAACGGGCTTTTTTGTACAAATTGTACAAGTTCTTTCTAAACTCATCTGTGTTTGGGAAACTTTCCTGAGTTAGATTGAATTTCTGTTTTCATTTATGTAGTGTAACCTTGATGGTTTTTATACTTCCTTATTTTATAAAAAATTTGTTTGTTCAATTTGTTTGATTCATTCATCTTTATACAATGTCCAAGAAATCTTAATCTATATTTCTTCCATCTGTTTCTAGTATAATGATATTTTATAAATTTCTTTATTTAATCTTAATAAATAATATTTTGGTCCTTTTTAGGTTCATATATATTTTTACGAGAACTTTCTTTTCTATTTTTAATATTATTATCGTTGTTTATAGAATATATATTTTTTTTAATCAACTGCTGGAATATAAATTGAGCAAGTAATAGTTATCAAATTCAATATATTATTTTACTAGGATATACATTAAATATTTATTTTGTCTTCTTTGTTTTACCTTACGTAAGCGTTTATTTAAGTATTTCCTTGCATGTATCAGAAAAAGGAAGCAAAGCACGAACCTTCTTCCAACTAAGATTTTTGCATATTAATTGAATTGCACCTTTTCTCAATTTATTTAAGCAAAACCTCAATTAAAATCTTAGGTTAAATCTTATTCCAAATGTAATGGATAGTGGTAAAAACTCCTCGACGTGTAGTTTTAAATGTAACACGGACAGAGGTTTCAGGTGTAGCACAATTGGAGCTTGTTGCCGGCCCGATCATGAATATTGTAACCCTTATTTTATAAAACATTGCATCAGAAGGCGCAATATTACACCTTGGGTGGTAGGTAGAAGGCGACGCTCTCCCTTATTCTCTGTCAGAAATATAAATATATTACGTAGTAACCCATTTAGCAGCCAAAACACGTTACCGATTTCCTATTCCTTATTATAAGGATTATTTCATATTCTTAAGGCATTAAAATTATACATGCTAATACACTGACGTACAAAAGATAAATATTACACGCGCGTATTACTTAATTAAGGAATTAAAAATTGTATTACGTAATTAAAATATGCATAGTCTTTATCTGTTCGGCTCCTTTTAAAGGTATCAACTGAAAGAAAATCGTAGGATTTCCTTTCGCCCATACGTTCCCCAATACGGTATCTGTTGCTCTCACTTTTATCTGATTCTCAGATCTTTCTCTCTTTGATATACGATTAGTTTTTTCACTTCTGCTTTATCGGAGTAAAAGTCTGCTCTGCGCAGATCTTTCTTCCTTTAGTTAAGTAATTGTTGATTAAGTGTACATTATCAAGTTCTTTCTTTAGTGTAATTTATTATGTAGTGTAAAAGTAAACGGTTTCTTTCACATATGTGTTTTACTCTCCTGTTGGACAACACGATAGACAAAAAAAAACAGCTTTTTTTTATATAATTCCAGTTTATTTTTATTTACATATTTCCTCATCTTCGTTGATTTTCCTTTCTAAAGTTTCATTAAATTTGTTAAGAAAAATCTTTTATTTATATTAGTGATTTACAGTTTAATAACCACGTTACCAAAAACAGATAGATAATTTTCAATTACGCAAACAGGTAAAAAAACAAATTCTTATCTGGTATTACTGCTTAAGTGATCCTCTTTAAACATCTAAGTTTACAAACAATCTTTTATAGATTTAAAAAAGGAATCATGGGAATTGTTTAATACAGAATATTTCGCATAAAAATTACGCCTAAGATACAATAATTACTAGTATTGTAATTTTCTCATATTGTACGAACAGTTTTGTTTCTGTTTTATTAAGAAATTAACATTTATTTTACATCGTAGACGTATTACGCAATAAAAGACTTAATTTTTTTTCTTTCTGTAGTCTTCAACTGATTTTCTGCTTTCATCTACTCATTATTTTATTCTGGTCATTCGTAACTTATTAATGATCTAGCACACAATTTACTATTTTAAATATAACAAAATATATAGCAAGAATATAACAAAAAAAAATCACTGAAAATGTCGCACGCTATTTTATATATGCGATTCATACTAGCATACGAACAATAGTTTTGTAGCAAAACAAAATAAAGTAAAAACATGCTGCAGTTTTTAATAAAAATGTACGAATTATCGCAAGTTTTTTGTATTAAAAAAATGAATTTGTTGAAATGTATAGTTCAACAAGATCGAAATAACAGTTGAGATTGTAAATGCAGTACCAATAAATTACTGGGATAAACTATATTTTCTTTCATGAATCTTATCTAGGGCGAATATAAAGTTTCATTATTACTGTAAACACTTTGTTATCCATTGCAAATCGGATTACGAATCTGATATTTCCATACCTAATAATATAAATAAATAAACATTTAATTAATTACGCTTTTGGCATTGCATTATAACATTGTTATTAATCATGTAAAAGATAACCATATTGTGAAGTTCTTTTTACATAATTCTTTACGGTAACGGAAAACTATTAAGAATACAATAAATCGGTATAATAAATTAAATATATTTAATAGTTTATGAGAGGAAAATAATTATAGGGAAATCTGACATGTAAATCAATTGTAAATATAATACAACTAAAATTACTTAACGTTTAATATAAAATAAAAATAATTAGCATAAGTAATAAAGTTAATTTTATGATGATTATTTCGAATTGATACGTACAAAATTAATCTTTTTTTTTTTAAAAAAAAAACCAATAATAGATAATTTAATTCAAAAATAATTATAAGCATTAAAGTTAATTGTAACTCGATCTTTGTGGCGGAGTAGTAGCGTCTCTATTTTTCATCCGGGTGTTGCGGTTTCGAATCCCGGTCAAACATGACTTTTTTCATAAGCTACAAATTTTCATTTTCATATTTCCACGTTAAATTTTTTTTCTTTTTGTAAATTGTACGTATTAATAATGAATTTATTTTAATGTATAGTCCAAGAAGATCGAAATAGCGTTGTATTTTTGTGGGAGGGGCAGGTTCTGTGGTAAATTAATTCATCAGTCAAAAAAAAAAAAAAACTTATGGTATTTACTGGAGTAACCCGCAAGTCAGTTTTCTTGAATTTCCTTGTTAAAAATTTAGTATGGATTAAATTTTACGTTTTGTTCTGATCAGTGCGAGCTAGGCATAAAGAGTAAAGATGCTCTTTTTATGGTGATAACAGTATGTGCAAATGAAAAAAAAAAATTACACCTTATTTAAAATTAAGATTATATATAAAGTGAAGATTTTCCACAACAAACGCAGAAATGTACAAAGAAAAAGAACTGGGTGGATAACCAGCTACTTTACGACTGATTAATTCTGTAAACGTAGACTGGGAACAACGAAAATCAGATATGTATGTAAGTTATGGACAGTTTCTCGGATAACCCAAGCCGTGAACTTCTTCGGGTGAATCAGTTATATCATATCTGTATCACGTTGTTCATGATCTTTGTGTTACTAGCAAGTTTTGTTAACCCATATCATTTCTATTCATTTAGTCGCCCCGTTTCTATTCATTAAACCGCAGTAACGCTTATATCAGTGTGGACTCACATTTTCACTAGACAGCAAACAGTGAACACCACTGAATTGATAAATTATTGATTAATCACATTTACATTCGTAATTTTTAAGTGAATCATTGACAGATATATATATTTAACTCTTTAATCATTTGGTGTCCTTTATATTTACCTGTTTTATACATTTACATAACTTTTTTTTTAATTATAAATATTAATGTGTGCTTAAACCGGATGTATGCGAATTGTCGGTGTATGCCTGTACGTGCTCTTTTCATATAATATCTTACTTAGATTACAAAAGGTAGTCTTTTTTAAGTTATGTGACTTAAGGAGACAATTTAAAAAAAGTATATTTCTGTAAATTGTAAATCTGAGAAAAAGGTTTTTTTCCAGTGCTCCCAATATCAAAAAATCTATTTTTGTCTGACGTACTTAATAAGCGTGCGTATGTATGTTGGTCAGTATTTGATATTATAACTGTACCTCATAAACCAATTTTCTTCAAACTTTGTAGACGGGTACTACCTTCCGGGTGGAAGGAATGTTTTAAATTTTTGTAGAAAGAGGCGGGGGTGTTTTAACCGAAATACAATTTCAAATCTTTACTGGGGTACTTTAGCAAAAAATGTTTCTTACAGAAGTTAAAGGTTTTTTTTATCAAGATCACAAATTACAAAGAAATCTTATTTAATATTCACCTTCCTTCCAAAATGTGACTATATAGTTTTCTTTTGTTTAGCTTTAGTTTGCTTCAAAAAAGGAGTTAATCGGAGTTTTCTGTATTCATATTTTCTACATCTATAGGCCTTCAAACCATGAAAACATTTTGTCCATTCCACTCCAATTGTCTACGGTAATGAAGAATGTTTATTTAATTTAAATCCATCTCGCAAGTTACTCATTCATTTAAAATGTAAAAATCTTAATTTTTGATATCTTCTGCTCTTTAATAGCAAAGGAAAACATTTTAGAAAGAATATGTTTGGAGCGTAACTTTATATGGAAGTGAAACTTAGACGATCGGAGTACCTGAGTAGAAAAGATTAGAAGCTTTTGAAATGTGGTGCTAAAAGAGAATGTTAAAAATCAGACGGGTGGATAAAGTGATAAATGAAGAGGTGTTTCGGCAAATCGATGAAGAATGAAGCATTTGGAAAAACGTAGTTAAAAGAAGAAACAGACGTATAGGCCACATATTAAGGCATCCCGGAATAGTCGCTTTAATATTGGAGGGACAGGTAGAAGGGAAAAATTATGCAGGCAGGCGACATTTGGAATAATTAAAAAAATTGTTAGGGATGTAGGATGTAGGGGGTATACCGAAATGAAACGACCAGCACTAGATAGGGAATCTTGGAGAGTTGTTTCAAACCAGTCAATGACTGAAGACAAAAAGAAACTCTTCAATATTTGGCAAAAAATTTGTCAAAAATTTTCACCCCTTCCTAGAAAATTACATCTTTGTTTATTTAAAATGATGGCTGTATTTTTGTATTTTTGAAACAGTTTTTTTTAAATTTATTATCACCGCTTAGGGATTATGCTCTTAAAAATAAATGTTACCCGAATGCTTGCCTTTAACTAAGAGAGTTCCAAAAATGAAAAAAAAAAGTTTTTTTCATTTTTCAAGAATCATGACAATAGTCTCACATTCAACTTTCATTATTTCTTACACAAGTAAATAAAAGATCACGTTTTTTGTATTTATTTATTCAACTATATCATACATAAATAATATCTTTACAAGAAATGTGAAAAAATAATTCATTATTTTGGTTATTGTCTTTCAATAAAAAGGAATTATTTTATCATAAAGACAAATAGAGCTTAAAATTATTGAATTTTTCGTCTCAAAATAAAATTTAAAATCGGTTACATTATTACAGAAACCATAAGTATTATCACATACAATCACATGCAGACAGGCTTCAATCGAAGCTCCTCAAAAATTACCTTCTATTCCTATAGAGAACATTTAATGTAAGTATACATATAAAGTTAGGTCAGAAAACAGTTCCATTGATAGGTCAACACAAAACAGAAATCATAAGAATTCATAAACAAGAGAAAAAATGAAATTAAAACTATAATTAATAATGAAAGAATAATAATTAAAATTGAACGAAGTGAAATAGAGGTAAAACTAACTAAGTTCATGCAGTTTCATCTCAAATTACATAAATTCACCAAAGTCCAAGCAGTGGAGTCGTTCTAGCCTTCTAACGTCTTCACTATTATCTAGAAGGTTAATAGCTAAATAGTTCACATGGTATTTGCCTCAATTTATATTTTCTACCGAATCGCTGTATTTCATCTCGAACATCAGTATACTGATATTCGTGGATTTCACTGTTTTTTTACTAACCAGGCGCCTATGTGATGCTCCTCAGTAAATTTTTTGGAATCGCCATACAATCTTGACGTTGCCACTGCTTGCTGTACCCCAAAGCTGGATTTCATATTTCCGAATCGGTTTCAGGATCGTCTTACACAATAACTGTTTGTTGGATAGTGAAAGCTGTGATCTCTTGCTCAGCAACCAGTACACTTTCTTAAACATAATATCCAGTTGTTTCATTTTTCCTTTTACATGGACCATCCACGTCAAACGACGATCAAGATAAAGACCAAGGTACCGTAGATTTTAATCATGTTTATGAGAAAGCCATCGAGATGTATCCGTTGTCCGTCTCCTCTCCTCATTATGAATGTCATATGACTCGACTTCTTTTTCTTGGTTAATTCTTAATATTCCATCTTGAGAGCCATCCGTTAATTTGGTCCAACTCAGATTGTAGTTTACTTGAAGATAGCGTTGGCTCAGCCAACATCGACAGCCAGGTTACTCGTTTCATCGGCAAAAGAAGCGACCATGATATAGTCCGTAGTCGGAAGAGTCCGCTGTGAAGATAAGTACATAAGAACAGGTCCTAAAACCGATCCTTTATGAACACCCTACTTGTGTCAAAGAACATTGACAACTCGTTATTATACTTCATCTGTGAAAAACTTCCGTCCAGGTAGTTAAACAGAACCAAGTAATATGTTTGAGGTAGGCTCTTTTTCAACTTGTTTAACGGCCAAGCAGCTGCACCTGTCGACGGCCTACTGAATATCCAAGAAGGCAGCCGAATAGTATTTCTTCTCAAAGTTCGTTCTGATAACCTCAACAAGTTTATGTCTTTGCTCAGTAGGAGAGTGACCACCTCGGAAGCCGAACTGATGATCAGGAATAACCTTTCCTTTCTGTTTCCTGTTTAGCCTCCGGTAACTATCGTTTAGATAATTCTTCAGAGGATGAATGAGGATGATATGTATGAGTGTAAATGAAGTCTAGTCTTGGACATTCTCAGTTCGACCATTCCTGAGATGTGTGGTTAATTGAAACCCAACCACCAAAGAACACCGGTATCCACGATCTAGTATTCAAATCCGTGTAAAAATAACTGGCTTTACTAGGACTTGAACGCTGTAACTTTCGACTTCCAAATCAGCTGATTTCGGAAGAAGCGTTCACCACTAGACCAACCCGGTGGGTGATCAGGAATAACCTGACCATGTTTAAGATTAATCTATACCCTCTGAAGAAATATTTTTTCCTACATTTTAGATAAAATGAATAACAGATTTATTAGCCTATAAGAAAATACTTCATTTACGGTTTACCTGATTTCGGGACCATACCCATTTGTAAAACTTTCCACTCCGTCAGGAAGTATGTAATATGCGGGTTGCCATTAAAGAGGTGTGTTTTGAAAAATGAAATGCCGGATTTTTTTATTGAAAAAAAATTATTATTCTCTTTTATCTGTGAATCAGTGGGGCAAGAAACACTGACTGTATAATACTGAATGGAATGGTAATAGAATACTGAACATTGGCTGACTAGTATTAGTAACATTACAATGTTTCTAGGAGAATAAACTCTCATTGAATTCGGGTAATAATTGTCGTTACTAGTTAACTTGACTAAAATATGTTCTAATCTCCTAAAGGCGACGAGAATTTTACAACCACTAATAAAAATTTTCCTTAGGCGAGAACAGCAACAAACTAGTAGTTGTAAGATTTCATTACAAAAAGTATCGCTTAAGGGTGTATTGAAGGTTTTAAATAGGCTGAAAATTGTATTTTCGACGTTGCTAACATATTTATTCCAGTTACAAACATATGATGTAAAACATAATAAGGAAATGTTTTTAATTTAAATAAAAAATAATTATAGTTTTATTGAACCTTTTTTTTAAACGTGCGATGTATAGTTATCTGAGGTTGAGATCGGTTTTGCAGACAAATGTTTGTTTATCTTCATCCATTCATGAACACGTATTCACGGAGCGTCATCGTTTGTTGCATCACAAATATATATTAGACGATTATCGTTGCTTGATTGTTTGATAATAGGTCATGTATCACTAAAATTAAATTAATATTCTCGCGTCGGTTCGATGATTTGGATGTGATTGCAATGAAGTGCAACAGAATTATTTTACGTTCTTTCATTTGAATGCGATAGACTCTCTCTTCCTCGTGTACTTTTTGCATAATTCATGCTTCACGCCGGGTTGCCAAACATTGCTCAGATCAAGGTTAACCCCTATCCCTTTCTGTGTAGTTATATAGTCGTTGTGCTGGCTATACGAATTCTTTATACAGCAGTAAATAAATGAAATAAAAAAAAAAAAAGTTAAAAAATATTTTGTATCTCTAACATGACAAATTCTCTCACTTTTTAATAATATTACGCTTTAAATGATTGTATGTGTGGTTTTTTAACTCTCAGTAACACTACTAAATGGCATATATGTATCCGCTTAAATTTGTGTATATGCTCACTATCTTTCGGTGTTTTTAGATCTCTTTGAAAAATTGACCCTGAATTACCCTTGAAAAAACCTGGCGCTTACACTTTCTTTAATATAAATATCAAAGTTCAAAGTGGATTAATAATAATGTTGTACATTTAGTGATACATGTTTTTCGTTTTTTTTTTTCTGTAGAATGACAACAGAGGAATCAAGAGTTTACTTTATCTACTTAGAAATTATTTATTCCATCAGATTGCTTTGTAATCGAAAACACATTTATACTAATAAAACAAAAAAATCTGATGTGAACACCACATGACTTTCTTGTACGCCTATTAAATTATATATACACATTTTTAAAAGTACATAAAATTTTATTTCACTAATACTTTTCTATTTTTTTTCGTACTTTATTATTATTGAATTATTATTTATTGTAAAACGTTTTTTACAATCGCAGGTTAATAATTATTAATAAATCAATATATTCAAATTAAAAAAAAAAAAAGTTAAAAAAAAGGAAATTAAGTCGAATTCGAATTGATATGTCTTCCCCTTGAAAGATCAAAATATTTCATTAATTAAAATTTATTTGGCTATAATACTGGAACCAATGAAAATAAGTTCTTAATGAGAGTTTATTACTGCAGTTAAGAAAAAGACCAAAATTCATTTTTTTTTATTTTGGGCTTTTTCGGACTTTTTGGTCAAGTCGATTGCAATCAAAAGGGGATGTGCACAAATAGATGTTACAACATCCCTAAATCCAAAATTTAACATCCTATGGCTAATCGTTTTTGAGTTATGCGAGATACATACGTCACGCCGAAACTAGTCAAAATGGATATTTCCGTTGAAATCTGAAAATCGAAAATTTTCGCGATCACAATACTTCCTTTACTTCGTATAAGGAAGTAAAAATAATAGTAAATAAATTTATAGGTTAAGGTTAAACTATACTCGTAATGTATAAGGTTTACAAGAAGATTATTTTAGAATAGATAGAAAAATGTTGACTTTTTTTTTCTTACCTGACAGAATAATGAATGAATGTTATATTTAAAATTGTATATTTCATTACGTTTCAAAATGTATTTATCTTTACTATAGAGAAGTGAAAAGAAAATATTTAACGTTTAAAAAATAAAAAGTCTACGTTTTCGTACAACCTTTTGCGAATGATGAGCTGACTATATTTCTGTATTACTAGTATAACGCCATAATCTTCTAAGTACTCGTACATCCGGCTGTTTTTACATTCAAAGCGAGATTTATAAACTAAATTTCCCTGGTATCTAATTAAAAATTTACTTAATTGCATCAATTAATTGCTTTAAAATTTCTCTAGCCCGTAACTCCAGTATGTTTATATGAAATTTATTTGTTTTTAATTTAACGCTGTTCTGCCTATACAATCGCATTAAGAATTTATTATTTACATATCGAATATGATGACCCTTGAAAGTGAAAATCGTACTGGTACTATTCTGTACTACTCTACAAGGTATGATGTAGATTATTAATGTTCAGGGAGGGGAAAAAATAGATTTAGGAATTATTTTATTTATCGAATTATTGTCAAGTATTCTTACGTAATATTTTTCTAATTCTAATGAAATGTTAAATTATTTCGATGAAAGTTTACCAAAAACTTGTAAAACTTTATTTTTTTCATAATAAAATCATATTTTAGAATTAATTTTCACTGGAATCAGAGAATAAATAATTTATATTTAATTAACTATCTAATTTATAAATTGATGGTTGCATTGAAAAAACAGTAAAATAAGATAATACAGCTTATACTTCTCATTGTTCGAATATTGATTGTTTTTACGTAGTCTACTCTTTACGTATTCGTAGATTGAACTAACAGTTGCACCACGATAAGTAACATTGACAAGAATCTCCCCCAGATGGTGCAGTTCAACTTAGCGCTAATGGAATATAATAGATGTTCGATGAACAAGGACCGGAACTCATCCTTCGTTCCGTATATTCATACCATACTATCGCCCTTAATGTTGCATATAGTAGAAAAATCGAACAGCAAGCTCTACTTAACATTAAGTAGTAACACACACCTCCTGATATTGCAGCCTTCAATTCCTTTTATTTTCTTATTTATTTAGATAGATAAATTTATAAAATTTTAAGGTTTTATAAATCGACCGTGGAACAGAGGAGTACTACGAAGATTATTCAAATAAGTATTCAAATTTTTCTTATTTCGTGTGTAAACGATTTCGTGCATATTTCAGGTCTTATGTAAAGCATTAACACTAATGCTTTGTTTGAGTTTTCGAACACAGTGCCATCCGTAACTTTGGATTAACTGAGTAGCGATAGTACAGGTATTAAAACTATCCATATTTATCTCGAAAACTAATTAAATATATGCTCGTTATATTCATAAAAGTAAACTTGTTTCAATTTCCAGAATTAACAAAAAATAGTATATTAAAAACTCTTTATCCGAGTAAAAATAGTTAAAGGTGTTTATTATTTTTGTATGTAAATCTATTAGCGCTTTATCACTAAAACGGGTACATCGATCATCAAAAATATGAAATTGAAAAAAGTCTTTGTATTAGTCCGTTGTAAAATTAGTATCAGGGTAGTGTAATTTGTATATCAGTCCGTTATAAATTTGTATCTGGGTGGTAAAATTATTCAAGAGGAAACGTAAAAAATACGATTTAGTATTTATAAAACCTGTATAGTTGTTTCAATTCTAGAAAATTCCGCCATCAAAACTTATATTGTTATGGTTTCCTTCCTTTTCGTAATAAATATTTAATTACTCTTTTTATTGATGTGTAGAAGTAATTTAGTAAAGAGAAGCTGTACAATTTCCGAGTCGGATTCATCTTTTACTTTTTTATATTCTATTCGGTTAAAATATTCTTTAACATCAAAAATTGGTTGAAATAAATCTAAAACATGTAATTTATTTTATTTTTACTAGTAAGGCCATATTTTTACGATGAGTTTGAAGCTTAATAACTAACTCGCTTCATAATAATAGGAAAAATTGATGCTTATATTGCACATTCAGGTAATTTTTATTGCATAAGGTTATTAATGAAGAAAATTAAAGATTGATAAAAAAGAAATTAAATAAAGGTTACATCATGTAACTTTTTCATTAAAGTATCATCGTATATTGAACTGGTTGTGATGATTTAATGGCTTCGTATTTTATAAAGTGGTGATTATTTTTCCCCCATGGGAGAATTTATAAATAAGTTATTTTGTAATCCTTTCATCATAACAGAATACGGTAATAAAATATTGATGTAAATAACGTATTGTTTTGCATTTCATTCTCGTATATGTACTATTACGTCATTGTAATTTTAGCTTTATTATGTTAATCTTCATTTTCGCTTAGTTACTTTTATGGTACATTCTATTTGTGTTATATTCTATTTTATTTTGCAATTTTCTTAGTTGTACTGTTTGGAGTTTGTCTATTAACTGTTGATAATAATAAATATATATTTAAAAAAAAGTAATTTTTGTCATCCTTTCTTTGATTACCGATATTATTGCATTTTTAACAAAAATATTATGTTGTTTTATTTATTATATGAATAAAATTTAAATGAAGATTGGAAAGTATTGCTTAGTTCAAAGGTTTTTATTTGTAAAACTAGAAAAAACATTTTCCGTATAGGTTGTTGATTCCACTACCCACAAGGACGTTTTATGTGATCCGCATTGTCAAAAATAATGATTCAACTTCATTATTATTCATGAATAATATTAATAATTTTTTTGTATTATTTCATTATTATGATTTTGTGAAATAGCACATATTCTTACCTGTTAACGCCTGATAGTTGATTATACAATGCAACTCATTTTTCCGGCTTGCGCGCCGGAAAAATGTTTTAATATTTATCAAGCATTATAACAGTTTAAATGATACACAGTACGATCCCAAAATAACGCGGATAGATAGATGTCCTCCAAAACAAAACTGTTATCAGATATACAAAAGAAGATTTTTATTAGGTATATAGAAACGCATTTTAAACTACGTATACATATTTATTAATAAATTGAATAGCATAAATACATACATATTTAGCTCTGTGAAATTAGACGTAGCTGTAAAAGAAAAAAATATAAATTTCAAGCAAATAAAAATAATTTCTTACTTTTTCAAAAAACTGTCTTAAATCTAAGTATTAAGTTACATTCATTCAATATGTGTAGTAATATGTTGTAATATAGAACATATTAAAAGGCAGTGATTCTCACCATTTTAGGTTCCACGACCCCCAAAAGTAAAAAAAAATGAATATTTCGAGACATCCGAACCCAATGAAACCTAGTTAAAACTGTTTAGCTATATTGATAGCGACGGGTATGAACATGAATGTACGAAGCGTACATACATGAGCAATTTACGTGTTCCTACTTGATGTGTACGTAATCCTTGTAATTTAATCTGCTTGCATAATATTCCCTGTGACAGAGTCATGTTCGAACATTAAAAAAAAATGAGTTGGGCAGGTATATCAGCCGGAAGATAAAATGATTTCTTGAATAGATGGTTACTGAATCCATTTAGTGAAAACTTTGTTGCAGCTGCTAAGATACCAGTCGAGATTCACGAAAGCTCATCGAAATGTCTACCGATAAAACGTTACTACTACAGTTTATATCTGAAAATTTAGATACGTTTTGACTTCCTCGTCCAAGTGAATTTGGAAATATAGTCACAAAAGCATTGATAATATGAATCCCTTTCGCCACGTCTTACTTCTGTGAATAAGATTTTTTGTCTACGGTTGCGCTAAAAACAAAATATAGGAATCGTATTTTAAAACTTGAAAACAATTTGCTTTTGTGTGTTTCTAACGTAGATCTACGTTTGGAGAAACTTTTCAATGTAAAACAAACGCAACCATCTCATTAATTTATTTCCTTTACATGTGTACTTAAAAAAATGTGTACTCATAAAACGATTTCATTATTGTTGACATGTAAAGTTGTAGGATAATTTCGCGACCTCCCTTAAATAAAACCGCGACGAGCAGGTTGAAAACGCTGCTTTACGGTATTTTGAATTCCAGTGGGTTTCTACGGTAATGTGTTTTCAATTAGATTATAAGGGAAAGTCCTTAAGGTACTATACAATTATCCCGATTTATAGGTTCGAAAAAAAAGTAAAACAAAAATGTAAGTACTGCACAATAAATATTCGGTACTATATTTTTATATTTCTACATTTTATTTTATCCCATAACATTTTCATTTGTAATGTTAACACTCGGTAATTTTTTAATTGTGTTACAATATTAACTCGCTAAGCAATTTTTGTTTTGTTTAACACATTATTTTTTTTTTATAAATAACAATTATTTCCGGATGACTGCGTTACAGAGTCGTACTGTAATAATAAGAATTTTTTTACTCATATTAATTTAATCACATTGAATACATCTTATAATTAAAATTATTCATTTTTACAATTTAAGATGAGTTGATTCAATTTAGCGATAAATTTTTCTAACAATCGGTTAAAATTATATTTATAAATTAACAAAATCATTAACCAGTGAATGAATCTTTCTGCATTTTAATGATAAAATAAAAGTTAAAAATCTTTTTCCAAGTTTTTTCTTCAATAATTATACTGAATTATAAAAAAGGTGTTGTTTTAATAGTACCTATTTTAATGATTAATTCTAAAAAGCAGAAATTCACTTAAAATGTACGGTGATATTTTTTCAATGAAATTGAAATAAGAATAAATACGTAGACTACACCGTTTATACTAGGAGTTCTGTGAAATATTAACTGGAAATAATATATAGTTGTAATTCGAATATAATACGAGGTATAATATAATATAACGTATTTGTAACTTAATATACATGTTTACACTTAAGAAATGAATACATTCATTTATTCTAGTTCATGTAATTTCTTATAAATAAAACTTACGCGTGTTCGTTCATGTAAATTTTAATTATGAAAAAAGAGAAAATGAAATAAAGTAAACTAGATTTACTGTAATGTAAGGTTTTCCACATAAATCTTTTATTTTGTTCTCTTCTGAGTATCTAAAACCTGATATTGAAGTTTTAGTTCATACATATACTATTACATTTATATATATGACGCTCAAGTTTTCTTTGTAAGATATTGGAGATATGTTTAGTAAATTCATGTAGGAAAAAGGAGTACAGAAATTTATAATTTTTTATTTTTATGTTGTGGTTGTAAACGCTCACTTTTCTTCATCTTTAGTATAAAGTCACTAATTTTCTAAATCAGACGATGAATTTTGATTGAGATTATTGATTAGTAAAAACTAGTTTGCCAAATGCACGTTTATTAAATAAAAAACTAACTCGCTTAAACGTAAAAGAACGAAATAGTAATTAAGTAATTTATAAAACTGCTGCTACAAATTTTTTCCCTAATTCATAAGCTCTAGTTATTCATGCCTTAGCTTCTCTTCTTCATTATAAAAAAACATTTTGTTTTTAACAATTTACTTCTTTAAATTATATATGACATCCTTTCAAGAATTAACAAGACAGTAGTATTCCTATCGGTCCGGCGCCATTGCGGTATCCTCAAAAGAAAGAGCTGATGAGGCTGCTAAGAGAGCGGCAACAAATGGCCTCCAATTGGAATTAACATGTGAGAGCGACTTTACGAAGGGAGTCAGTATCAAACCCAGTGGATTAAGTTCTAGCTGCTGAGTCCTTCCAAGGCCTTACGTGACTTTTGAGAACGTTCGAGTAAACCGCTTTTATCCCAAACAACAAAAGAGACCAAGTCACCTTAACGCGGTTGAGGAATGGACACACAAACCTTACCCGCAACAATCTACTAGGCGTCCTCAGCAGAACTGTGAGTCGTGCAATCTAAAATGGTCCGTAAATCACTTATTTCTAGATTGCTCAATGTCCGGGACTATTCGTCGTCAATTAAACCTGAGTTCAGACGTGAAGGGTTTACTTAACCGGAAGAAATCCATCAAAAGACTGCTCAGGTTTTTCTGTAATTGTGCGATGAAGAGTTCAATTTAGGGGTTTTGCTTATGTAAGATCCCTTACGGGATTAAGTGAGTCACTGTGCGCGCAGTGAAAATAGTCTAGTGGTCGTGTTCCTTTTTCGATTATTATTCAATGTTAACGAATTACTTATGAACGCTTAGTTATTTAAGTCCTAATAATTCTTTCTTATCGTTGAAACGATTATAAACAAACAGTAAAAAAAACCATAGTTTCATTATTTAATTACTTTTTTATTAGTATAATTCATCTTCCACGTTTCAGTTAAAATGAAAAAGGATAAGAACGCTTATTAATTTATCTTAATATGAATAAAATTCGTGTGAATGTGGGCATGTATGATTGTTCCATATCTTTTTTTCTAAATTTCAATCAAACTTGGGACAGTTATTAAATAAACTAAGCAAAAATACAGTGAGTGTCAGACATCCCTACCGCAACCGCTGCGGGAGGGGTGATGGATGAGAATCGTATAAAAAGTTAAAAATTCTGAAACATTTGGGAATATTCTAAGAATATTTTCAACCACTATTACATCTGGAAATTTAAAGAACTTCCTAAAAAATTTCTAGTACATAGCTAAAAATGTTTTGACGAGATTAAAAAAAAATAATAAATTTGTCCAAGATCGAACTGTAAACAGTCTAGATTTGAAAAGTTAAATTCAAGAAGTAGGAACGCAAAGGATATTTATGTTTGTTGTAGAATGTTAATAACGCTTTTTGTAAAAAATAATTGGATGGGCCTATGAAGAAATTATGACCTCAAGCAACGCCGGGTGGATAAGTTAGCTTTTTTTTTTTTTTTAACGGACCCTTGTTATTATTTCATAGGATGAGATGGATGACAATTTTTGTAGCTTGTGATAATGCCATGCCAGCTTTATATTAATTATTGGTAACTTAACATCATTTGGGTTCATTTATTTGATACTCCAATTCTTCGTTTAATTATGTCAATAAAACATTTTCTTTTAAGAAAAGTTTTAAATTAAATCGATTGTTACGAACAGGTAATTTATATTATTTCCCATTCGATTATTCTAAGGGAAAAGAGTAAGTGAGAAAGTATTCAAGCTTTTGTTTAGATCAAATGTTACTATTGAATGCAATTTAAAGCATTCAGCAATTTGTGATTTTTTTTAACGAATTATTAAAAACTAGTAACAATTTTCAGTTTAATTTATTGAATCATAATATACGTTTGGCAAGCCAATTGATAAAGCTACCACTGTCTCTGTCTTCAATATAAGGTGTCATTCGCACACACATATGCATAAAAAGTATTTAAAGTACTGCGCTGAATTAATTGCTTGTGATATACATTGATTCATTATTTCTTGTTACACGAAATGCGGTCTCATGCAGTAACATTACACGCAGTAAATTTTGAATTATCTACGAATTTTTTCTTTCATAAAAATATTTTCAAATATTTAGTGTATTTTATGAAAGTTCTATTTTTATTATTATTATTATTACTTTTCAGTAGCGCCTAATAGCCTAATTATATTCATTTTTTAATTATTTTTAAAATAAAGCTCATTAACTGATATTGTTTTAAGAATAATTATACATTTTCCGCCTAATTTTTTAAATTTATTATATGTTTTGTATATATATATATATATATATATATATATATATATATATATATTCTGGGCTTCTGAAGGTAATTTTCTCAAAACTATTATGAAAAGATCATTTTCTGCATAATCGTTCTACATTATTGGCAATTTGGAGTTATGCTGTTGATAGGAAATTAGATTGAAGCATTGTCGGAGTTATACACTACAACAAATCGACTAAAAAAAAAAATAATCAAAGCTGACGAGAAAAACGGCTGTACGCGTAGTTGCAAAACCCTCGCAACTACCCAAGGAACATTTTTAAATACCCCCTCCAAATAAACAACATGCTTATTTAATTTTTCAAAGAATTTTGTTTTTTAATGATTTTGAATATTCTCTTAATTTAATCATAACCAAAAATTTAACCATTATTTTTAGGGAAACGAGGTTAACTGCGAGCCGCTCACATGATTATTAAGTCTTATTTTGTATTTAGTATTAATCATATTTCCTCTTGAATCTTAGGCACTCCCAGATAACCACGTATTTCAGTATTTATTTTAAACCGAGGATGTTTTTATTGCGAGCAGATGCCTTAAGAAACACTTTCTTTGTTGGTGAAACCAGTTTATTTACATTCCCAAACGTGGATCGTACTTTAGCGAGTCGATGTTCTCCGTGAGCAAAGCACGTCACATGAATCAAATTCGGATAAAATACTAGAGTTTTGGCTGCCTTGATCATATAGGGAGCAGCTGCTGAAGATTCAGGAAATATTTTTTTAATACCTTCATTCACGAATTTGACGATCGTAGAATGATTTGTCTTTTCAAGGTGTTTACAGGCCACCAAATAGGAAGAAGAAGGCTCTAGTTTTAATGCACAGGTAATTAAATTCGTAATGTAACGGTCACAAGTGTCATTAGTTCGTCAGCTGAAATCCAAATCATGCTATCCTTGAGTTCATTGCTTTTTTCTTCCAGAACATGGAGGTAAATTGTTGGTATGTAATTTTTACGCAATGTCGATTCATCTGGTATATTTTGATTCAAACAATATTTTCGCAAAAAATCTTTGAAGGTAGGATTTGTAAGTTTATGAAGAGGAATATTACTTGTAAGCAATGTTTCACATAAATCCATGCCAAAGTGGTTTTTTTGTTTAACTTTGGAAGTGAAATCACTGCTACTTGCCGCTGTTACAAGTTGTGGGTCATTCATTTGCAATCCTGCGATAAAAGAAGACTTATCTTGACATGCTGGTCTGTTTGAAACTTTTTTGTGCACGAAATATTTTTCTCGCAAACTCGACAATATAAAACATTTCCGTCGTATATAAATATTTCAGGATAGTCAGCTATCCATGAAGAGACACTTTTTTTCGGGAGGCATGGTACATATTAAACTTAACACAAACAAATAAAAAGCTAAACTGATGCAATGAACGTGTCAACAATAAAATGCGTAATTTGGTTACCTAGTGGGAGAAGTGCTGCAGTAGGCAAGCGCGACGCAGAACAGTATAGTCCGTCCTTGTCTCGCGTGAGTTTGTATTTTACTTCGCCAAATAATAATATTATCCTACCAAAACAATAGACGAGCGGGTGCTAAGTGCGCTGTAAGAACCGTGCGACTAATAGGTTTGGCCGGCTACAACATACGACTTCATTTTTTCGGTAGATACCCTACCGAAAAAAAATGTAAATATAGCGAAAATATGCATCATCACTAGATTTTAAGGAAAATATGCAATAACCTGTGAGAATGGGCTTAAAATGCGAATGCATATAATCCGGTCTCTAGTTATAAATGTCAATAACTTATTTTGAAATCGCTGAACGATTTCAGTGTTACTGTAGTTTATAATTCCTCACAGCTAGATCGCGTAGGTCCAAATAGGTTTCAGGATTTTGTATACAACTGTTTGTTCGATGATAATAATAATAATAATTGCGACCCCCTGCCATCCAACCAATACATTTACCTGAACTTAACGTTAAGTAAACTCTCTGAAGTGAGTCCTCCACGTCAGACGGCAGTCCATGTTCCGCCCCAAGCATTGCGCACTGTTAGAATGCGGGATGAAATGCCATTCATTCGAACTTGAGAGCAGTCACCAGTGAGGATTCTTAATTGAATTTCTTTCAGCACTTTTTCAATTGATATTTGTGATTTTTACCTTTTTTAAAATTTGAGTTAAATGTTCTTTCAGTTTAACCTCTTTCAAGATATAGTAATATTTATACATTGATTCTCAAACTTTTTCGCCCACCGCCCACATTGAGAATCAAACGTTTTCTTGCGCCCCTAAATTTTTAAACTTACCATCTGTTAGAAATAATAATTGCAATTGCTATTTTTAAGATGCGCTCTTAATGTAGTGGTGCAGTTTTTGATTTTATTCATTTTGTGCCGAGATATTGAAATCTTTAATGATTGAGACTGTAGCATGATCCTGGGTTAAACAGAGAACGGTCTCAATCTTTAAAAGTTTCATTACCTCGGCACAAAATGAACAAAAGCCAAAAACTGCAACGCTACATTAAAGACCTCACAATTTGTCGTTAATGCTACGTCAATAACAGTTAATTTTCATATTTATTTGTATCAATACGGTGCTTCTATCGGGAGAAATGCCACCATAAAGACAAAAGTGGCCATTTCTCTTTAAAGTGGAATATTTCGGTTCAGAAAAATCATAGAAAGACATACAAAAAAAGAAATTAGAACTAAAGTCTTAAGCTTTTAAACAATTTGAATGCAGTTTACTATTTAATTTCCCCAATATGCTCGATGAAACAGGAAGAAAAACTTTCAAATTTTTAAAACGTTTCTCACTGATTTTTTTTAATTTAATGGTTTTTGAAATCTTAAGTGCAGTGTCAAAAAGTAGAGTATGCAAGCTGTATTATTTTTTTTTTTATCTTCCCAAAATTAAAGTAGTCTGAATAGAATCATTTTTTATCATAAAATATAAAAGGTGTCCCTTTTTTGTACTAGTTTGGTAGGTATGTAATTTTAGTTTGAAATGTCAGGAAAACATAATTTTTGCCTTTCTTTTTTTTTAAGCAGCCATCGCCTTCCTAGACCGCCTGAACGCTTCTCCCACTTTAGGCCTCCAGCGTCCACAAGGAGGCGTTATTGCCCATCTTAAGTACGAATGCTTCAATATTTTCACAATTTCAATAAATCGACTTACCAATACACAAATAATTCTTGACAAAATTTCATGGTTTTTGAACTGTTGTTTAAGTAAATCAAAGTATTTCCCTAAAACTTAAATTTAATGGTATTTGAATAAATAATTAATGTCGCCTTAGTAATGTCATCTATAAATGCAATTTAGTTCAAAGAAAATAAATCTTTCATTGAACGTTATAATTTGTAAACGTGACTGATTTTTTATTTACTAAGCAAATTTGTTGCATTCTACTTTATTTTATTTTACTGTATTATTATTTTACATTAATATTGTCGTAACTAAAACTAATTTTTCTTTTTACCTGACATTATGCAGTTTATACGACAGTTGAGCCTATCAAAACTTGTTTTAATTTTTATCGCAGCTGTTGTTGGCTTTGAATTTAACTAACTGTCTCTTGTAACATGTACAATTATGTCTAAGTTTGTCTGACTAATTGATACAATAATAATAATAAATTTCTATTTATTTTGTATTGCCAAGCAGCTATTTTTTTTTTTTACATTGCTTTAAGATTATATTATTTCCTTTTGTAAAACAGATTTCAGTGGTGGTGATTTAAAAACTTGGTATGTAAAAAGTGTGTGTTAAAAATTTTAATTTGTTTTAAATAAATTTCAAATATTAAAATGTTCAAAATACATTGCTATTACTAAAAAATAATTCTCCATTAAATAATAAATAAATTTCAAAAAAACAAATAGTTTTCTTGAACCGTTGTGATTTTAAATGTAAAACATGTTTACTGAAAAATAGAAATTCCTATCAATTTTTAAAATCCGTTTTAGTTGTAATCATTTTATTCATGTTTTTGAATTCTTTACTATTTGTTTATTTTTTAACCGTATACGATCTATTTATTGTATGTTTAGTATGTTATCCGTCTGAAAATAGGTTTTATGTTAAATAAAAGAAAGAAAAAACAGATTTGCCTGATAAACGATTACGCTAACTTTATTAATGTACTTTTTTTTACCACCCATGCATTGAATATTATTTGTTGATATGAAATTGACGTCATTCTTTACGTATGCAAACGCGCGGGCGGACACACACACCCGCACATCACAAAGTACTATTTTAGTAATGCACTTGAGTAACTCATTTCTTTAGTATTTATTGTCGTTGATCAGCCGTTACGTTAGGGTTTCTATGAATTTTAGGTTTCTAATCTTGTCAAACGGTTATTAATTTAATTACATAACTACCTATATATTTTAGTTGGTCATTGGAGTTTAATAAATACTATCTTCATTTGTAATTTTGGAAGTCTGTTTACATTTGGGCAAAATCATCATCCCTAACATATTTATTTGGCTTTTTTTTTTAAACACTAAATTTTTTAAAAACATATTATATATTAATAATACACATTATATTATATTATATGTTAATAGTATATAAAATATATGTATTATATATTTTATATACTATTAACAATATTTTATAAAAACAAAAAATGTATAAATATACTGTGATAACTTTTTTTTTATGGAGAAGATTAAAAAATGATGGCTTAAGACCCATCATTTGTTTGTTCTTTTTTTCTTTTACACGTTTATGCCCGTTACGATGTTGGGATAACCCCGTCCCGTCACAACCACTCATCTCGATATTCCCAATCTCCACATCTCTCCAGTCCTTCACAGACTCTCTTCACCAATTGCGCAATACGTCATAGTAAATATTTAGGTCGTTCTCCAGTTCTATTACACCACATGTTTATGTCCATATATTGTTTTACTTTGCTGCCATCCTTCCATTCGTTGTACGCATTAACACCATGTTTTAAAGTGTCCAACCTTTCTTTAATTTTTTTTTTTCAATATCTTCTCTGATACCTCTTAAGTTCTTCTTCTAGTAGTCTTTTTTATGAAACTTAATTTCCAGTTTGCAATTTATTTATATACTGTTGTTTTATTCGGTCAAGTCTTAAATCTATATGCTGTAGTCGATTCGATTATCGATCTAAAGACTTTATTTTTCACTTTCTCTCCTTTTCTGTTTAGCCTCCGGAACCGCTGTCAGGTATTACTTTAGGTTGTAAATGAGGATGTTATGTATGAATGTAAATGAAGTGTAGTCTTGTACGATCACCATTCCTGAGGTGTGGTTAGTTGAAACCTAGTCACCAAACACCAACGGTATCCACGGATCTAGTATTCAAATCCTTATAAAAGCATGTAACTTTACTATGATTTGAACCTTCCTTGACTTCGAAATCAGTTTAATTTGCGATAACCAGTTCATCACTAAACCAACTCGGTGGGTTTTATTTCTCACTCTGGAACTTAGTTTTTTCCAGAAAATTATTAATTTTATCATTTCTACTATATTGAAAGCTTTCTGGACACTGTTTTTTAGCTCTGTTCTTAACATCCTTATCGACTGTTAATTTGAGTATCATCCTTTTTGTCACACATTATCTTACAATATTTAAACGGGATGTTGTTTTGGTTTAATATCCTGCTTATTGTAAAATTGATGAACCAATTAATTTTTTATTATTCACCAATTTGCACATCCTTATATAGCGGGCGGCAAATTGCTGTGCACCTAGGCTTCCGGTTAGATTTCCGCACTATTAATATCGTGAAAATATCTTATACTAACTTTACTATGTAAATATACGGAGCTATACGTGATGTTTTCGTATAGGAAGAATGATTATCTAACTATTCCACTCGCTCTATCAGTAACCCACGTCGCCACAGCTATGCGCTCTATACTTCATCCAATTATCTCTTTTTTGATTTGCCTTAATCTTGTTTAGAACCTATGTTACTGATACCATTTTTTATTTATTTATATTTGAGTCATTAGCTAACTACTTTATTGTAGTATATTTATTTTGTTAATACATACAAATATTTTAAAACGGTAAAAAGTAGTTTCTTCATAAAAAAAAATTAAAATAATTGTGGACTACTTTATTTTACATTAAATAATTCTTCATATATACTAGAAATTCTTTAGATATATAAATTACATTTAATGATGATGTCCAAGTAAAAAAAAAAAAATATTCCATAATCAGAACGCAGTACGTTCTGACAATATTTTAATTGGTTTATATATAAGTATATTATTTATTTATGGACAGGCATATGTAAATAAGCAGTATGTAATTGATAAATTAAACTACAGATTATTATACTATTTTGCATCTTATTAACATATTGTTTAAAAGCTGGATTTTTATAAAATTGTACTACTTTGCTTTTTTGTAGGATTAATATTGTTTACTAAATAGCCCAAAATTATTTTAGCGGTTGATTATTTCATATTCATTTCTCTATATTTTTAAGAATTTATTATTTTTATATCTATTATTGTTTAAAAAAATTATAATAAAAGATTAAATTTCTATACTGTAAATATTTTTATGTTACATGTTGTATAACATGATAATGTATCTGTTCAAAGAATTGTGTAGTAATTTTCGACGAATTTTATCAAACGATAAGAAAATTAGACCAATAAATAAAGTAAAACCGTTTAAAATATTAGGACCGTATTTAATAACACATTATTCAATATTATCGTTGCGTGTCATGTCCAAACGCGGCTGTGGAAGATAGAATTAATATTTAATTACACGTTATGCAATGAAATAATGAACATAAATTATCTTAGAAATAGGTAGTGCGTGAATAAAATTTTAGTATAATTAAGGCCACTTTACAGTTCGTTAACAAAAGAGGAAATGTGTTTAATAAAAAATACCGAATAACTCGGTTTCACTTTTATGGAAAAAAAAAATTAATGTCATAATTAATACCGTTATAAAAATTTTAACTTCTTTCGTTGAGTATGTAATGAACGTTTAATCCATCAATTTACCTGGTATATTTTTATTGTAATTGTAATCTTTTAAAACTTATTATATAACAATAATTTTAACTGATTGGTAAGTTCAGATCAGTGAGGAATGTTGTTACTCGTAATTATTTTATTGTTTTGACACCAGCGGATTTATCTACGATGTTTTATATTCGTTCCGTTATATTACATCGCCGATCAGTTAAAAGGTTTAATAACGACGTTTTCTTAGAGTAGCAAAATAATAAAGCTAGTTTTATTTTACTTTTCATCATTTTACGTAACCTAATTTCATATAATTTAATTATAAAAACTTTTCGTAAAAAAAAAACTATATTTTTTATTAATTGTTAGCGTTACACCAATTTATGTCCCTGATAAATGCGATTTTATTTTATTAAGTAAACATTAAAAATTTGATCAATTTGAAATCTTAACCAGTTACTGAGTAATAGTAGCCTATGGTAATATATTTGTGGAGTACTTTCTTTTCTTTTATAAATCTGTGTGTTTCTATGTAGTAATAATCAAGATCTATTCTATTTAAATATATCTATCACACTCTTTCGATGGATGTGATGCATTTAAAGCGCCTGAGACGCGACACCTTTCAGGAATGCTTTCTGTCGGAGTAATGATGATAGGCACTCCCTGTTGTGAACAGAATGAACGGATGAACGGGTCACTTGTCACTTTGAATATCACCAGCATTACATTTTTCTTGTTGAAATTGTCATAATATTACAATGCTGTAGCTTAAATATTCTGAAGTTTCCACGTAAGAGTCATGTACTAACAAAGTTGAAAGTTGATTTTTTTACAAAACTTGATTACAACAACTATGTCGTATTGTAGCTATAACTAAACACGATTTTTGATATGCAATCGTATATTTGGCCCTGTGAAGAAAGCAACACGAAATCACTTCACTGCTTACTTTCCTCCTATAAACTTGGCATGGGATAGATGTTATTCTTAAGGATGTTTGGGTTATTTTTTAGGAGTGACCTGTAACTAATGTTAAGTTTCCTACAACCGTCTACATACCTTATTTAAATAGTAAAGAGAAGGAGGGAAATTGTGTGTCATAAACATGTATATTGCTATATATATGTGTGTGTGTGTGTGTATTACTCCCAAACAAACGTAACTCCTATTAATGAAAACCTAGAAGACAGATTGCTTTGGTAATGTATAAAAAAACAACTTCATATGATCCAGATATTATTCTGACAAAGTAGATAATAAAGAATTGATGTTGAAATATGAGCCTGTGACACAGTCGGAGGGGGGATGAATTATTGTTATATCTTGAAGAATTCAGACTATAGTGGTTAATAATATTTTTTAAGCTCATTAATGTTATCAGCACAGACCATTTTTGAATTTTATTTTTATTTCATAATAATATGAAACAGTTTTTATAAAAAGTCAACCACTTATTGTATATTTGTACGTTTTATTGTTGTTATATTTTCTTTTTAGCTTTCATTTATAGAAGGCCATTAGTGAACTATAATCATACTAATTACTTCGGTGGAGTTGTGCTAATTCATTTTTTCTTTTTATATTTATATGTGTATTTCTTTTTCCAGTTCCATTTGGCTTTCTTTATTTCACGAGTAATTACACAGCAATTTGTCAGATCGGTCAGTTACGCAGTTCGTTTGTACCCGAGCTTAATTACGTTCTGCTTGAATCGGCTAAACCTGTGATCCATTTACCCGTCACATTCTATTCCACAGACGTTCAGTATAATCTCACCGTTATATTATGTCGAATAAAAAAAATCCAATAGATGATTGCGTCTTTATATGGTAACATATGTCGTAAAAACGAAAAGAAATGTATAAGTATTGTGGTTTTTTTTTTAGAATAAAATTTAAATTAGTACATCTTCCGTTTTCTAATTTTAATGAAAATAATAACAGCTTTCGTCTTTTCTTGTTGGCCATATTTCAATAAACTTTACGCAAGAAAAGAAGCTATTTATTTTATATAAGTATTGATTATCATGTTTCAACTATATAATGTTGTTATTCTTAACTACCTAAAGCAATTGAATCGAACAGTACACAACACCAACCAAAACACCAGAAAATAAACCATGCTGAGTTAAAGAAATAACCATAATTCTGTAAAAAGCATAGCTGGAGGATTTATATATAAACGATATTTCTTAGTATATAATATAAATAATTCTTACTGCTTTTAAAATGTTATTAAAAAAACTGAGAACAAAGTTGTTTTACTTTCCTGGAATTGGAAAAAACTTTTTAAAATTTCACTAAAAACTACAACCAATAAAAAGTTACTTAATATTTATTTTTTTTGGGTGGGTGTGAATTTTGATTGAATTTTACTGTAATGTTGTTATTATTATTATTATTAAGAGTTTACGTAAATAAACTAAAAAAAATTATTTTTAATAAAAGAATTTATATTTTTAAATTTAGATCGGCTCCCCCATCCCTAAGGTTTTTTTTTTGACACTACTACTACTTACTTAGGAAGACATAAAAACAATTCTTTTAGAAAATATTCATTAAATAAAAATATAGTTTTTATTCGATTTATGGGGCAGGAAGAGAATTTGGGGGTGATTTTTTTTTTTTAATGTTAAGATATGCGCATTTAATGAACTTAACACTCCTATAAACTGCGGTTATGTTTGAAAAATTTTCAGAAAATTACTCCAAAAAAGCAAACTACCCCACACCTAGAGATATCTGACCCATATTTTGTGTACCAAATATCATAAAAATCGGTTTATCCTGTCAAGGGTTATTAAGCTTTAAACATGTCAGCACATACCTACATTCGTATGTATTACGTACGAACATTTTTCCCTTATCCTTTTTATTTTGTTTTTTGGGGGGTCCCTGAGTCTTGAAACGTCGGGAAAACCCCATACTTCATCTTTTGATTGATTATCATTCTTTCTTTATTACCGTATACGTAGTTCTAGAACAGTGATGCCAGGAAAGTAAAAGATAAAATTCTAACTGCAACGGACATAATTTACTTGAATATATGACACGCTATATCTTTGCCGATGAGTTGGAATCTTCAAAACAATAATAAAATTAAGGACTTTTAATTCCTTAATCACTTTTTTGTTTATTTGTTAATATCTACTGTTTTAGTTCATTATTTGAATTTATAATACTTAATAAGCTATACATAAGTGGATTTCTCGTTTTTCCCCACTTCCCTGCTCAAGTATCAATATTTTTTTAACAAAGGTGCTCTAGTTATTTACTATTATTCAAGTAATTGTTATTTCAATGTGGAACGATTACCTTTAAATATTAAAACCCTGATTAATGTAATTTTTTTTTATATACTTTATAATAAAATCTTAAGAGCTGTGAAATCAGGACTGATTATTGGCAAATTTCATACATTTTTTTTTTTAGACGTGCTAATTCATAAAATCATTTCTTATATTTGTCTAATTTTTTTCTTTTAACGTGTATGAACCGATTTTGTAAATACTAATAAATTAATGTTTCTTAATATATTTTTTAAATATTTTTCAAATAAATTTAATTGTAATTACCAAATTTCGAAATGGAATTATCATGTTGAGTTGGCTACCACATATATTTGTTGGTGTAATCAGGCTGGGATAAGTACATAAACTTTGTTTTATCTTTGTTGGTACGTGACAGTTACGTAGTAACTTTAAAGAATTCACAAGATACAACAGTATGATGTAGTAACAGTTTTAACGAAGAAAGTGTAATATGAAACTTCATAATAAAGAATGCGATGTAATAAAAAAAAATACCGTATTAACAATATTAGGTTATTGTTTTACGCGCGCGTGAGTGAAAAGTTTTGTTATTTTTTTTTTTTTTTTTAGTTTATAATAGTCGATTATAAATTAAGCTGTTTATAATGGAAAATATCTGGCAGTATTTCAAATCCACCAAAATTACAATGAAATCGTGAACCTTACGGTAAGAGTCGCAGATATCATTTCTTCCGCTCAAAAAACAAAAATCTCTATAATATAAATAAAACTGTTTTTAACAAAATGATACTAATATCAAAAAATACACTACATTTCTACTATCAAAATCTGTTATTAAGTTAAAATTTTGTTTACAAAAAATATTTATGTAATAGATAATAGACATACAATAATAGATAATAAACAGTGTTTAAGCGTTCCACATGATAAGCAAAAAATAGAAATATTTGTTACAAAACTTACCGGCCCGATTTCATTTGTTTGTAATATATATTACATTTACAGAAATAATACCGTTCTTATGATTTTTCGTAGTTTAACGATCATTTATTAAACAACGAATTTTTTTATCGTTTAACAGTAGTGCGTTTGTTAGATTACTCGTTTATTTTTTTTTATGAATTGACTGATTGTTATCTTATGGATTTATTATTAAAATTTATTGCCTTTCTAGAACAAACAAATATAATTTTTTTGAATTCCTCGGTCTTTTCTTTTCATTGATAGTCGTATATTATCTATCTATTCACTTCATACCATATTTTTCCTTTTTTAATGAAACTAGTATAATGACCTTCACGAATCGAAGATCCGTGATAATTGCTTTGTAAGTATAACCCTCGATATTATTATTAAATGAACTTTTTTTATTTCTCATCAATTAATTCAAATAGTTCTATTGTAGAATAAAAATTTTACCGATCCAATTTATTAGTTATATGTAACAAATCATTGTTGCCACATTTACAACACTTTTTTGTAAACTAATATTTTTATTTTTTTTTAATTAAGTGATGGGGATTAAATAATTGTTTCATCTTCAGTACTTTCATTTACGTAAAAGCATTTACACTTAAAACAAGCTGTAGTATATTTTCTTTTAAATTTGATTGTTTCAAGGATATTATAAAGTTTTTGTACGCTACCTATTACTATCAAGTACTGCTACCTAGCGGCGCGATTCGCAAACCCACCTTTTTGAGGAAAAAGTGATATATTCGGATCCCGCGATTCATCAAATGGAAGAAAAAACATTATCTAACAAAATTCAAGGTATTTTTTGAAAGTTTTTTCCATTTTCATTTCACTTTTAGGTTAGGTCATGTTTAGAACTGTAAACATATTTCGTTGATTTCGCCGTGCCGTCCAGTTCTACGGACTCGTACCGTTGAAGTTCTAACAAACTTATGATGTACGCTTTGTTCATAAAACTCTAAGGATTATATATATGAAAAAATATTTTCTGTATATAAACGAATGAATAAGCCGTGTGTATAGAAAGATCGATTTTAAGACTAATTTTATGTTTTGCAATGCTGCAGCCTTGTTATATAAAGCCTAGATAACCATGAGTTTAATGGGGTTTTTTTTTAGATTTTTCACCAGATAATTAATTATATATTCATTAGCGAAACAGTATTCCGTTCATTTTATTTCCAGTAAAAAATTTTATTAAAGTTATTTTTCAGTTTGTTATTTAAATAAGAATACGTTATTTATATAAGAATATAGTGTGAGAAAATCGTGAACTGTTGTTTTTCCATTGTCTAATTACTTCACCGACGATCTTTTCAGATATTGTTCTTGTATTTTATGATTTTTTTAACTTCATTTGATGAGTTGCTATTTAGTTGACAATCCTAGATTACGTTTATCATGACAAACTAATATGTACAAGGAATCAAAAACATATCAATAACCCAATATTGATATGTTTTTGATTCTGAAACTTTAAATAAACTTAAAGATAATGTTACTTTTGTAATTAAAATTTTCAGTTATACGGTTTTCGGTTTTTCAGTTACATATCTTTGTCGATGGGTTGCATAATATCTCTTTCAAAAATTAGATTTTCATTTATTTATTTATTTTTTTAAATTTATATAGTTTTACTTCATCACTGAAAATCATTTAAAACCCTTCGCGCATTTTTTCAATTTTTATTTTCTCGACTATAGCGATATATACTGCTATAGCTATAACGGAAAGTATAAATCGGTAAAAAAGAAGAGTCTTGTAAATGTTATGCATTGAGACATTAGAAAAAAAGATTTAAAAAATTGTCATGTAGACAGGGGTTTCCACCCACTGAATGTCTTTTTTTAGTATCCAAATGCATTTATGGTTCTTGTAAACTGGAACCGATTGTAAATTAAACACTGCAGCAAAAACAAAATTATATAAATTGTTAATATTCTGCAATTTTTTTTTTATTCCAGTGCTCCCGACTCCGAAAAATTCATTCTTGTCAGACATACAAGAATAGGCGTTGGCATGTTACTATAGGCCAACGCCTCTATTTATATAGTATTATAACTGTGGACCCCATTGACAGATTTCTTCTAATTTGGTACACAGGTACTTCCTTTGGGAGGAAAGATTGTACCAAACTTTTGCAAAAAAGTGAAAGAAGAGGTGGAGGTATTGTGGCCGAAATAAAATTCCAAATATTTACTGAAAAATTTCATTTGACAAAATAATTATCTTACAAAAGTGTTTTTCATAAAGATCACAAATTACCAAACATGTTTATTTAATATTCATCCCTTCCCCCAAAAAAGATTTCACATTTTTTTATTTTTTATATACTGCTTCAGAAAAGGAGTTAGTTGGATTTTTTTTCATGTATATTTTCTACATCAATAGGCCTTCAAACCAGTATAAAAACTTAAAAATTTATTTTTTATTTTTAAATTTATTATCACCACTAAGGGACTATTCGTAAAAGTTCATTTTACCCGAATGCTTCCCCTTGAGTATGGCAGCCCCAAAATAATAAAAAATTTTCGTAGCTTCACAGATTTAATTCTCAAAACGTATTTTGTTAAACAAAGTCACTAAAATAACTTTATCCTTTCCCTGGTGCGGGAGTCAAAATTAAAAATATATATATATAATTATTCTTTTTTAATTTATTCAAAATCAATTTTAGTGAATATTTTAATCATTAAAAATAGCTACCCCTTATGTATGAGCCCCAAATAGCTTAAAATGATTGAATTGAAAAAGATTTTCTGGGTGGACCAGAAATCTTTTTCAATTCATGAATATTTCCAGTTCACTGTTAGATTTTTTAATTTTAATTAATATAATGAACTGAAAATATTGAGAAATTTAAATTGTTTAGCTATATAAAAATCCTGCAAATACATGGGAAATTAAATTAAACATTAATTAAGATAAATTATTTTATTTATGTAAATATATATTTATATATAAATTTGACATAAATCACACTACATAGAATACGGTTTATTTTATGATTTAATTGTAATTTCATTGGCAGTATTATGTCAGGTAAATATTATAACGATAATATAAGCAGTCGGTTCCAATTCTCATGAGAAATCCATAGACTTTGCCAGTCAACGGTATCAAATCTATAATTCCCCGGGTTTTGCTTCTGGCATTTTTTGGAGCGAATTTATTACATAATATTTTCCTTGATTTCTGTTATTGAATTTGAGATTTACTGTAAAATCATTTGAACAGAGTTTAAAATAACAAAAAAGTAGATTATTATTATTCAGTAACGTGAATGATTTAAAACTACTTCTTTTTTTCCTCAATAACAATTACAATTACAATCAGCTCTCCTGCGGAACTATAAGTAAGTTTCCTAACACGTGATAAGAAGGTCCTTATTGAACCCCAAAATAAATATTACACAATAAATAGTTGCAAGCAAACTTAAGTCAAATATGAAATTTCAAGCTTAGTTATAAATCAGAAACCATTAATTTCAGCACTTTATAGTCCACAAAACAAACATTAATAACAAATAAAAAATAAAAAGAAAGAGAAGTAACAAGAAATTAGATACCACACCACAAACTTGACGGTATTAATTCCAAACTGTTACGCAGACCCTAAGTCGAGTACATAGGCTCGTTTCAACCGTCGGGCGTCTCTGCTGTTATCGAGTAGATTAATTGTAAAGTGGTTTATATGAAAAACTGCTTCTGATGTTAAATTTCGTCTTACTTCCTATCCAGATTTATTAGTTTACCATAGTTAAATTAAATTTGGATGTTTCGTCAGAATATAGAACTTATATATAGTTATAGTACTTTAAGGGTACTTACGTATTAACGCCACCGCAGCTACAGCTTTATTTAAAAACAAAGTAGTCAATCTGATTTCGGTGGAAAATGGGCCGATATAGAGTTTAATATAGATTCAAAACAGTCTCTTTATAATTATTAAGAAATGGTTATTTATATTTATTTATTTTATAAATATATAACCAAACTTAACCTATGCTCGCTTCGCTCGCTAACCTTGACTGGGACTAATTAACAGGAGTGTTTTGATTAATTAAATAATAAATAATTGCAATAATTACTGAATTTATTAAATAAATACTCAAAAAATTACTTGTTAATTAGTCAAGGTTAGCGAGCGTAGGTTAAGTTTGGTTAAATTATATTTATAAAATAAATAAATATAAATAACCATTTAATAAAATTAATAAAGAGACTGTTCATTTTCCACCGAAATCCGATTGACTACTTTGTTTTTAAATGAAGCTGTAGCTGTGGTGGCGTTAATACGTAAGTACTACTTTAAGTATGTAGAAAAGTTAAATATTTATTAATTAATATACAGCGTAAAATTATTTGAGTTGTGATGCACAGTTATTATTATGTTGGTAAAAAATACTCTTATATTTATGTTTTTTTTTTTATTTTTTCGTTTATATTTTGAGTTTCTTTTAATCTTAAATTTCTGCGGTTTTGTTTTTTGTGTTTTATAAACAAACATTTTTTTAACATTTTTATTTTTGCTTACATGATTCCTTAAAATTATATTAATAGATAAATACTGAGTAATCTCATACTTTCCATCAAATAAAGAGGACTTTGTTCAGAAGAGAGTATTGTGATTAGCATTTATTTTAATTTATGTAATGCAAAAGTATTCATTCGTACAGTTATGTTTTATCATTGTAGATTATTTGTCCTTTCATTTTGGATTAGGCTGAAGGAGTCTGCCAAATTAAAATACGTGCAGTAAATAATTAATTATTATGAGCTTATATGTGTTAAAACAGATGTGCTAGTATATATTCGTAAGCGTAGTTTATTATTTTAGTCTCTCTTTTGTGAACTAGTAATAAGAAATATATATATATATTAAAGATAGATGAAGAAGATATGCATATTGAAGATAGATGCGTAAATAATTTTTCAGCAGTACTGTTAAATCTAATTTTTTGACTTTATATTGAAATATTACGATATCATATTGATGAAACAACCTACTAATGTTGATAAATTCTTAACCCATCATTTATTTACTTTAACGTCTGACCGGATTTATTTATATTCTAAATAGTCAGTCGAACGATCTTATTCAGTAGAAATAGAATTTTTTTCTCTTTATTAATTTTGCTATTTCTTCTTTTTTATTTATGATCGGAGTCTATTTTGGATGATGGTATGTATTTCCTTATCAATTTTTATTATACTTGTAGAAATATGATAATTTGATTAAAAATAATATTTTTTATTAAAGGAAAAGCTTACATTTTAAAAATTAGTTAACTTAAAAAATTTAATTGTTGAATTTTTTTGTGGTTAATTGATAGTGATAATATTCTTAATGTGAAGCATCACATTAAGTACTACTACTCACTCGTGTCCAATACCGGTAGACTGGTCAAATAATTTAATATAGGACCAATTTGAAGATTCACATTTTATTCAAGTGAACTTGAATGTTCCATTATTATATTGCATCAATCTATTATATTGCAATAAAATATACTAGACAGTCACTCTATTTTTCAAGCCAGTAGACTTTCCTCAACCTTTTTTCGGTGGATTTGAAGAATCTTTTAATAATCGGTCCATGCTTGTGTAGGCATGGACCGAAGCGTAGTGTAGGCTACAGCAGACTACGTATAATCTGCAATAGAAAAAAATGCAATTATAATATTTATTACTGCAATACAATATATTAATATACAATAATGAGGTGTTGATGCGATAGAGTATAAAAATTATGAGATGGTCTGAAGATACTGTATTAAAATTTGTTGAAGAATTTATCAAACAAGCTTGTTGATAAAATATAAGATAAAATATAAATATAAGAATGTCGTATGGTTCATATAAAAATAGGCCATCTCCCAAACAGGATATTTACATATGAAGTACCATATAGCAATCGAAGGTAAGGTAAGAAGTGAAAAAAAAAAATAATAATAATAATATAAAAAATATTATTCGCAAGAGAAGATTTAACAAAAATCACCAATTAGTGATTTTAAAAAAATTGGTGCTGGAACTGCCTAAGTATATCATCCTTCATTAGATTGTTTTTTGTTTTTTTTTTATCATTTATAGTCGACTGCTTTAAAAGAAACTGGTGGTTCAAAGTTAATATCTACTTTTTATCCAATTTCTTATCTAAGTACGCTTAGTTCTTTGCATTTCTTCAGAACAAACATTGGTTTTTTCGTTATATTTTTATTAATACAGTTAGTTTACACAATATTATTACCCTAATATAAATTTAATGAACAAAAAGAGAAATAATTGAAAATAGGAGAATAGAAGGATAAACAGACGGTAAAGAAAAAAAAAATATTTTGGTTACGACATACTCTACTTAAAATTTAATTTTCATGGAAGGATGACTGAGGGAAATGTAAAAAGGAGAAGAAAAGAAAAAACAAGAATAATGTGTATAATTAAAACAGGTTATGTTATGCAGTAATAATTCCTTCTTTTTTTTATTTTTAGTTCATTATTTCTCCCCTGAAGCCAGACCCGAAATCAAGCATAAACACAGCTCCAGGGGGTGCCGTCGCCTCAAACTACCTAGTCTAGAACTGACGTTCTCCCCAGACAACCGGGACTCGGTCTTTAATTAATCGCCATGCCTCTAATGAGGGGACCTTGTAGAGATCTCCCCACCAGGACTCAGGTCTTGACGCCACGCCTAAAATGAGGAACACCAAAGGCATCCCCGAACGGGACAACGGTCTTTCGTTGCCCCACTCATCGAAGTTCGATTGGAACATTAAGGGAGTCCCTGTCCAGTCACCTACAACGGGACACCTAAGCAGCCCATTCCTCCTGGATAGTAATAATTGCTTGATACAAATATTCCGCACTTGTAGACATTTGTGACAATTCCTCACACTAGGTTTGAATATATGCTGATATGAAATAGGTTTGATTTTATTTTATCATTCAATTGCGTAGAATAAAATAACTTTAAAAGATTAAAAGCATTTTGTTAGTATATAAAAATTTTATAAAGATATATAAATAAATTTTATATATGTAGAAATTATAAAATGAATACTTTATTTACATGAGAACCTTACTAATTAGCTCTACGTTCGTCTCCTAGACATTACAAAGCTCGTAATTTTCCCGATACGATTACAGAAATAACGAAGGGAAGAAGCTCTCGTTGTTTAGAAGAATCAAGAACTGAACGAAAATTTGCTTAGTACATAGAAAAATAGGGAAAGCATTCATCTAAAAGCAGATTCACCAAAGATAAAATCTTTTCTCTGAATATAATAAATCAGAAATAATTTAAAAACATTTGTACTTTATTACGTTCGTTTACGGACGTGAAGGAATTTTTATGGTCGTACGTTGTAAAATCTCTCCTTACTTAAAATATACAGAAAAACACTTCAGTTTTTTTTTTTACCCGAGATAATCTTTTAATTTATAATATTTCTTTAATTTTGAGAAAAGTATTTATTGTTCCCCAAAAACCGTTTCGGAGAAGAAATAGTTTAATTTGTATAATTCATAATTTTTAGTTTGTAATCACAGAAGCTTTTGTGAATTAATTGTGCGGTAGTGTTAACTTTGTTGTATACTGGTACAGTTGATAAATAAAAATCCAGCGGTTTGGTTTTCAAAACGGTATCTAGCGGCATTTGAATATTTCTTTAATTGGCTATTTATATATTTTACTAACCTATTTAGTTATGTTCATTTCAGTAATCAGTTGTTTATTTTAACTATAATGGATTTGTGTAAAGGCATCCTGTCAGAAAAAAAAGCGGGAAGTAGAAATTAGCTAATGATAAATGAGAATTGCACAAGTGTTGCCAAAGAACAGCTATCAAAATTCCTAAGATAAGCTGCATCACCGACTTGTGTAGGTTTGGTTCACTGTGTATTTACATTCTTCCCTTAATTGCCTGTTTCTCATTCATCATGTTATCTCTCTCTCCTTTTCACTTTCTTTTTGCTTCCTTCTTTATCATTTCTATCCTTTTCTTCCATCATCGTCCCCTTTCGCTCTATTTTATTTTCCGAATGTTTAAGATAACATACCAACGACGTGATTAAAGCGTACTAAATAGCAGCGGCGGGTTCTAAAAATATTTTTTAGCACGATTAAGTGCGTTAAAAATATATAAAAATACGTAAGTAAAATAATCTCTGGATAATTTTATAAGTGTGTGTAATATGATTATTTTACTCTTTCTGTTCTATATTTTGTGTAATGTTAACCGTAAATAAATAAAAAAAACTAATTTGAATTTTTACTTTCTGATCCAATTATTTATGTTGTAGTTAGCATCTGTTGATTCTGTCTAGTGTTTTGATGTTTTCTGTTCCGTAATATAAGGGTATTGAAAGGAACAGTGAATTAAAAATTAATTAAAAATACTGATGGAATGTTACTACTAAAATAAATTTGGTTTTAAAATACTTGTTTTCGCGTGTATTTTTTATTTTTACTTACTACATCAAAGAATATTCAATCAGTTTATTTTCTTTTATGTTGTTTTCTTTTGAAAATTTATCCGTTCGATTAATTAATTCTTAATAAAGTAACTGAAATCGTTAGACTTCCGTCTTTTGTAGAAAATATAATTTTGTATTTACATATAATTTAAATTGAAATCTGTTTTACTCAAATATTTTGCTTCTGTCATGGAGTTTTGAGTATATATCTTTTCTTTATTTACCTAATACTATTTTTGATCTTCAATTTAAGATTATTTATCATATTTTCAAAACAAATTTAGTAGTTAAAATCTTTGTACAATAATTTTAAAACGTTTTCTCTACTCTTTATGTTAATGTAATTAATATATTAGTTTTTTAAGGCATAAATTAATTCCGATAAATAAAAGTAAATTTTATAAATTGCCATTTTAACCTCGTTAATTTTAACATACAAAATTAAAAAATACTAAACAGTGCCTATTTCTTTGTTTTCTTTTGCGAGCAATTTACTCTGCCTTAAGAGTTATTGAGACCTATATTGACTACAGCTTCCTTATAATAACTGACTATGAGTGTACTTAGAGCTTCAGCTGATCCCGAAGGGGAAGATCCCGCCAGGTGACGATTCCGGTCATCACGCAACCCCCTTCGTACCTAGCCCTGATGGGTATTTACCGTAGGTCATCTTCTGAACCCATAGACTGAATAACATCTTTCAGTTAATAGCTTGGCCTCCGTCAGGATGTCGCCGATGGAAATGCCACGAAGGACATTTCCATCGGTGTAAGAACCTGCTATCAATAAACACAAAACAAAACCAAAAACAAACTATTCAAACGAACAGAACTTAGAAATAAAATATTTAAATTTTGAACTGTAGCCCTACCAACGAAATAAAACGAACATCACAAAATAACAGAACAAAAACAAAACTACGGAGCGCCTATCTTGGCGACAAGAGAACGCCCAAGCGGTCCCTAACCACCCGGGTAACTTCCCATCCTACACGTCCTCCGCAACTAGCTGAAAAACAAAATATTTCATAAAGTTCTCTATAACCGACCATTCGACCTGCTTTTCACAGTTAATTTTTAAATCTAAAAGACCCGATGCAATGTAAAATGGTCCGTAAACCATTTACTCAGAGTTTGCTCAATGTTAAGGTTTATTCGACAACAATTAAACATGGGTTCAGATGAGAAAAGTTTTCTCAACCGGAAGAAATACATCAGAAGACTGCTGCGGTTTCTCTGTAATAGCGGGTTTTCTAATGTGAGATCCCTTACGTAGTACTCTGTGCGCAGTGAAAATAAGGCTAGTGGTGATGTTCCAATATTTATTACTCATTTGCTATTATTGTTAGAGTTTGTTAACCAATGTTTGGTGTTTATCGTTTAATTATTTATGATCATTTAGTTTTATTTAAGTCTCTAATGACTATTGTCATTAATGCGACTTTAAAAAAACGATGGAAAAAACTATATATATATATATATATTTGTTTAAAATTATTTTGATATTAGTTCTTACTCTAAATTTAAATTAAGTTAATATTCTCATCACTGTAAATATAGCTAATTATTGTCAGCTCCTTGTTATAGCGACTTAACTGCACTTCTGACTTCTGTTATCATTCGCATCAACTACATTTTTTATATTGTGTAAGATCTCTCAACTGTGAAATGCTACTTGAAATTCTCTCTTTTTTTTATAAATTTAATTAAATTTCGTCTACTGAATAAATAAATAGAATATATCTGTCCCTATATATACGATCTTTTTACAAAATTATTATGTTTTATGATTTTATATTTATATATATATATATATATATATATATATATATATATACTAGATTTTAATGAAAATCATACTTTTAATAGGGCTGATGAAAAAAAAACAATTCACTTTAAAACTAGAAGTGTTCTATAAAATTGAAATTTGTAGTTCATTTCTTTTACTTATTAACAAGTTGTTCTTACTAAGTAAAAGTGTAAAAGTGCTTGCGAGTATCATAACTAACAATTTTCTTAGAAGATTGCAAAAATTTGATACCTTTTATAATATTGCGAAAATATATATATGTGCGAAATAAAAATTGGATCATTTTTATAGTTATTGTGAAAATAATTATATATATAAGAATGAAATTTTTTCTTCGGTGATATATCGATTTTCATCTCTCCTGTGACATCGACCTGGTTGGTTTACCGTTTACAAAGGAAATGAATAACTTCTATGAGATAGGATATTTTACAATTTTTTTTCATAAATGTGATTACTAGTTTTAAACGACGTATTTACGAATAATGTATTTTCATATAGTTGTGTTGATTCGATTAAGACAAGGATATCCGTTGTCAAGGTATCGATAAATCTGTTTTTTCCTTTCGAGAATTTTATACTTCTAAAATTAGTTGTCCGCAAGCTACTGACTAACTTTAATATTGTACTGTATTAGAAAGAATTATGAACCCTTGCTGTACCCAAAAATTAACACGGACTTAAGTTCGGCATTTTGTGTACTGTCACTAATTATAGTAATCTAGATCGCGTCCATCAATCTACAAAAATAATAAGGAGGCAGTAACTGAAATAGGTTTCTGCATCACGAACACTTGAGTTAACAAATCCACTCAGAACTGAGCATCTACCAAAACAAAAATGTCCAAAGAGAAGGACAACCATAAAAAAAAAGGGTTAAATGATGTTAAAGAATAGAATTATCCTCAGAAGCCCCGCAAAATAGATCAAAATACAGTACGTGAGCTCAAAGTTTCTTCTTTTTCTGTTTAGCCTTCAGAACCGCCGTAAGGTATTACTTCAGAGGTTGAATGGGATATGTATGAATGTAAATGAAGTGTAGTTTTGTACAGTCTCAGGTGTATTCCTGAATTGTGCAGTTAAACGCATCCACCAAAGAACACCGATATCCAGTATTTAATTCCATATAAAAGTATTTATCCTCCATACCTTTACTAGGATTTGAACCTTAGAACTCTCGATTTCGAAATTAGATCATTTGTGATGACGAGTTCGCCTCTAAACCAATCCGATGTGTTGAGCTGATAGTTTTCCCCTTCGGCACCTGCTATGTCTAATGTACTAGTCATCGTATTGTACCAGGCTGTTGTATTTGCATATTTTAAACAAATGTGTCATATTTTTAATAATCGGGTGTTGTTATCTGGTTAGATAGTACAACAAACTCCGCTCGCCCGTTCCGCCTAAGCAAGCCGACAGTTCGGTTGACAAAAATACGGGCAAACCTTCAACTTTGTGCACTCAACTAAAATAATCATTTTATGGCTATTTCATGAAGTAGACATCCGTCTCACCTAAATCCTTGGGGTAATCAGAATATATTCAAGGTGCACGCCACCTTGAATAGGCGTGCACCCTAGTAATGGGTGCACGCCATTACTATTCAACGATTTTGCGTATACTAACTTAAATGTATGCTGCAACAAATGATTTTCTTGCAAATTTAAAAAAACTTCTTGTGGTAAACTCAGGGTTCTTTAAGGGAAATCCTCGCTTAGAACTAAACCGTATAAATTATTAATATATTCGTTTAATTAATAAATTATATAAAGCAACTTTAGAATAAAAATAAATTATTAAGTAAATAAATTGTATTTAATCGATAACTATTGTAATTGAATCAATGTAGAAAAAAATTAATAAATAAAAGATGTATATATTTGCATGGAGACTGCTTGAGAAATCTTAACACGTAATATAATGTGGCTTTTATTTTTTTTCTCTAAGTTAAAAAAAAGGCGGAATTTTTTATTAAGTGTACATGTTGAAAATGTCTGAAGAGTTAACGTAATATTCGTATAAGTTAATTATTGCGGTTGAAATGGTCACGTTATTTTAAAGCACAAACGAGGAAGGAAATTAATTACCGGTTTTTTTCTTCTTTACTTTGTTTCAGTTTATTTTCATGGTAGATCCGGACATGCTACTACTAGTTTCCCTTGTTTCATTGAGCCGAACTAACTACGTGTAGATGTAATGTTTATTCAATGGCCTATCGAATTAATGTAAATTACCTAACTTAATTATCTACGTTTACTTTGCGGTTCCCTCATGAAGACAATCTGGAAAGTCAACATCTTCTCTTCATCCAAGTATATACATGTAAACTGTTTGTTTGGTACATCATTTTAGATTAAAAGGAAATTAATATTTAATAATTTAATAAAGTTTTTAATTAATGATTAGTTAATATATTATAATTAAATCTAAGATTTGACATGAAAAGAATATGCTAAATATTGTTGAAATTATGTAAGTATCTGTGAAATTAATTTTACGAAATTGCATTTATTTTAAATCTTTTTTTTTTAATGTTTAATTTAACAGTATGAAACCATATCAATTTTATCACTAAAAATTGGTTATTCATTGATAACTGAATCGAGTGTCGATATATATTAATGTTAGTTAATCCCGTTAGTAATAATAGTTCATTACTTATTATTTGTAGGAATTATAAAATAACCTTCTCTGTTTCTACTACTCTTTTCCATTTTTCTTCAGTATTACAGAATTTTTATCATGAGCTATTCTAATAAATTTTTGAGGAAGTTTTTATTACATAAACCCAGATTTGAGGGATTACCAAAATTATTTTTTGCTCTTCAGAAGTTATAATAAATGTGTAATCTTAAACTTGAGTTTAATACTGTGTTTATAATTCCATATAATTTTTTTTTAATTATCCCTGTTTAAAAATATATATATTTTTTAATAAACAGATGTTTTTCTCTAATATACTAATAAATATAACAATTATTTTTATCTTTATTTAATATTGTACAATATAATATTAATCGCTGTGCGTGAATACATATTTTCGACAAAAATTACAAATAGAAATAAATTTTTTTTATCAGTTCGCATTTACAATTTCAATTCATGATCTTTTATACATATGTAGATGTTGAAGTTTTTTCTGATCTTAGAAAATGTCTTAATTCCATCTTTTCATTACTGGCGCCATAATTGACTAAATTGTATTATATTGAATTTTTTTAGAGAGTTTACGACCGATCGATCTGTTTAACTCTTTTATTTATCATTATATGTTTTAATTATTATTCTTTTTCATTAGCCTTACGTAATGATTATAGAAAGAAAGAATAATATTCTTTAAAAATCACTAAGCTCATTACTTCAATGTTTCTTTACTTCCAATTTACGGTCTTGACTCAGACATTACATTCATGGAATACTTTGATAAGTTGTTAATTTTCATTTCCGTATCTATAGTTTACTTTATTAGCAGTGATACGCTTGCTTTTTCTATTCATAACTTTTTATAATTTGGTTCATCTTTTTCCAAATAATCTCATCATAACAAGCTAAGAAAAGTTTGTATTACTTGTACATCAGTCCTTTTACTTTGTCCTGAACATGTTAGTAGATCAATTTGCGAAAGAAAACGATAGTGAACTTTTAATTTTAATTGTTAATTATTTTTATGAAATTTTTTTTTATTTTAAAAATAAAATTCTTTTAAAATTTTTTGTTTGATTAAAAATTGTAATTTCTTGTGTAACCTGTTATATTTCTTAATCCACTCGTATTATTGAAAATAAATTTCAATGCAAATTATTCATATATTGCAGGTTATTGGAGGTTGTTAACATTTCCGCATGAGAACTGTTTTACAATTTAGTATTGTTTTTACTGCTTTAACCAATATATCTTATAGACCGGCATTTCTCAACCTGTGGGTCGCGGTGATATGGAAGAGGGATCACGAAATTAGCCTACAACTTTACACTTAAACAATAATGAATCATTTAGTGAGGAAAAAAATCATTTATTTTACACATTTTACTTGCATTTAAAAGTAAACATATGTAATGAAAATAAATTAATGAGATGTTGTGCTTGTTTTTCATTTAAAAGTTTCTCCATACATGGATCTTTATTAGAATCTCACAAAAGTAAATTAATGTCAAGTGATAAACGACGGATCCTATATTTAGTTTTCAGGGCAACCATAGACGAAAAACCTTTTTCACAGGGGTAAGACTTGGCGAAACCGATTAATATTTTCAATGCTCTGTGACTATATTTTCCATAATCACTTCGACGAGCAAGCCGAAACGTATCTAAATCTTCAGATTTGTAACGTTTTATCGGTAGACATTTAGATAAACTGTTCGTGAATCTCAACTAGTAACCTAGCAGCTGCAATAACGTTTTCACAAAATGGATTTAGTACCCCCATCTCTTGGAGATATTTTTTATCTTCCGGGAAATACTCGGCCAATAAATTATTATTTTTTTTTACATTACGCTCTCACAGCAAATATAATGATGTAGACCAAATTACAAGGTGCACGTACACATCAAGTTGGACCTGAAAATTGCACGTGTTTGTACGTTTCATACCTGTCGTTTCAACGTAGCTACGAATAAATAGTTTTAACTAGGTTTCATTGGGTTGGGGTTGGGGCGTCGCGAAATATTCATTAATTTTTTTTAACTTTCTGGGAGTCGTGAAGCTAACAAGTTTGAAAATCACTGTTATAGAACAATAAATCATTATTTTGCTGTAGATTAGTGTATTATTGTTGTTGTACATGCCAATATTGAATTTAAATTATGTTCGTATTGTAAAGTGATAAATGAGGATGCTTCATTTCTGAGATAACTCTACAAGCAAACGTTTTACACTAGATCGCGATTTTGTACGTAGTTGTATGGGTCTTTTCTGTTATTCGTCCTGCACTCTTTTTTATGCATTATTTGTGAAATTGTATTTGTTTTTACATATTCGCTGGGTTTGGAACGTACGACCATCAGAACACAATATTAGCAGTATTCCACTCGGACACTGCGAGTTTACAGGACTACTTTTATCTTAATAAATCGTGACACCCATCACAACACTTTTCAACAACAATTTTACAGCGTACTGTAAACAGCAACTAACGAAATATCACCTAAACTTTACTAAGAAACAAACATACGGTAGTACAATGTTAACAAAATGTGGAGAAAAAACCTTATAAAATACTTTTAAATCCTATGCTACTACACACTTAACTAAAGCTAACCTAAACTATTTCTAATAACGGAATATAATTTCGCTGGCACATTCATTTTTGTTCATAGAATAACGAGTTATTATCGTTGCTTACAAGCAGACAGTACCAGGTTGCTTTCTTATTTTTAAGCCGCATAAGCCAATGCAGATAATTTTTTTTTTTAAATTATCTGGGATTTTGCCGATGACACTGCTGTCCTTGCCGTTAACGAAGACCCTGGCTTAGCGTCGCGAGAGCTACAAATTGCACCAGACGTTATATGTGCATGGTAGAAAAAATGGAGGATTAAATTTAATAAGAATAAATCAAAGCACGTCAAATTCGCCATGAGAAAGGGTGACTGTCCCAGTGTATATTTGGATAGTATCTTGATCCCACAAGCACAGAGTGTGCGGTACCTAGGACTTCACCTATAATCTAGGTAGCCCCTATAATCTAGTAGTATTGTTTTTTATTTGTCTTTGATTTTATTATTTATTTACTAATGTTTGATTTTTGTGGACTATGTAGTTTGGCAGAAACATTTTTTAAGTTTTAAGTTTGGACTTTAAGATTGTTTATAACTATTATTTTGAATTTCTTATTTTGGAAGTTCCTTAAGAATCCCTTATCATGTGCTTCATGTCAAGCGACTTACATATGGCTCCACTTAGGAGCCGATTGTAAATATACTGGTTGTTGAACAAAAAAAGTCTGTGATATTATTTATTATTTAATATAATAGTTTTAAACGATATTACACAATCACAATCTCATATAAATCTGCGAGAAGTAATAAAAAAACAGCGTGCGGGACGCAGTTATATTAATATACTTATTTATGTAATTTCAGGTTTTTTCAGTACCGGTTGATTTTTTTATTGAAAAAAATAACTACAGTTTATTATTTGTGTTCTAGATTGAAACCGATTCTAATCTTGTTTGACGCGTTTATTTTATCATTGATAATCGAATATTGAACTAGTTAAATTAATTTCTGTAACGTACAAATAACTATGCGAGTAATTGTACGCTGTGTTTGTTTCTTAGAGTGAAAAGGAACTAATTTTAGTTACTTCAATATACATTTCTTGGAATCGTTCGCCTTATTAATGGGTCTCGGGCTTTGTATTACATATAGCGATAGCATTACAAAGAATGAAACCGGCGTCCGAGTTGATTACTCCCTCTATATAACACGAGCGGTTGAACGAATGATAATTATTCATTTTTTTCTTACGCACATTTTTTTCATCATCTAAATAGTTGCGTAATTTTGTGTACAAGAAGTAGCGGTGAGATAATAAAAGTTTTATCAACATTTTTTTTATAACTAAATCACTAAAAACTCAAGATTAGATTTTATTTCCTTATTTTACCACTTACATACGCCCTAACTTTATTGTCATCTACGATTAATATTTTTTATTTACTTGTTAATAAAAATTTCATGGCCGTGATTATTTGCTATCGAGTTAATAAAAAGAATAGATGTTAACCGTTTATATGGTTGTTTACTTTTTGTAATTACACTTTTTTTTTTTACTTTTAAAAGATATAATATTTTTATTGTAATGGAATTACTTCCATAACTTTTTTTGCAACATTATGAGAAAAAAATGAACTTGCGGTTTTAATAAATAAATTGCTGTTATATTATTTTTCAAACCTTTTTTTTTTTTTATTGATAAATTGACAATTTTTGTTTGTTTTATAAATTAATGAGTTGTATTGAAAAAATTGCAGTAAATAAACAAATCGTATCGGTTAAAAAAAAATAAAATAAATAACGATAAAAACTTAATGTGTTTTATGTTTTGCACAGGTACTACGGTAATATTGTGGTTCATTTGTTATTTAGAGCAGTTTTTTCTGTGTGAAATCTAAATGCAATTTTATTTTTCCATAGAAAAATTTATTGAATAAAAAGTGTGCGGTTTTGTATGAATTTTATAATAATTAATAAGAATAAATAAAATTTGTTTATTTTTTGTAATTTCATTCGATAAATTATATCGGTTGCGTAATGTCCATAATTTACGTAATTCTTTCTCTTTCCATTATTCGTTATACATTTATATCTTCTCCAACATTTTATAACTTTGAAGAGGAGTGCACTGGTGCCGGAATACCGTTCCGGTACTGCGTTTTTGGGAGATAAAAAAATTGTCGTTTTCCGTGAAATTGTTTTAACGTAAAAGGCCGGCCTACGTTTTATTCTAATTGTAATGATGCCTCTAAATGAAAGATATTATTACTTCCTTAAATGATGTGTATCGAATGTTCATGTATTATTACGTGTAGACATTAAAATTGTTTGGTTTGATTCCTGACCTTCATTTCTCTTTTATTTTTATTGATATGTTATTAACAAATTATAGTCCTATAAAAAAATCTAAATTATAAAAAAAAGACGGCACGAAAATGGTTCTTGGTTCTTGGTAACAAAATACACTGTGTAAGTCGCTAAAAATCTTTTTCACAAAAAAAGTAAACATTTGATTTGAAAAAGATAAGTTTTCCTTCTTATCAATGTTAGTAATTAAATTAACAAAAATTTTTCAAAAAAAAAAATTATATAGTTGCCGCCTGTGACTGCTGACCATACTCTTGATGTTTGCTGTAGTACTTGTACAAAATCAAACGTACCGGTACTGGAAAATTTACGAGTGCATTCCTAACTCTGAGGTATAAAACTTCGCATTAAATCAATTTTTACATCCTATATATTATTGTAAACGGTAGAAATGGTTAATTTTTCGTTCGTTTTTTTTGTTAGTTTTTTATTAATGTTAATATTCGTTAAATAAAAGCTTTTTTAAAAAATAATTTTTTATATGTAATCAAATATATTTTTGTAATTTTTTTTTTTGTATTAATAAAATGTTCATGTAGCGCAATTCTGTTTGTGATGTAGTTTCCCGAAATATCTTACACTGACTTTTCAATCCCTCTAATGTCGCACGAAATTTCATTATTTCAGGTTAATCCATTTCTAGATCGTAAATATAATCCAAATTTTAAATATAAAACAAAACAGAAATCATTAATCAATTTAAAAAAATATACCGTTATATCTCAAGGGACCTCTCTAACTTTCGAGAAGTACAAAAAATATGTTTTCTTTTTATCTTATTTAATTTTTGATTTATGTAATAAAACCCAGATAAATAAAATACATACATACCACATTTGTACGTTTAAAATAACTTTTCGTCAAGTTTCGTTCCAGGCTGATTGTTTAAAATTTCCGTAAGTGTTATTTGTTTAATTATTACAAACCTTTGTAATATCGTTTAAAATCGACCTGATTGGGATAATTGTTTCTTAAATAGAATTTGCGCGTGATCGTACTGACATCTTTCATTTAAATATGTTTTATGCATTAAAACAAATTTTACTCGATACTATTTAATATCAATTAAAAAAAAAAAAAATGCATGAGAATTTTAATAATATGGTTGTAATTTTTAATCGCATACTAAAATTAATTGCTCTTCGAAATTTTATTATAATTAACTTTTACGTATTTGTTCATTCGCGCGCGAATATGATTAATTTTTAATGTGTATATATTTCCACATCTACGTGTTTAAATTATTGTTACGCTTATAAAATATGATAATAAAATTATATTCTCTGAAAATACATTAAATATACTGTGAAATTGTTCTTCTGTATTATCATAAAATCTAGTAACGGTTATTTTATGTATACAAACATCAAAACCGTACGGACCAGTATAAAAGTGCATCATTACATTGGTTAAAAAAACTACTCTAACGTAGTATGTATGAAGCCTGTTAAGGTTGTTGTTATTGTTAAATTAACTGCAGTGTGTTATTTCTTGGCTTTTTGCCTTCATTATTTTTTATTTTAACTCGTCTAATACTAACTTGACCTACATAGTTCTGTTGTTATTTTTTTATTATTATTGTTATTATTTTTGTTATTGGTACAATTTATATTCTTCTACATCGTCTTTTATTCATTACACTGTCCCAATCTGTGGATTGTAATAAACTTGTCAACAATATGAAATTTTTGCGTTTTTATGCAATTGGTGTAGGATTCTGCATTTGTATTAATTTATGATTTCCGTTTTCATGGTAAAAATAAATTTTATTAACTCATACAAATTGTTTTATTTATATATATAAAATAAAATGTAATTTCCGTAAAACAATAATAATTTATTGATACTATCTTCTTTCTTGCAGTAGTATTTTTCCATGAGTACATGTAAATGTTATGTAATTATTACTCTTAAATAAAAATTAAATTAACTGTTAATTTTGCAGTAACATCGCTGGTGCTGATAATTATATTGATAAACAGCAATAGTTTGTGTAACCTTTAACAATAAGAGTCTTCAAATAATTTTTAGATTTTTACATAATACAAGAAACATAGTTTTCCGTTTTGTAAAGAAAAATACTTAAGGAATATACTTAATAAATAAAAACCTTGCATATTTGTCATTTTAACATTAACATTTTCAAGTTTATCGATTAATTTATGTTGGTTTCTAATGATATTTGAATTTTTAAATTATTATTTTTCATTTAACAATAACAGCTATGATTTTATTAATATTTTGTTGTTAAGCCATATTGAAATTGTACATCGATTTCTTGCTTAAAAATTTAATTTTGTTTTTTTTTTTTTGTTATAAAAATGTAATTTCAGATTACAGTAATTAAAGATACTGGTTTTAAAGCTTAGACCTTTAATGAAATAAAAACTTTGGCATTTTATCAGTATAATTGCAATAATTTGTTGTATTAAAATACATAATTTAATATATAACATAAAGTTCAGAATATTGGTAAATTTATTTAATGGTCTATAAATTATAATGTATCGTACTTTATTACTGTATAATTATAGTAATTTTTGCAGTATTACTGCGGTAATATAACGATGTTGTTACTACTGATAATGATGTATTTTGTAGAAACAAATAATTACTGTATATTGCTAACAGTCAATAACTACTACTTATGTACACAAATAAAAGAAGATAATAAATGATTGGAAAGAAAATTATATTCCTGTAAGCGATTAACATCGTAACATTTTACTATCGATATGTTACAATCATCCATTTATCTATATTAATATACCGTATTGACTTGAAAATAACGCATTAATTTTTTTCCAGAAGTGTTCGTAATTCGGTAACCATGTTAATAATACTTGTTTTATTTGTAAAATTTAATTTCAACAACTGTATTCCATTTACACAGTTTACAATACAATATTATATTTGTGTTGTTGAATTTCGTTTTTATTAATTTCCTTAGATGTTGTTTAATATATAATTATCGTGGGTATAAACTGCTCTAACATTCCATAAGATAGTCCCCCTCACTTCACTCACTCTATCTCTCTCTCTCAATCAATCTCTCTCTCTCTCACTCTCTCTCTCTCTCTCTCTCTCTCTCTCTCTCTCTCTCTCTCTCTCTCTCTCTCTCTCTCTCTCTCTCTCTCTCTCTCTCTCTCTCTCTCTCTCTCTCTCTCTCTCTCTCTCTCTCTCTCTCTCTCTCTCTCTCTGTGTGTGTGTGTGTGTGTGCGTGTGTGTGTTACAAACGTAATAATGTGGTGAGTGTTTCAACTGGTGAACCGTACGTGCCAATTAACGAAGTAGAGTCAACTCAATCGCAGTTATTTATGAAGCTGAGATGAGATCGCGCGTATACTGAACTATTGTTTTGTTTTGCATATACCGTAACCGTAAAAGATAGAGGTGTTCAACTTAAAACTGGCCGCATCACTTATTTTAGACTATAAATAGTAGCTTATTGGCAAATCGTTACAAAAGGTGTTGCAAATGATCTCCATCCATTTCTGTACAGTTTTCAACATTTTGACCATGTTCCTGACTACCCTTGTTAGTTGTATCGGATAAAAAAAAAAAATTACCGTTGAAACAAAATTTGATGTATCGGAATGATTATTCGTTTGTGAAAAAAAATATGTGAATAAATACCGATATCCAGAAAATTGATAAACTCTTCATAATCACATTCACCTTCAACAATTACATATTTATTCATTCAGAAAATCATTTAGAAGATCAAATATTTTGTAGGTTTAATTAAGTATTAACTATGTTTTCTGAATGAATTTTACAAATATATAATGCATAATTTAACTGTTAATTGGGAGATCATTTGATTAAAGGGAGAATTAAGGGATTGGGGATCATTTGATTTCTAGGAAGAAGCCAACATTTATACTTCAGTAAAGAAATGTTTAAATAGTTTTAGGTTAATTTAAATAAAATAATGATGAAATTGCTGGATTTTTTTTGTTGTAAATTATACATCCTTAATTTCACTTTTACGTAAGTTCATATACTTAATTTTGAAGAAATCCCAGTCATTCTTCAACGAAACATCATTTTTCGGAAAAAATTTAACTATGAACTGAAATTTTATTTATAATAAAAAGATGTGAAATCGGCCAAAGTAAAAATATGAAATAACGTAAGTTCTCGAATAAATTACGTTATACAAGACTGGTGTTGGCACAGTCTTTGGAAGTAATTTCAAAACTGCTTTACCGTCATCTTTCCTACTCAAGAAATAGAATTAATGACCTTATAATTAACCAGTAGTTAATTATAATTAACCGGTCGGCTTTCCGACCAGTTAGATTTTTAAAAAATCTAACCCTTGTTTGCTTGTTTTTGACTCATATCCAGGCAATTTACATGAAAAATGAAAAAAAAACTTGGAAATTTTAACAAGTGGGTAGAATAAGTTAACTTCAAGTCTCAAATAAATGTTTAAAGGACAAAAGATATGTGTCATTAATAATTTGTATGGAAATGAAAGTAGTATTTTTAGTAATAAGTTTTAAAAATAATTATGGTCATTGGAATAGATTTAATTTCATCTTCTACTCGCCCAATTTCAATACTGAGTGAGCAGGTGTAAACAAAAAATAAACGTATAGAAAGATTGTTAAAACTCTCCATTGCACCATGTAAAAGTTATCTGTTTTAGAACATCCAGGAAAATATTTCCAAAAATATACTGACAAATTAATCGGTTTTTTAACCGATTTGTACATTTTTTTTATAATTTAAAATTACCAAAAATATAAAATTAAATGTTTGGATAGAACATCACTGGCAGGCGCAAAATGAAGACCTGATTGTCAGCAACAAAAAAAAATCGTATATAAATCTCAGAATAAAGTTATATAGTAAAGAGATTTATAGAAAAATCCGTCGTAGATTAGAACAGATAACTTTCCCTGTATCAATTCACTATAGTAGTGCTAATTTTTCTAAACTAACATTTGTAAACATGTCTCTGAACGGATTGCCAGATTTGAAAAGTTATTTTAAAGAAAATAAATCCAATCATTATGGTACATTTCACCTACATTATTACTTATGGCCAAAGAAATTTTCGAAATGAGTCTCCTTTCCGAATTTTAATTGCATATTGAAATATATATGCCACAAGTGTAGATCATTGCAATAAAGTATGTATTTGATTATGTATTTAAATTTTATTTTTCCTCATAGTTTTGTTATGATTGTTTACCTTCTCTAAAGGGTAGTTTAGTAGTAAATAGCTATAAATTAGTTTTTTTGTTTTAATTGTTATCTTTATTAGTAATTTTGCTATTTATTTATAACATACGCGCACGCGCGCAAGAGAGAGAGAGAGAGAATGAGAGAGAGAGTGAGAGAGAGAGATTTACCCTAACGTATTTATTGTAATCTGTTGAACTAGTGAACAATAAGCAATCCCCCCGGAAAAAAGAGATGAGGATGATATGTATGACATGTAAATGAGTGTAGTCTTGTACAGACTCGCACCGACCATTCCTAAGACGTATGGTTAATTGATCTCTAACCACCTAGTCCAACTAGCTTTTACTAGGAGTTGAACCTCAGAACTTCAACTTTGAAAATCAGCTGTTAAACAACTGATTTACAAGTTAACATTAAAAAAAATTTGTCCTATGTTTTAATGTTGCAAAGGAATAAATAAATAAAATATTTAAACCATTTTAATGTTAGAAAATATTTCTTGGATGATTTATTAACGGCTAAGTTTGTTAAAATTTTACTTGTATAAACAAAATATGTCTAATACTATTTTCCATAAAATTAGTAGTACATTTTGAGGTATACAAAGATAATATAAAAAATTACCTAATTCAACAGGTAAGTTAAGATAGTATAGATGGTTTTGCGTCTTTCAGACAAGCTCCTTCTTTTTATATAAAAATTGTACTATATTGCTGTTACACTTAACGTAAATTATTAATGCTGTACTGATTAAGCAGTAGTAAAACTTTTAAATCGACTGAAATAGGCGTTACAATTTTTATGTAACGAATTACGTTAACAACCATGGGGGTTAACTTAATAATAGGATATAGATCCTTTAATAATAATACATTATAGCTTTGAATACTCATTAAAATAGCTCAGGAGTTCAACAAAATGTAACTGCAGGTACTTACGGTCTCATCTTGTTACCCACACGTGTTTTTCATTATTGTGAACATCTTATTTCATTTGTTTGCAAAAAATATATTGCTCGCTCTCGTACACGCATGTGTGTAAGCTTCTCTGTTAACTCCAGAAGTAGAATTCACGCATATTAGGTTATTTCTGTTAGTTGCCTTACATCAAAGCGCACTTGTGTTCGTAACGATAAAGGTAGAGAAACAGACCTCAAGTTGTTCGCTGTTTTAAGTAAACATTTTTTTTTTAAAGTAGATTTATTTTATTTTTGCAGTGTTCAAAGTATTTCCTTTCTTCTTTCGCTTGACTGGCAGATATTTTAATCACGTGTTTTTTTAACGCTTTCTTTTTTTGCTAATTTTAGAGTACGTGTGTAGCAGTAACGTAGTTGTAAACGAGGAAACATCATTTTACTTTAATCTTTAGTTAAATCAGTTTCTCCCCTAAGTTTGTTTATTTTAGATATTATGTAAATGTGTATTTTATGTTAATCCTGGACGTTATTTTACCTGCTGAAATGTATTTCTGTCTTTCAAAATGGAGTTAGTTACAAATCTTTTTTAGAGGAACATGTACATCATTTATTCTGAACTGTTGACAAATTACGTCATCCTTAATTAAACATTAATTAAATAAATGCTAACTAACGCTGTAGTCCTCTTATTTTAGGTTGTAGTATAAACTGAATAGCTTTTAGATATATTTTAATTGTTTGTAAAAAAGTGACAGATGTTATTAAAAATGTAGCATAAATGTTTCGTTGTATAATCATTGTATAAAAAGTTATTATTTATTTTTTCTTAACTTGCTGGGCGTTTGTGTAGCCCAACTTAAAAGTTATATTGAATTATGTGGTTTCATTTTCTTGTAATTTTAATGTAACTTTTTTTTATAAAGACGATGACGAAAAAATGAAAATTTCAGCAACAGATGAATAAAAGCGTTATTCCTCTTCTGAAAGAGATGAATCATCTGAGATTAATCATTTTTGATTTGCATTTGAATTAATAATACAGTATTTTTGCTTCATTATATTATTTACTTGTTATAAAAATCACTACTTCAGCCAACACGCTTGCTGTTCAATCCCGAATCTTAGCTTTGTCTATTCTCCATATCTCGTAATGAGTCAGAACCTTCCTAACTAGGCAAGAAATATCCGTACTCGCCTAACGACCATCCCAGAGATTTTTTGAAACGTTTCTTGTCAAAAGCTTCACCATTAAGGATGACAATCATTGGTATCTAATTTGATTTTGTTATACTGATTCAAGTGTTCAGTATTTTAGGGATATAATAAACGTAATACTAATTTAATTATATTCATAATTTACGCTGCATACATTCTTCAGCTGGTCCCAGTCATTTTTGGGTAATCGTTTGTTTTCTATATTTATTAATTATGAGTTTAGATTTTTAGATTTTCTGTTGTCTTTTTCTTGATGCCTTATAAATTTACGATCAATTTTCATCGAGATTTTTATCGGATGTGGTTGACAAGATTAGTTTTGATGTGGGCTTGCTTGTTTGTAGGGCAAAATAAATTTTAGAAGTTATCGGTAATACAAAACATATATATATATATAAACGTATGTACACGTTTATTTATGTAAACGTACACATAAACCCGCTAGTTTATTTCACTGCCGAATATCTACCAGCCTCTGACTATGGACCATTGTTTGACAAATGATTTTATTGATGCATCCAACGAAATACATACAATAATAATCGTGTACTAACTTTAGATCTATCTTACTGATTGCCTCAAAGAATTTTATTATATATACATATAGCTTCTAATTACTATGTCAATTAATTTTATATTTTATTTAAATGGCTATCTCTTTCTTCTTATTCATTTCGGAAGTATATCCCTGTGCTCATAGTCTGTAATATTATGTTTTCGATCTAATTAAATTAAACTTTTATTAGTTAAGTCGATTTCTTAAGTCTGTCATTGTATTCATGTATTGCGCTTTCCATTTTGTTTATTATATGAATTTATTTGTATCAGGTGCATACATCTTAATTTCGTGATTTTATTTATTTAGCGCTAAAATTATAAATATCTTAATGGTTTAAAATAGTAAAACTCCCTAATTCACGGACCAATTGGTAAATAAAATATTTTAATTGTAATTGTCTATTTACATATTTATTAGTGCACTGGAAAAGAGGTTTAAAGTATTGGGAATATTGGGAATATAAAAGTATTTATAAGGAATATTGCAGTGCATTAACTATTTACTCAATATTACAGAAAGTAAGAAATAATTGACCGGTAGGAAGTGCTTAAAAATAAATTCAATGTGTATTTTAAATAAATTATCCTACCTATTGTCTGGAATAGGTGTGACTCATTTGTTTTGAGTAAATAAGTCGTTGATGAAATCTAATTACATTGTATATTATGTCTACAATTTAGAAGGTCGTTAAATGTGATAAAACATCGGGTATTATATTTGGAATTTTTGATAATAAGAAATTGAACTGAATGCAATTTAACGTAATTCAATACGTTATAGATATTATTGTCCATTTGGAACCATATTCTAAAGCAATCTATATAAATTAATTATTTATTTTTTCCAATGAGATTACTACTGCATATTTTATTATTGGTAAAGAGGTATGTTGCACTTAACGCATTTAAATATTTCATACAGGTCTGTTATACGCTTCGTACTTATGTAATAGTATTGCAACAACTGATTTCCGATTCTTGTGACTTTTCCTAGAAGTTATTCCTATTATTAACGTGTAGAATATCTATTATGATAAAAATAGATATTCAGTTACTATGATTTTCCTCTTTTTATATCTGTCTTCTTTATATATAATGAATATTGTTTATTTATAAGTTAAGATTTCCGGATTAGTGTTATTTTAACAAAAATCAATGACGGGCTGGAATAAGTATTAAGGTATATGGATGTATTCCTATTAGAGAAATTTATTTTGAAAATAAAATAGACTAAATCAAATAGAAATATAATCCACAAAGTAAATGATATAGAATTAAAGGTTAAGATTTGAGAAACATATACAGTAAAAGCGTGGGGGGGGGGGTTTGTTTGAGTAATAAAATGGTTAGATGAAGTAATACAAATATTAGAATAAAGGACACCTTTCATGCTAAATAGCAAAGTATTACATAAAGATTTAACAATTAGAAAGGAGTTCATAGAGATTTTGAAACCCGGTTATACATTAGGATGTTGAAATAAGATGAGTCAGTGAAATTCGAAAGTAAAGAGATCTTAAAACGGATAGGATAAGAAAGTAATTTTGATAGAATTTTGCACTGATGAACTATGCTGGTCACCATTGTATTAAAACATCTAGGTTTAGTTAATTGGGTTATAGAAAGAAGGTCGTGTATATAGTAAAAATTATATATGCAAAGATTTAATTATATTCGTATAAACAAATTAATTAGATCATGTTGGATATAGTATTTTTCATACGGTTAAAAGGTAAGCCGTTTACTTTGAATAGAAAGTAATGGTGAGTAGCATCAAACCAGTCAGTTGACTAAACAGAAAAATTAATTTATAGATATTTTAAGGTATTATTCTACTAGTCACTTCATGGATACGTGAAAACACTAACATAAATTTAAATTAAGACTTTGCAAATGACAGTATAAAGTTTTATAATTACACTATATATATATATATATATATAACAATTCTTCACATACCAACTATATATATATATATATATACCGCAGTTTCAGACCTGCGAAAAGATCTCGAATACTTTAAGGAAAACAATATTTTGAAGACATAAAACAGACTTAACATGATTGTAATTCAATTAATCATTGTAATTACAATTTTTTTCCCCAGTAGATAAGGATTTTATATCTGGCAAGTAAATTTGAATGTTGATATTAACAGTTGATTTAAAACAAATCGGATTCAATTTTTTATTAACAAATTGTTCCTTATTTCCGTATAAAATGAATGCTACAGAGAAAGATATACGAAAATTGTAACTTAATTTCATGTGCTACTAGTGTGGTACGACATAAATGTTAGAAAAATATTCTCACTCAGTATAGCCGCGATGTCATTAACACATATTTTTCGTTTTTGATGCGTTTTGGTAATTCCGTTTATCATTTATCATATGCTTCACTTTCTTTTTGAAAAAGTAACTTTATGTAACTTCATTGTATGTACGTATTCGTAGGTTTCTTTTCTTGAAAATATTGGTATTTTAAACAGAGAAAAAAATATTTTAAACAGTTGGGATTGATAAATTTTTGTATTCATTTCACCAATTGGCATTAAAAACGATTTTCATTTATTAAATAAAAAATTTGAATTAATCTTTTTTGTTTAATTTATTTGTATTACGCAATTCATTATTTTGTGCAGGCCTTGCATATTTAATTATTAACTGTAAACAAAATGTAAACAATTCTTCACATAGCAACTTAAATAGATCAATGTATAATTTAAATTTAGTTATTCTTAAACATATAACTGAACTTTTTTTAGGAAACTAAAATGCTCTAAATTTTATTTTTGACTCTCGTATTTGTATAAATAAATCTAGCTGAAATATTTTTAAAAAATTTGATAGAAGCTATTGTTCTTCCATCTCTTTCTTTACACTCTGAAGTGAATTTTGTTTTTTATGTGTAACATTTGTTATTCCAATTAAAGTTATGATTTCAAGTTTTCTTACTGACAGATATTTGCTTGTTTACACGATTTAAGTGTGATAATTTGTGTTGTTAACCTTTTGGGTATTTTATATTTTAGTCGTTTGTAGTATTTCACAATACATAGAATTCTTTTAAATTTTCAAATATAAATTATAAGATGGAACTTTTTATTTATACTAAAATAAAATTTATTTTTATTATGTTTCCTAATTTTAAGTACGAATAAAGTAATTAATTTTCTAACCGTTGTTCTTATTTCAAATTATTAGATTGCAACAAAATCGTAGGGTAGAGCACGCTGAGATTAACTATAAAACTGTCGCGTTTGTTAGAAAGAGTCTTAATTTGTTTTTTAACCTAATTTTATATTTTTCTTCGAACTTTATTTTAATTCGAATAAACTCTTTACAACACTTATAATCTTAATAAAAACTCTAGTACGGAATATTGTAATCGTTTATCGTATTTGTTTCTCCTGTGACAAATACAAGTGTGCCCATATCAGCATGTCAGCATGTCTCATGAACATAGTAGCCAAAGTAAATTTCTTGATAACCTTGCTTTGGTTTGTTCATGAAGTCGTTTATTGTTTTGCGTTGACGTCGCTGAGAGAAGTATTTTAAGGGGGAGGAGTGAAAGAGCTGAATATGTTGTGGTGTGATCTATGACCTAGGTCTTGAATGATTCATGATGGTTTGCAGACGCAACACCAACACACAAAGGCGTAGAACTCTCGTAGCTTATGCATTTCATTATTACTTCGTGTTTTATTGCATTTGTCACAGTGTAAGTTCCTTCTAGTACAGACGTGACTTTTTTAACGTCGTTTGTACGCAAATAAAAAAAAAAATTCGCTATAATACACTTTATCCTATTAATATTTTATACTATAATAACTTGTTTGTATAATGTACGTGCAATTTCTATGATGTTTAGCCATAGTCCATTTCCATTTTAAACTTATGATTATGGAGTATAGAATATATACGCGTATGTGCTCATTTCCATTATTACTTTTTTATGAAACAACACGGATTTATATTTCAATGTCTAGATAGCACAGGTTGGGTAATTTTCTATCAGCAATATTTTGCCAATATATACTTTCTCGGGTTTTTCAATTACCAGAAGTTTTATGTTGTTTTAATGTCGGTGTGATTATGGACGATACCAGCTGTCTCTTATTACTAGTCAAACCATATGATGTGGTGCAGTATTTAGCCCGCAGTAAATTCATCTGACTTCAATGACTGAGTGATAGCGTCTTAACCTTTCATCCAGGAATTTCCGGGTTCAAATCCGACAGGAATGGAACATATTTCAAGCTACAAAAATTCATATATTTTCTCGCTTAAATTTTTAAGCTTACGTGATTACAATCGTCTAAAAAAAATAAAAACATTAATAAAACAGTAAACCAATCTTTTTGTTTAGGATTTTTTTTTTTAATAGGATTATTTGAAATTTAAAGTAGAAGTTTTTAAACTCTCCTGTAATTGAATTTAATTACATTTTGTTTCCTTTTGAGAAGTTTAATGTTGTAATTAATTCTAAAGGTAACAAAAAATAAACATCTTCATTTGCTTGGAATGATCAAGATAGGCTATTAAAATCCTTGATCAGAGCTATATTACTGAAAACAAAATTATATATTTAAAAAAAAATTAAATCGCAGGTTTTTCGTATAGAAATATTATCAGATATTACTGGTAGGTAGTTACATTATTATGTAAAAGTATTAGCATTAACAATATTATGAAACAATAATCGTGCAACTATACGAAAATAATAAGTAAATAAATATAATCAGCAAAATAACTACTTTAAATAACGCTAATTGCTGAATTTAAAGGTGTAACTTACACCTTTAGGTGTAAGTTAAACAAAATATGCCAAAATTAAATTTGAGTTTAATTGTTAATATTGTTTTGTTCAAAAAAATAATAAATGCAGACTCTTTCTTGAAGTTATTTTTGTGTAATTTACGTGTAAAAGTATTAAGAATAATTAATTAAATACGTTTGGTAATATTTATAAATTGTAGTAGTCTTTTAAGTTAGAACGAATAGAATTCGTAACTGACTAAATAGCTGTTGTGAGTGGTGGAAACGTTAGGGACGATTGGCCTTGGTCCACCGCCCTGTTACTGCGATTGTTTAATAATGATTTAAAAAATCAGTACAGCAATAGATACAATTTGTCGAATAATCCGTTGCGGTTTGGATAGGGTATTAAGATGAAATTTTGTCAAGTTGTTTTTCATATTTTGTCTTTTGCAACTTATCGTTATGTGCAACTTGTATTCTCAATTTCATTTATTATTTAACACATCATTGCTACTGACTAATAACTTTTATTCTTTTTCAGGTACGTGATGGTATTGATTACTTAATTGCGTAAGTACTGTAATCTGTACGGTTATTATTTCTTTAAAATATTCGTTAATTTTTTCAAAGAAAATAATTAATACAATAAAATTAAGATAGTAATGAATATATAGTAACTAAGACTTTTTATGTTATGTTAAGACTGTTACACGAAAGAACTTGAACATGAAAGACTGTTTCCAGAAATTATTGCCTTTCTTTTATTATTCTTTGATAATGGTTTACAAGCTTGTGAAAAAAAATTTCATCATTACTGAGCAAGTATTTCCACCTCCAATATGTTTCCTGACGTTGAAATAATTTTAATTCAATTGCCTTCATATGACAAGTGGGAGTAGGAGGTCTGTCCGCCTCTCCCTTGTAGACCAGACCGGAGTCCGTAAATTAACCTAAGTCTAGGGTGTGAACTAAAGTTGAGTTCATTAATTAGGACTAAATTGCGTTGTTGCGAATAATATTTCTTGGTGGTATGTTATTGTTAAATTGGTTTCGAATCTCGAGACTTTTACTAGAAATTGGCTCAATAATAGTAGAACTAGGCGCGGGGGGGTTTGTGCTTCCGCGAACTCGGTTAACTAGTTCAGAGAGAAACGATGTAGGACATTTAAGATGTCCGGACGAGGCCTACAGCGAAGGTAAAAGCTGAGTTCATAAATTACCGATGTAAATGTCTACTGAGGCATTTATATCGGTGGCATCCGAACGAGGCCAGGCTTATTACTATGAGATGTAAAAAGTCAGAGGGGCAAAAGACGACTCCCGTTGAAGCCCATCAGGGTTATCAAGGTGGGGACGACCGGAAACGTCACAAGGCGGGTGTCTTCCCGCCTTGAGACGGTTGAGATGATGACTTCATATTACAAGACGTAGTGACTGATAAATATAAAAGAAATCTTATTGCCTACACTAAAAGAACAGTTTTTATGGGCTTCAACTTGAAGCTGGAAGAGTCAAAAGCTGATTAACATTACGTTCCTCGAGTTATTAGTGGTGCAATTTATCAATAATATAGTTGAGAAATATTAGAAAGATTTTGATATTTGGAGCGTAGTTGCCAGTTTGTGTACTTCAGGAAAGACAGTAGACAATGACCCATCGCTCGTCAAAGCAACAAGTAACGTTTTTACGATAATAAAATTTGTAGTCATTTCTCATTAAAAAATTGTCGTCACAGTCAAGAGAGTGTAATTAATTTTTTGCCCAACAATAATCTATCATACTTTATTAATTCGTAAATTTTAACAAAAAATGTGTACATCGCGTCCTTATAAACATTTCATAATATTTTCTATATCATTTAACGATATGATATAATAAAACTTAAATCTTTTTTTTATGATTCACTTGTGACAATCGGGCCAAGAAGTAAGACATTATTATTGTAAAGACTTTCCTATTGTAAGTCGTTTTTAAAGATTCTTAAGTATAATGGTAGTCTGCATTTTCTGGATTATTTTATTTACATTGAAAACGAGATAGATTTACAAACAAAATTACAACACATAACATTGGTACTGACCGTTATTTCTAGCCTGCGTTTTGAATGAGGATACTTGAATAGAATGAACAACAGGTATGTTAGAAGTAAAGAAAAGCAGCATTCCCAACATCACCTCAAGTTAATTCATATATAAATTGATATACGTACTGCTTTTTTTTTTTTTTGTCTTCAGTCGTTTGACTGGTTTGATGCAGCTCTCCAAGATTCCCTATCTAGTGCTAGTCGTTTCATTTCAGTATACCCTCTACATCCTACATCCCCAACAATTTGTTTTACATACTCCAAACGTGGCCTGCTGTGTAGGCAGGCCACGTTTCACGTAATCTTTTCTTCTCAGATACTCCGATTGTCCAAGTTTCACTTCCATATAAAGCGACACTCCAAACATACACTTTCAAAAATCTTTTCCTGACATTTAAATTAATTTTTGATGTAAACAAACTATATTTCTTACTGAAGGCTCATTTAGCTTGTGCTATTCGGCATTTTATATCGCTCCTGCTTCGTCCATCTTTAGTAATTTTACTTCCCAAATAACAAAATTCTTCTACCTCCATAATCTTTTCTCCTCCTATTTTCATATTCAGTGGTCCATCTTTGTTATTTCTACTACATTTCGTTACTTTTGTTTTGTTCTTGTTTATTTTCATGCGATAGTTCTTGCGTAGGACTTCATCTATGCCATTCATTGTATCTTCTAAATCCTTTTTACTCTCGGCTAGAATTGCTATATCATCAGCAAATCGTATCATCTTTATCTTTTCACCTTGTACTGTTACTCCGAATCTAAATTGTTCTTTAACATCATTAACTGCTAGTTCCATGTAAAGATTAAAAAGTAACGGAGATAGGGAACATCCTTGTCGGACTCCCTTTCTTATTACGGCTTCTTTCTTATGTTCTTCAATTGTTACTGTTGCTGTTTGGTTCCTGTACATGTTACCAATTGTTCTTCTATCTCTGTATTTGAACCCTAATTTTTTTAAAATGCTGAACATTTTATTCCAGTCTACGTTATCGAATGCCTTTTCTAGGTCTATAAACGCCAAGTATGTTGGTTTGTTTTTCTTTAATCTTCCTTCTACTATTAATCTGAGGCCTAAAATTGCTTCCCTTACCCCTATACTTTTCCTGAAACCAAATTGGTCTTCTCCTAACACTTCTTCCACTCTACTCTCAATTCTTCTGTATAAAATTCTAGTTAAGATTTTTGATGCATGACTAGTTAAACTAATTGTTCTGTATTCTTCACATTTATCTGCCCCTGCTTTCTTTGGTATCATGACTATAACACTTTTTTTGAAGTCTGACGAAAATTTCCCTTTTTCATAAATATTACACACCAGTTTGTATAACCTATCAATCGGTTCCTCACCTGCACTGCGCAGTAATTCTACAGGTATTCCGTCTATTCCAGGAGCCTTTCTACCATTTAAATCTTTTAATGCTCTCTTAAATTCAGATCTCAGTATTGTTTCTCCCATTTCATCCTCCTCAACTTCCTCCGTATAACTCTTCAATATATTCCACCCATCTATCAACTTTACCTTTCGTATTATATATTGGTGTACCATCTTTGTTTAACACATTATTAGATTTTAATTTATGTACCCCAAAATTTTCCTTAACTTTCCTGTATGCTCCGTCTATTTTACCAATGTTCATTTCTTTTTCCACTTCTGAACACTTTTCTTTAATCCACTCTTCTTTCGCCAGTTTGCACTTCCTGTTTATAGCATTTCTTAATTGCCGATAGTTCCTTTTACTTTCTTCATCACTAGCATTCTTATATTTTCTACGTTCATCCATCAGCTGCAAAATATCGTCTGAAACCCAAGGTTTTCTACCAGTTCTCTTTATTCCGCCTAAGTTTGCTTCTGCTGATTTAAGAATTTCCTTTTTAACATTCTCCCATTCTTCTTCTACATTTTCTACCTTATCTTTTTTACTCAGACCTCTTGCGATGTCCTCCTCAAAAATCTTCTTTACCTCCTGTTCCTCAAGCTTCTCTAAATTCCACCGATTCATCTGATACCTTTTCTTCAGGTTTTTAAACCCCAGTCTACATTTCATTATCACCAAATTATGGTCGTTATCAATGTCTGCTCCAGGGTAAGTTTTGCAGTCAACGAGTTGATTTCTAAATCTTTGCTTAACCATGATATAATCTATCTGATACCTTGCAGTATCGCCTGACTTTTTCCTAGTGCTAATTTGGTTAAATTACTGACAGTTTTACGCAAAAGAGGGTAAATAATATTTTAATTCAATAAACCCCATTACAGTATCTTCAGTAATTCAGCTTTCGTCATACATTTTAATTTTTTTTATTATCAAATTATATCAATGCCATCTTCTGGTAGCAGTTTAATTTGCAATGCTTCTGATTTGAACCTTCTTCAAAGGATCGCACATTTTTTATGTAATAACTATAATTGTTGGAGTTGTTTGTATTAAGTTTTGGTTTGTGTGGTGTAAAAATTTTGTTAAAAGATTAAAGTAAAATATATTGTAATTTCATTACTTTATTAGCGAATACTTTTTCATTATATGAACGTTAAAAATATCAATTAATATTGTAATGTATAATCATGGAATTTTCATTCTTTATTTGTTCTTGATAATATAAATTTGAGCCAATTTTTTTTTTTTTAAGAAGTAACCAGCTTATGAATGTGTACATTTGTTCAAGTTTATTTATACGACGAATGTTTTTTTTTTTCTAATTTATTGTTATATTATGTATTTTAATTGTTAATTTATTTTTTACCTTTTGCTACACTAATTTATTCAAGTTGGGGTTTTTTTTGCTAGGTAGGCTATAAAGGAATCTTATAAGAAAATATCTGAATCTTTCAAACAATTTTTTTATCTTTTATTTTAAGTGATAACGGAACACTGTAAGTTATTGAAGTTCGTTACATTATTCTACGTAGTAACGTACAAAAACAGGTTAAATATTTGTTTATCAAACCTTTCAGCCATGTGTAATTTTGTTTGTTATAATTTTTTTGATTATTTCTTTATTGTTATTACTCATTTTTTTTTTTTAAATAGCTAAAATGTGTAAACAATTGCAGTCTATGTGATTAAACTGTGTATTCTTATTTATTCATCAATTTGCATCGACAATATATATTCACAATATTTGTAAAAAAAAAAACAATTATATTTATACCGGAGTTTTGAATTTTTAATATGTATTATTTTATTAGTAAAATTTTAAACCGACTTTAATTGGCGAATTTTTAATTTTGTGTTACATTATTAATTCGTTGATGTTTTGTAAGAAACAATTTTATTACGGACATTTTAATTATCAGTTATCAGTGGGTTTTTTTTTGTCGTATGTCTTGTCATGAGAACATTCTTATGGAGTATTGCGTTGCTGAAATTATTGCTTTTTCTAAAATGTTTTTCATTAGTTTTATAGCGTAGTGAGTCTCTTCGGTGAATAACATCTACTCTAATGATTACTCGTATTAGCATAGTCATTAGACTACTCTATTGTAGGTCAGAGAGATCCTGAGGAGCAAGCTTTTTGTAAAAGCAATTCTAATGAGAAATAAAAGCGGGTAGGTTTGAAGTTTCAGTAACCCTTGTAATGCGTAATTTACCTCATGTTACCTTATTTATTAGTAGGTATTTTTAAATTAAAACATTGGATTATTGTTCTTATAGCTCTTTTTGCAAACTTTCAGTAGGAAACAGGCCCAACTGTTTATATTTTATTTGGATACTTCCAGATCCCACGCAGTTCCGAGGTAGGCAAAGATCACCACTAGAGCAACCCGTTGAGTGCGCCTTTTCTTTTTCCTGTTTAGCCTCCGGTAACTACCGTTTAGATAATTCTTCAGAGGATGAGTTGAGTGGGAGAACTCGGACTGTTAAGACGTGCTATTTTCTCTCCGCTGTTTTGTGGTTTTTGATCGGTTTTTTTCGGCTTTATCTATCAGGAAAGTGCTGTTTAACATTGTGATTGGACTACTGGACAAGTCTAAAGAAAAAATAGAATTTTTGGTTAACGGATTACTAAGTTTTTACATTTTTAAAAAAAACTTATTTGTTTTTTTAAACGGAAATTTTGGATTCACATCGAGGATGGATATACAAATAAGTGTTTAAAATTTTGTGAAAATTAGACAACGGACAATTTCTGTTTTTTATAGTGGACATTTCGTGCAAGTTAATACAGGAGAGTGACGTCACTGTATTTAACGTAAATAAGGACTTGGAAAATTTTCACTAATAACAGTAGGTATACTGAATTGTTTACAGACTTTTAACGGGGTAACTTTAAACGTTCATATCTTGTTACCCGTTGGTCGTAGACCAAAACTGTTCAGGATCTATACGAATTGGGCCATTTCCTATCAATTGACCCCCCTTATTTTTCTTTTATTTTGGGGGACCGTTTAGACCCCCATTTTTTTTACCCCCCCCGTTGGTCCTGGATCAAAACCGTTCAGGATCTATACGAATTGGGTCATTCCCGATTGATTGACCCCCTAATTTTTTCGATTTTGGGGGACCATTGACCCCCCCTTATTTTTGGCTACCCCACGTGTGGGGTATCAAATTAAAGGGAATTACTGGGAGAACACAACTGCTACATAGTTGAGTTTATTTATAATCCATGGCGGATAAAACAGAACAAAGTTATGCTAGGGATCCTCAGGCCTTCCGCCGCTGAAACCGACTGATCCCAAGGGCAAAAAACGAATTTAACAATCCTCCTGTGAAGAAGAGGTCTATACTGGTGGCTTAAAGGAGGTTACTCTTCGACTAGGACAAGTGATGATGCGTTACAAACAACATCTGGGAAAAACATGTTAAATTATATGTATAACCATAGTAAAGAATTAAGAGAAATATACACTGCTTTAAAACATCTGCAGAAGACTACGACTACTCCAGAGAGCAGTTCGCAATATACACAGACTGATATGCCCCCTGGTGCAGATCAGGAAGATATATTAAGTCTTGAACTAACTGATGAGGAACTTCTGGATATGATCGCTAAGAGATGGTCTGCCTGGACAATTTCTAAAGCCAAATTAATTACCTTGCCTGCAGAGGTCGTTACAGATACCTGTCAATTTATTGATATCATCAAGTCCAAAAGGGCAATGGCAGAGGGCAAGAAGCCTGGAGTGATAGCTGTAGACACTTCTGTCATTATGGATGACGAATACGATACTCAGACCAATAAGTATACTGTTTTCTACGACTCGAGAGAGGGCGACAGGGCTTCTGCTGGATGTATACTAGACGCGGTCAAGAAGTATAGATAGGTTATCTATCTGTTCAGGACTAGTGAGATGCCTGCATTGATGGTAGCGCCGAAAAAGACTGAAGAGAGTAGGACGCGTTCTAGATCCGCTTCTGCTCGGCGATCAACACCTCCTGTGGAGGGCACCAAAGTGGTGGTTGTCCGGTCACAGGGCAAGTCGTATGCTGATCTACTCCGGACTGTAAAGGATAAGATCTTTAAATACGAGGCAGGGGAAATCCTGTCCCTTCGCAAGGGTAAAATGAAGACTTGGAAGTCAGAATTAAAGATGCGGCTCAGTTTACCGCAATATTGAGAGACAGGGCTTCTGACCTTCAAGTGGATTTTCGTACTAAGGGCGACCGACGCGCAGTGGTACACGTTAAAGACATGGAAGAGAGTACCACAGCGCAAGAATTAAGCGAGGCTATTACGGCTGTTATTGGAGACACTGAGTCTTTCAGAATTACGTCATTACGGCAGGCTTATGGAAATACTCGAAATGCGACAGTAATAACTAATCAGAGGGCTGCAACTAAGTTAATTTCCAGTAGAATTAAGGTCAGCTGGGTTCACTGCCGGGCTTATATCAGGACTGATAATATGAGGTGTCAAAGATGCTGGGCCGCTAATCACACGAGTACGGTATGTAAGGGTCCGGATAGGTCAACCCTTTGTTACAACTGCGGTCAGAAAGGCCATGTGATAAGAGACTGCAAGGAGGCCACTAAATTCCTCGACTGTAACGGCACGGACCATCGCACGGGAGGAGTGGAGTGTGGACTACTTGAATAATTGCTAAAATAATACTATCTAACGCCAACACGAGCATTCTTTCCCACGATCTGGTGGGGGAGACTGCGAACGATCTTGAGGTTGACTTTATAGTCACCACAGAGCCCAATCTGAGAACGGCGGCTAGATGTGATTGGTGGGCTGATGCGGTTGGGGATGTTGCTATCAGTATTGTCTCCGGCCGTCTTGGCTGTCACCTACTTCATAGAGGTGAGGGAATTCTGGCAGTAGCACTCCCGGACTTTGTCCTTATAGCCGGTTACGTAAGGCCAAACATTAATATCGGGGACTTTGCGCAGTACATCAACGATTTGCAGCGAGTCATACAGCGGGCACCTAGTAGACCTATACTAGGTCTTAAACTTAGGCGACTTTAACTGGCAGCTCTTATACCAATGCAAGGGGACGAATCTTCATTGACATGATGATGACCACAGGGCTGATCTGCCTGAATGACTGCACTTATACCTACGAGGCAAGAGGCCATAGATCAGTGCTGGATCTTACTCTGGTGGACGGCAGATGGAATCCTTCCGTCTTTAGTTGGAGCGTTCTTGAATCTGAAACCGGAAGCGATCACCTAGCAACTTTGGTTGTTATGGAAGGCGCAAGACCTTCAACATCAGCCACTGCACGATTTAGATTTAGTGCGAGACAAGTTGAGGTGGTGGTTAACAAGATTGCCAGGACCCTATCTGATGGAAGAATAGTAACGCCGCAAGTCCTTCAAAAATCAATTATTACAGAACTGTCTAGAGTCACGCAGTTTGGAGGGGGTCATCACCCAGTATACTGGTGGATGTCTGAAATTGCAGATCGCCGAAGAGTGTTACAATTTTGGCGTAGGAAAAAGCAAAGGCTGTGGCCCGCTGGCGGTGCGCCATATGACCAGGCGAAGGAAAGATTTGTCCAAGCTAGGCGTACTTTAAATCATCTAATAAAGACTAGTAAAAGAAACTGTTGGAAACAGCTGTGTGCTGACTTGGATTCAGACCCGTGGGGACGGGCATACAAAATAGTAATAAAGAGACTAGGACGCCGCTTGCCTGTCCTAGTTACAGAAACTGGCAGACTGCATCTTCATAGCCTCTTCCCTGTTCAAGCCGAGGGATATACGGACATAATAGACTATGAAGCTAACGCTTTACACAAAACGAGGTCGCTATTGCCGTTTCTGGTCTGAAGGATAAAAAAAGTCCGGGTCCGGATGGAATCCCGGCTGCTCTCCTCAAAGGATTAATGAAGATAATCCCCTGGGAAATCACTGACGTGGCCAATTATGGAGTACAAAACAAGACTTTCCCCGCATGCTGGAAGGAGTCACGGACTGGTTTCCTGCCTAAGAAGTCCGGCAATCAAGAAATCATTAGCTATCGGCCGACCTTGAGGCAGGCACATTAAAACAAAAGATCCAACCGGGGAGGCTGACCTGCTGTGCCGGACGTACAGCCGGCGGGTGGGGAGGCCTCCTTTGAGTTTAAAGGACACTTTCCCGGGCTGCGCATACTTGAATGAATACCCGGCCCGGGGAAGTAGGGAAAAAAAGGATGAGTGAGGATGATATATATGAGTGTAAATGAAGTGTAGTCTTGTACATTCTCAGTTTGACCATTCCTGAGATGTGTGGTTAATTGAAACCCAACCACCAAAGAACACCGGTATCCCGATCTAGTATTCAAATCCATGTAAAAATATCTGGCTTTACTAGGACTTGAACGCTGTAACCCTCGACTTCCAAATCAGCTGATTTGGGAAGACGCGTTAACCACTACACCAACCCGGTGGGTGCGTATGTATCCCTGCGCCCTACCAACTGAACCTCCACCACACCAACTCTCTTCCCGGGGCCGGACCCGCAATTAAATATAACACAGACCCGTGAGTGCCTTCAAGCATGACAGCTTCAGCAAGACTGCTCGGGTCGCCCTCATGGAAACCGACAGGATGGTTTTCTTCGTTCCCTCACTCAACCTTCAGGGCGGGACAACCAGGCCCGACTATGTCGTTTCTGAGCTCCACCCCTTATCCGGCATTCGGTGTTGATACCTACGCCCCAAACGGAAACACCCTGGTAGGAGGCGTCCCTGCCGGGAATCGGTCATTTATTTCCCGGCTCAGATGCTCAGGAGTCCCCGTTCCCCAAACCAAGGAGGTTTGGATATTTTTTTGTTTAACCTCCGGGACCACCGTTAGGTATTGCTTCAGAGGATGAGATGAATAATTTGTAGCGTGTTTGAAAATGCCATGCTTGACCGGGATTCGAACCCGGGACCTCCGGATGAAAGGTCGAGACGCTACTACTCGCGCCACGGAGGCCGGCTAGGAGGAGGTTTGAACTTGATAGAGCTCAAATATACTTATTCTTTATGCGGGTAAAACCCAACTTTTCTCAAATTTGGTAAGAGTGAATTCAAAGACTCGAACTTTGTAGGACAAAAATATATATGGTCTGTTATAAAAAATAATGTTTGTAACAATATAGAAGAAATTGTAAAGAAACGTGAATTTTATTTTGCATTTCTTACTTTAGTATTTTTGTATCTTAATTTACGCCTACAACCCTTAATTAAGTTGTAACAGTGTATAGAAAACGCAATCTATTGAGATGTTAATTTATTACATCGTTTGTTTATTTCTTCTGAGTATTGAAATGTATACGATTGAATATATTGCAAGTTGAATTGATTAATGGACTTAAACCATTCATTGATTCTTTCTTATTCATTCAAATATTATATTTTTTAACCTCTTTATTAATAATACACTGTTAACTTTTTACTTTTTAAATGTGGTTTGTTATATTTATTTAATCTTCATCCGAGATTTCAAAATAATGTAAGTCGGTACAATTTACGAGTTAATATGATTTATATATACGATTTACTGTATTAAAACTGGGTACTGTTTTTTGTTTATTCGTTCATAATTTTAGCGTAGTCGTTGAATTTATTTTGCTGTTATTTTTCATATTAATAACCGGTACACGGACATAAAATGTTTTCACAGTTATTTTACAGCGTAGTCGTATTTAAGATAACTGAAATTCATTTTATTCATTGTATCATTATGTCTGTTGAAACACTTTTTCCCTGTAAGAAATATAACATTCCTGCTTGATTTTCTCTTTTTTTCTTAGCATCGCGATATTGAAATTGACAGATATGACAGACTAGTGAGTGAAGGTGAATGGCGTACTTCCGCCGACGACGTCAACTTTTTAAGTGCACTTTGCTATATTGTGGTATAGAGTAGTTACATTAATGGATTTTATTTAAGTTGAAGTCAACTGTACAAAGAAAAACTGAAGTACATGAAAAAATGTGTTTATTAATATTAATGTTTTCAGTTTTGAATTTTTCAATATTAATATTCAGTTATAAATAGGAGTAGCATTTTTCTTTTTGAAAAAAATTAATTTGTATTATAATATTTTTTTATATCGACTGTTTAACTAGGAAAATAATGAACACAAAATCCGTATGTTAAACCCACACGCGGATTTTACCAAATTTGGTCTTACAATTTTCCACTATTAGTTGGAATAATTCTTCAGTACTATCAAAACATTCTTTAACCTTATCATAATCGAAAAACCTTACTGTTACAGTTCTTTACAAATTTAATAATTATATTTAGTTTCCCCCCCTAAGTAAAAAGAAAACGGTTTTTCATTTCTTAATTGATGCGAATGGAAATTACTTATATAAATCTCAAGCAAAATTACCATCGTATGCAAGAAATAATAAGAAAAGTGTAGTCAATTGCTTATATGTTTGGCATACCAGTATTGTCAGCATTTTCGTTGCGTAACTGTATGCTATTAATAAAACCTTAAATATATATATATATATATTGTTTTTTTTTTCACACTATCCACGGGCCGTATCCACAACAAAGCAAACCACAGCCCAGGGGGTTTTCTACTCAAACGAGCCTCCCCGTTCGCCAGCCACAAGTCTAATCCCGACAGGTCAGCCCGCCGTTTAGATCTTTTCATTGCCTGCCTCTAACCCGTAGGGCGGAGTATCCAAGCCCGACTATGTCGTTCCTGGACCCCACCCCAGAAGCCGCGACTCGGTCTTGACGCCAATGTCTCTTGTAAGAGCACCGTGTGCAGGACACTCGCACCGGGACTCGGTCTTTTTCGCGAAGGGATGAGAGTCCCAGTGCCTCATCACTGCCGCGCTTCTGTGCAAGCACAGACGAACGACAGCTCCGCAGGGGGCTGTCCCTTAACCCCTTACCCCTCATCCTCCCTGGCTTTGTGCTGGAATATCCGTGTCACAAAGTCAGTTACCGCACGAAATTTATCTGCCCCTGATAACATACAGTCTGTGATTAGATGTATGAGGCTGTATGAAACATACAGCCTTAAATATAATTAGCCCAACATTTCAACATGTACTTGTCTGCTTAGATTTCATAAATACCTTACAGGCGATTGGTGACATGTACTCCAAACACCCTATTGTCGTGTGAGATTCAGTGTATTTCCCAAATGACTAAACGTAATACAAATATGAGCTTCTGCTGGAACCTCAGCCATATTGGAATTTTAGGTAATGAGCGCGCTGATGGTGCGGTAAAAGAGGTTTGTTTACAGCCTTCTTTCATTATTCGCTTTGTTTCGAATGATCTTGTCTGTTTACTGAAGAGTTTGGTCTGAGATGAAAGGCAGTGAATCGAATACTACCATCAATAAAAAACTTCGTCCAATTAAGGACACTGTGTCACCCTGGAGCTCTTCATGTAGGAAGAACCATCGTGAGGAGATTATTATTTACGGTTTGCGAATAGGAGACATGAGACTCGCTCATAGATATCTGATGAATCAGACTGATTTACCCGTTTGTGTTCGTTGCGACTGCCAAATGATAATATACCACATACTTTTGGACTGTGTCTGTTATATGGCATAACGTCGGAAATTTAAATTGGGGTGTAACATCGGAAATATCGTAGGAAACAATAAGACAGTGTTATCGAAGTTTTTATGTTTTCTAAGGGCCGTCCGTGTATATTCAAATATTTCAGTCATCTATACATTGTTTCCGCTATTTATGCCGTTTGGCACATGGCAAAGTTATTATTTTAATTTAGATTTTTAATGTAATATCTTTTTATGGTTTTATTTCGCTTTTAGTACACATCACTGGCGTATTCAAGTTAAACTGTGTTTTTATATTTTTGGATTTTAGTATTTACTTTTTATTTATTTACTGTATAGATATCGGTCCGAGCGCTGATAACGACACTTGTGCTCCCAGGAAAAATAAAAAAATAAAAAAAGAAGTTTTTTATCCACGAGCCTTGCTGTTAATAGAATATCAGTCATTAATTTTGAAAAAAATAATGATACCTTTTAACTTAAAATTATATTTACACGTCACTGCTGCTAAGAGTCGCTATTTATAATACTGTATAAAGCAAAATGTTGCCTACTGTTGTGAAATAATGCCTTTGCTAAAATAGTGATAATGATAACGTGTTAACATAAGTGATTTTTTTTCCCTTTAATTTTATCCTGTTGTAATTTATTGCGTTCGCTGTATATCAATGAGTATTTGTAGTGGCTTTTGAGCTAACTTAGACTAAACAGATTTATCACATCTGTTACATTACTCTCTTTTGTGCACTTCGAAACTCGCCTGGGATGTGGAGTCAGTGTATTTTAACTTGTTTAGTCATCGCGTTTTCTAATTCGTTTTATTGTTTGTTTTGGAATTACAAAAAAAAAAAAAATTGTTATTAATTTCTGTTTATTTTTTCGTATAAGTTGATGTCTGGCAGTATGCGGTAGGTTGCATGAGTCATATTAATTGAAACTGATTTATCGTTGTATGTACTTTAAGCGACGCGTGATTGCTGATATAATGCTTTATAGTTACTACCCACAGCAAGAATATAAATATAGATGTAGTGATAACTGAGCACCTTATATATATATATATATATATATATATGTATATATGTATATATACGTATATATACATATGTATATATACATATATATGTATATGTATATGTATAAGGTACATTATGTGTTTTTTTTCAAACCCTACCAGAACTCATCTATTTATCTTTGTGTACGCCGTGTCTTTTTGAGATGACCTTTAGTTATCCAAATAGCAATAAAAAAATTACTAGTCGGAAGGTCCATGTGTAAAGTCCTTTTGATGCTTGGGTATCATTTAATCCTTCTTTGCAATAAAGGAAGCAATAGACTAAACTTTGCCAGTATCATTGGCCAAAAGTTTTAAAATAGTGGTCTTTTTATTTCTTAAGCCCGACATGGGATATTTGTTATTCTGAAGGAATGATATTTGGGCCTAGACCTTTTTTATTAGGTTGAAAAATAGTTTTAAATTTAGATTGATTTTAATAGTCGGATGAAGATTGTTACTGAAAGAATCTTTAATCACTCTTCATAGTAACACTCGCGATTGACTAGCTGATAATGCTACAACGAAAACGTAAGCGTGGGCGTCTCACCATAGATTTAACTAATTACCTGTAAGATATCGAATCGTAATTTAAATAAAGATTACACATTATGATTTTTTTCGTTACTGTTAGTTTTTGTTGTTGGTATTTTATTTATTTTTGAAAGTATTTATGTTTTTCTCTTTAAAAAAAAAGTGCTGGAAGCTTGAGAACGCAAATAAATTTATATTTTATTAAAATAATATAATTATTTATTAAATTTTGTAAATAACCTGAAATAATTTTCAAATAATACATGAACACTTCGCTTTTTTATTACATTATTCAGTTACATTCTAATTTTAATGATTGTAATACTAAAATATCGGGGGTTTCTTTCTATTGTCTCGTCACATCCAACCGTTCGGTTGTGATAAACAAAATAAATTATTCGATAGATTTAGCCCCATTGCATTTTATTTAACCTGCCTTTAAATAAAACTGTATTAGTGTATGTTATTTATTTGCCACTCTCGCTCACGAATGATATTCTAGAATTATTTAATCCACTCAAGGATTTGTTCATTAATATTTTAACTGTTGCATTATATTTATGTTCGATAAATATCTGGCTCGTTAAAAATTTTATTGATATTGATTATTTCTATGTAAATTTTTAATTACACTAATTAAAAGATTATATTTCGAGTTATGTAGGGTATTATTAATTTAGCTAGCTAGCTGTACGTCTGCTGTAAACTTTATATACGGTATTAAAAAATTAAACGTTGGTAACTTAACGCGTAATATCTAAAAGAGTCTTGTTCATTCCCGGTCAAGGTTATTGCGAACTTTTTTACTGCAGGTGTTATTTACAGTTTGATAACGATAACATTGGAATTTGAAGGACATAACTGTTAAGATGATAATTTACATTCTAAAATTTACCACTTCACTATAAGTTAAGTGCTACGAAAATATTTCAAATTACTGTATCATATCTTTTTAAAAACATAAAATCCTGAGAAAAGAAAAAAAAAAAATATATATATATATAATTTACCACTTCACTATAACTTAAGTGCTACGAAAATATTTCAAATTACTGTATCATATCTTTTTAAAAACATAAAATCCTGAGAAAAGAAAAAAAATATATATATATATATATAAGTAATAAGCGCGGTGTAATTAATTTTATCTTTTTTCCATTATTAATAAAAAAAGTTAAACGAAATATATAAAGTTATTCATTAACTAAATTAATTTTTTTTCTGATTTTTCTTTAGAAATTTTGAAGGCGCTTTTTTTCAAACTATATTTTTTAAGGTTTTTTCAAAATGTTTTTTCCTGTTGTAAATATTGCGCAGTATTTTTTTATTTTTCATCGGAAATAAATAAAATTATACATTTTATTTTCAACATAAAATATCATTGTATCCTTCTTTTTAAATTCGTTTATTAGTATTTTATTTTTTGTAAATACTGAACACACAAAGAAAGAAAGAGATATGCTTATCAGTTATTCCGTTTATAAAGAATTTACTTAATATCTTAAATTATTATATGACCATTTCAGTTATTAAACAAAAATCATCTTCAGTATATAAAGTTGAAATAATTTTAGAAAATAAGCCAAAACACTTAAAGTTTTGGCTTGTAAAAGAAAGTATAAAATAATATTAATAGTAATCAAATATCCAATCTTTACGAAACACTACAAAAAAAAAGTACTTCTTCATTTTTATAAAATAAGGTTGAGTACGAACGATTTAGTAAAATTCCAGTTGAAAGTGAACAGTTTGAACAGTTAAAAATCACTCAAATTCGAAATTCAGATTTTCCAGTTTGAATGTTTTGAATTTTTAAAAAAATAATATTCTGAGAACCTGATGATAATGATTGTTTAACCATCGAAATGATCATCTAGTTTTAGATTTCAATTAAATTATATTGTAAACCGTTTTTGAGCATTTCCAGTTTCGAATTTTACTAAACCAATTATTAGTTTTTTACTTCCTTGGAAGTAGTTAATACTGTAATCGCGAAAAATTTCGGTTTTTACATTTCGACGGAAATATCCATTTTGACCATCCCTGAATCCATTTTGACTAGATTCGGCGTGACGTCTGACCGTACGTACGTATGTATTTCGCATAACTCAAAAACGATTAGCCGTAGAATTTTAAAATTTTGGATTTAGGACTGTTCTATTAACTAATTGTGCACCTTCCTTTTGATTACAATCCACTGGACCAAAAGTATCCAAAAAAAACCTGTAATCCCAAAAATTTGGATTTTGGACTTTTTCTTAACTGCAGTAATTAGTCCTCATTGAGAGCTTTTCAACAATATATCATAAGTGGTACCTATTTTCATTGGTTCCAGAGTTATAGCCAAATAAAATTTTAATTAATGAAATATTTGGATCTTACAAGGTGAAGGCACATCGATTCGAATTCGACTTCATTTCTTCATTTTTTAAGTCTTATTTTTACATTAAATATATTGATTTATTAATAATTATTAACTTGTGATTGTAAAAAAAAAACATTTTACAATAAGTAATAATTCAGTAAAAACAAAACAAAAAGCAAAAAATGCAATATAATTAATTACATATATATAAAAAATATATATAATTTAATAGGCGTACAAGGAAGTCATGAGGTGTTCACATCAGATTGTTTTCTTTATGCAGTCTTTTAATTTTTTTTATCTATCTATTATTGTATTATCCCCTTAATCTTCATCTTGAAAGAATTTACAATTTCGTTTATTTTAGTTTATATCTTTTTATGTTTAATTTTCATACTTAAAATATTTGCCTTTTTTTATTCTCCCCCGGGCCGGATCCTGCTTACGTATTACACAACCAGGAAAGTGTCCTTTACTCTAACAGGTCTTCACTTCTGGGCCCGCTGGTCGGATCTCACTTTGCGCCCGCGTCATACACCCAGAGTGGGATCCACCAGGCCCGGCTATGCCGTCCCTGGGTCCCCAGTCATGGGGATATTTGCCTTAAATTTTATCGGATCACGAAAATAAAAACTATTGGAAAAATAAAAGTGTAACGTAACTAATCCTGAACAGAATATTTATATATGTTTCAAAATAAGAACCAGTATTTTTAATTGCCACATTCGAACTAAATGTAAGCCGCCATATTTGATATATATCTTAATAAAACTTAGAAGTTATTAGAAATTCCTCGTTACACGGTCAACGTTTATTTTTTGTAAAACCCCATTAACGAAATGGGGAATTAATTTGGCGAAACAATGAGAGAATGACGTATTAATTTCGGTCAACTGAATAGTTGATTAAAAAATTTGAGCAAACCTATTTCCTCAAATATGATATAATGCGTGTGCGTCAATGTTTTGGTCGGCTTGCTCAAAATATCGCTGAGTAACACTGCAATAATTAATCATAAAGTATCAATGTGCCATTGAGAAACGCAGTTAAACATTTTACGAGTACAGTACAGCGAATTTTGACCAAAAAACCTTTTCCTCTATGCACACAAAATTCAACTGACGTAAGATCTGCTTCCTAGATAGATCAACAACGAATAGATATCGTTAGTTGGTTGTTGTATCGTTAGGTGGAATGTAATCTTTAGTGATGAAGCTCATTTACACCTTATGGGTTACGAGAATAAACAGAATTGTCGAATTTGGAGCAATGAAAATCCAAGAGTAGTTCACACGCTACCATGTATTCACAAAAAGGTGTCCCGTTTGGGACCTATTTATTTGAGAATGACGGTAGTGTTACTGTTACGATGAAGAATATCGTGCTGTGTTAGGAAATTTTGTTTTTGTCAAAAACGGAAGATAAATGGTTCAAACAGGACTCTTGGACCTGCCACGCTGCGTGAAACCCTCCAGTTAGCAGATCAAATCTTTCAGGTCGTGTAATCTTTTGTTTTGGAGTTCAGTAATGGTCACTAAGGTTTACAGTCTAACACCATGCGATTATTTTTTGTGGAATTATTTGAAGAGTAATGTGTATGTCTATATCTCACAAACATTCTTAAAGTTGAAGAACGAAATTCATCGCTCTATTGAAGGAATTGATTTACAGACTTGAGGATTGAATATGTGCTTGAAAATTTTATTAAAAACGTGGACACCTGCCGACAGAGCCATGGCAGTCATTTGGCTGATATATTATTCCATATTTAACTACCTGCATTGTACTTTATAATACAATAAAAATATTAAATATCGTTAACTTAAACGTTTTTTCTGAATTAAAATACCGGTTATTATTGATACACCTTTTTATGGAAATGTTCCAGAGTATATAGAATATTACTAAAATTAAATGTGTTTTGTGCAATACAACATTAAATTGAGTTCGATCGCTTCATAGGTAACCCGGAAACTTTTACGAGAAATAAATGAGTAATCGTTTTATGTATGCAATATCAGTTGGATGACCGGATACATTTTTATCTTTATTGGAAATATATTAATATATGCTTGTCTTAAAGCAATAATGCATTTAATCTTTTAAAACGCCGAGATATAATCATATTTAAAAATAGTAGTTACTCTAATGGGTGATAAAAACCACAGTAGATGTGCATATTACTTTAAATGATGCAATGATATGATATAAATAAAAAGCGATGATTATTATTTTTTATTACACATCTAACATTAAATATGCAGTAATAATTTTGAAAGAAAATTGGTAATTATTTATAAAACATGAATACGCGACTATCTAAGAAACTGCTAATTGCATAGAAGTCTTATCTTATTTACATACCTAATGGTACGTCATCATGCAATGCAGTTTATCGCTTGATAAATTCATTATCGTATTACTTAATTGCACATCTCTTTTGCTGCATTCCATTAACAGATTTCATCTCGCTCGTAGTTTATTTTTTCTTTCAGCTTTCTTCGTGTCATCTGTTAACACATTTACTAATGGCGCAGAGGAAATATTTTATTTCAACGAACACATTTAAATCACACACCATCAGGCTGATCTGATTCAATATAAAAGAGTTATGTTATTTTAAAAACAGTTGTTATTTATTGTAAAAATAACAGTCCTGTATGTAAAATATTAAATTTAAACCTTGTTTGAATAAATGGTAGTTTATAAATGCGTCATGATATAAAAAATTACTTGAATTTGAAAAATTCTATCTTCGAACCACTGAATAAAAAAAAAATAATTTTTGTGTTAATATCTAGTTTTTTCTGTGTTATTGTACATTTTAATTTATTTGAAGAAAATCTTTAAGAATTATGGAAATTACGTATAAAAATGCAATCTTATTTATCGTTTCTTTTCCTTGTAGTAAAATTTCGACGTTTCATAATTATAGAATCTATTAAAATAATTATATCTAATAATAATTATATTTTTATATCTATAAAAATAATTATATTATTGTTTTTAGTATATCAAAAACAAAACAACTTTTTCTGATTGTCGATTTCAATGTAATGGTCGTTTAAAAAAATCTAAGTTTATTTATTAGTTGCAGTTAATTATAGGATGGAAATGTGGTTTCGTATGAAAAAATAATTTCAATTAAAAGTTCTGGAAAATCTGTTGTCATCTTGAGAAAAATAATACTTTCCTTTCTGCCCCAAATGGAATTCAAAACAATTTCACAACTTTTTCAGGATAAGTAACAAAAATTTAACATTAAGCTTTTACTTTTCTTTAAATTTTTTCGATAGCTCCACTCCTTTCTGGGTGAAAATATTTTTTATTTGAATAACTTTGAAAAATGTAATTAAAGGTCCTAAAATTAACTTTTTCTTAACCTGTCGTGAAATTGGAAATAACATTTTGTAAATAAGAATATAAATTTGTAATTAGGAATGGAAGTTTGTAAATAACTAAATCCTTATATAGAAAAGTATTTAACAATGTGGGGCCAAGTTTAAAGAAGTTATAAAGTGGAAGGATTAAAAACTTGCTAATGATCTGCCTACCAACAAATTTATCCCCGAGTATTTTTACTGTACTTCCCTTCCCTTCAGTTCCCTTCAATTCGAGTTTACCTGTAAGATGGTTCAATACATGTTATTTTATTAATAATTTTATGAATTATTTATTTCTTGAATAAATCTCTTATCGTTTATATCTAAGAGGACTGTTCAAATTAAAATTATTATTTGAACTTGGAACCAAATAAAATTAAAATCTGTTGTTGGCACTGTCTGTTGGTCGGAAACAAGCATTTACCTATTCCAGTCGTTTATTACCCAGACGTTATTATGCTGTTAATTTATAAATATGAGTGAAAAAGGAGTACATCCAAGCGTGGAACTATTATATAATAAATTAGAATATTTCTTGCGAATCAGCTACAAATTTGTGAAAACTTAAAAGACAGATTGTTGAGGGAACGTTGGCAAATATAGGCATCTATAAATGGAGTAAATTTTTTAAACGGTCGAGAACGTGTAAAGCATAAACCGCACTCGCCGTCCGAAAACATCGATAACAGAAAAAACGGCTGACAGGATTAACACATTTATTCAAAATGTTTGTCAAATTACAGGGCTGAACGTTGCTTTTACACTCAGTATCAGTAATGGATGTGTGAATAGCTGTATCAGAAATCAACTTAATTACCGGAAAGTATGTGCGCGTTGGATTCCTTGAAAGCTAACGGACGAACTCAAACAAATATTCTTACTCTCTCATGTGGCTCTAGCATTATCATAATATGAATAAAAGGGCGATGTATTTTTAGTGTATTTGTCAGTAATGATGAACTTTGGATATACTGGTTTATCCCAGAAAGCAAAAGATCATCTATGCTTTCATAGATGAAGGCATCCTTCATCTCCGAGACCGAAAAAAGTAAAAACCACTTTTTCAGCGGTAATAATTATAGCTTCATTATTTTGGGATATGCAGAATATTCTTTACCTCGACTTCCTAACAGAGCAGCACTCTATGGAAGCTGAATAATACTCAAATTTACAGAAGGGTCCAATAAAAACAGCCGTCCGAAACAAGAAGAAAAAAGTCAACATTTCGACTATACTTTATAGGATAATGCGAGCCCACATGTGGCCGCTAATACGATGGTTACAATTCGTGAATAAAGTAGACTATTCTGCATCATCATCCTCCCTATAGTCTGGACCTCCCACCTTCAGACTGTCACGTGTTTGCATTCTTAAAAGAAGCTTTACAAGGTATTAGGTTTTGCTCCAATGAAGAATACATTGAAGCTATTAAAGAGTGGGTCCGTCAACACCCACACAGGATTTTTTTCTGAAGGAATACGGTAGCTAATCGAAAGATGAAGCCTCTACATTGAAAAGAAAGGAGACTATGTTGAAAAATAATATGTAATTTACTCATTTTGTCACCCTTTCTGAATAAATAATAAATTATAATTTAATTTTGACTACTCCTGTAAAATGGTCCTCAACAACAACTTTATAAGGGAGAAGTTATGCTCACAAATATTCCTGTTGCAGTGAATTTGAACTACTCAGCAAATTTTTATAGGTGTTCCATTTCGCTCATAGTCAGAGTTTTTTGTTTTGTTTTTATTTTGCATAAATTAAAAGGATGTTAATACTCGTATAACAAAAAAAATTATTTGAAAATGTTTGCTATTGATTTTTAACCATAGTAATGCTCTTGAAAGGCAAAGGTTAAACGATGCTCTGCTCAATATAGACGACTTATCGAAGTCAAATATAATGCCCTAGTTTTGAATTCGAAGAGCTAGCCGTATAGTTATATATATATATATATATATATAAATATAAATATAAATATAAATGTAAATGTGAGTTTTATATTTCCTTTTCGTTTTGTATTGTGCTGAAATCATTGATAGCAATGATATTCTTTGTTTAAATACTTATATTGCACGACTTACTCAGCTTAGTTATGGATGTATAAACTGTGCTATTGCTTGAATAATTATTACTGTGACTAACAACAGGTTGTATAATAAATTCATGAAATCAGTAAACTGTAGAATTTTGTTTTAGTTTCGGTTAAATAAATGCTGCTATTTTAATAACTAAAGTAAGTAACTTAAAATTAATTCATTTTATTTTTTTTATTCCTTCTCGAATAATTATATGTGTACGTCAAATTACAGATATTCTAATTCTTTTTTTATGACAGAAAATTAATCTTTGGCTTTGAAAAATAGCATGACTGACTAGCGATTAGAATCCAGAGTACGTCTGGATGAAAGGTAGTTATATCACCCCGCTATGGAGATCAGTAATATAATTAACTGTTTGAAAGCCTTTAAATATAAGAAAATATTTTAATATTTTCTGCAATCCTTTTATCATTCTGGGTTAGTGTGCGAGCTGTTTATTAAATCAAATGAAAAATTCGTCATGCTTTTTAATACTTAGGACGTAAGTAGATATCTTTTTCGTAACGGAATGAAATCCCCATATAATTAAAATAATTTTTTAAAAAATGCTAAATTTTAAGATTTCACATAAAAAGGTCTTTAAAGTTTTACTGTTTCGAACAACATCGGTTGTTGTAGGAAAAAGAAATTATTAAAATCATAATGTTTGATAATATTTTTTTTTTTTTTGTTAAAAAATGATTTTTCATCATCTATTCTGTTTTTACGCATTTGAATATATCTTCACACTTCTTTAAATGAGATTCTTTCGAATGATTGAAAAGTGAGCATGTTCTCTTGTCCAATAAATGAAGGAAAAACAATGTATTACTACAGCCTACATTCGAGATGGTCAATAAAATATCGTAGGAGTAATCTGTTGATTCCGTCCTTGATAAAGATACCCTGATATTTGTTAATATTTAAGTTACTATGGAAACCCTGTTATTTAAGTTAATATGGAAATCCACTTACTGTATGGTTTAGAATTCCATAAACCCATTCACTGACTTTGCGTGGGTTTCTTTCTGTTTTTGCGATTGGATTATTCTACCTTCTTTTCCCACTAACCATCCATTTCCTATCCTTAACTTATTCTTTCCAGGGATCTTATATAGGGTTTTGTTAAATTCTTGATCGGTAATAACGATATGAAGACATGTAAAATTATTGTATTCTCGGCATTTCTGTGGTTTAATTGGGGCAGCCATACCTATAGAACAGTTCGGGTCTTGTATCGGTCGGCCATGCGGATAGACTAATCTAGTATTGAAATGCTTATTTTGTAGTTGGACCTTCCGTTTACTCCACCAATATTAAACGTACATGTAAAGAATTAATTTTTCCCTGGTCAACAGTTTAAAAAACGTTGTCTTTTTTCTAAACCATTTATAATCAAAATTTTCTTAGTATTGCCGTTTGGTAAAATCTTTTACGTCAATTATTGATTGAACTTCACATTATTTACTGTTTGTTAATTAATTGATTCTGGTTCTTATTTTCTGTGGTGGTTTCTTAAATAATCTCATTCTGTAAGAGATATTATGTAATTTACAAACGAAATTTACGAGATAAAAATATTATTTTGGATGTTACTTATAAGGATCTTTTCTTATAATCTATGAAAAACTGTGATCTAACGGAAATTAAAAAAATAATTTACGCTCTTTGATGTTAGCTGATAATGGGCATAACTGCTGTGGATCATGTTAATCTAATATATAAATGCCTAAATTTGTGGCGGTTCTTTCCGTTTGCAACATCACGTGAGAACCAAGCTACCGATATCTTTCAAATTTTCAAGATACATTCACGTTATCCCAAGAAAGGTTTTAAGCCATAGATCGAGACCCTAGCTCCCTTGGGAGTGAGGTTGTGAATTTCTCCTACTGGATGACGACCTAATACCCTTTTGGATTTCGTTTTCCGACGTAAAAATAATGGACTTGCATTTTATAACATATCCGATTTTCAGCTATCTTTTTGATCCTTTCTCGTAATAAAGGGAGTATTCAAGGGTAATAGAAAGCAGAACCAAAAGGATATATTCGTCACAACAGGAGCTTATATGACAAGAACGAGGGAAACGTTGATGGAAAGAGAAGTTTTCATGCTTTAATTGTTATTTTTCTCGAACACATCAGGGTACCAGGAGGCTCCCGTTTCTCTGTCAGACCGGAAGGGATCGCTTCGCTCACCCTGACCGGCTAGTATATGAAAGAGATAATTTACAGGTTTGTGGGGAAGATGAGTATGTCCCGCTTTGCCAACGTTCTTGATTAATGAGCATTAATAATAAATAGATGTAATGTTATCCTATTCTGATGTTACCTTTAAAGGTATAATTTTCCTTCTTTATGCAAAAGAAAAATGTTTTTTTTTCTTTATGTTTTAAGTAATTGTTGTGCTTGTAATAGCAAGTAGAACATCCGGTAGTGTATTGTTTCTGTCTATTTGAAAGAAAAATGTTACATGAATAATTGATACGAACCGTGTATATTGATGATCCCGCGCGTATGCCGTCACGAGGTATTTTATATCTTTGTATTCTTGACAACAGGCTGTGTTAGGATGTATGCGGTGCAGAGCCATCTCTTTTTGTTTACTCTTATTATGTTTTAACGTCAGTATTATAGCTGACGTTGCATATTGAAATTATTTATGATGACAGTAGTAACTGACTAAAAATTCCTTATTTGTCTTTCATTATTTGTATCAATAAGCATTTTTCATTTGCATTTTCTCAAGTAATATATTAATATCGATCAGGTTATAGCTATTTTATAAGTAGCGATTAGATCATCGGTATTAATAATTATTATTAAATTAGGTGATGTCACCAATTGGTTTAAGTGGCCTATCACAAGTTTATCTCGGAAAGAGCCGATCCATTCTCAAAAATAACAAATCGGGTTCTTTGCCAGGCTTTTTAGGGAAAAGTAGGGCTTGAAGATTTTGTCAGAAATGAGAAATTTACAATAACAACAGGATCATAATACAGGTGATCATAATATAGTCTTGCAAATTAACTTCCATAAACTATTGAAATTGAGGTAATATTAAGATTTACATATTACACGTTAACTCTTTTTACAATATGGTATTGGTTAAAAAAATAAATGTATTTGATACGTGTCGACATTCTCTGATTTCGTTCTTTCACGTAACGTATACAATTCATATACCTTTGTAGACTTTAACAAAAAGATCATTTACTTTGTAAAATACAGAGTGGCGCACGAATTGATCCAACATTTGGTTTGGAAATAATCGTTTAGATTAATTTGTGTTTTATGTTGGCAGAAGTTCATGAATATTACTTTCTTCTCTTTCCGAGTGCGCTGTTTGTTCCAAGATGGTTAACAAAGGAAGACTGACTGTTGAACAGCACGTAATAACGTAATCTAGTAGAAAGCAACTCTTACCGGTGTTTCATGCATCTCAGGTACTTTGCATGGGTCTTAATAATAGCGTGCTTATAATATATATGTTATTAATGATTATAACATGTCTTAAAATTTACGAGTACAATAATTATTACATGCTGATGTTTTCAACATTTTCATTTCTAAAACTTCTTCAGTACGCAAATAAGTATACTTTTTATATATCAGCCAAGCGTTATTTATTTATTTTTTTTACTTCTACTTTCACAGCTGTTATAATAAACAACAGAAATAAGTAATGCTATCCGTTGGAACTTACCCCTACTAAATGAAATTTTGTACTTCTAAACGATTTGAAATTTCCTGATAACAAAAAATAAAGTAAATTGTGGTATGAGTAAATTGGTGTTTCTATGACCATAACATTTGGTGCGGTATTTTTTTTTTTTTATGAAGAGAATGGATTACTTTTTTTTTAAATAGGATATGATTGGATTTGAAAGATTTTGAAGCGTTAATTTATCTCGTTTGGATTTGAATGTAAGAGAAGGATTTATTATGCTGTTTTGTGCTTTTAAAAAATAACATTACCATTTTAAATAATATTACCAGAATCCTCCACTGCAAAAAACAGGAAGTTGTAATAATTTTCTTAACTTATAATTATTTTCACGTATTCAACTTCAATTTTTCTAAATTTATCTGTAATTGAAGCCTTAGTAGAATGAAAACAGTTTTTAACCTTGTAATTTCTTTAGGGATAGTCTATAATCAACTCGCAACGCAAAAAAAATTAATAAGCCATTATTATTTTGCTTTAGCTGTTTTTGAGATTCCAAATTATCAGTGCCTAAAATGTTATAATATAAAAAAACTAGGATATGGAAAAGGTAATGACCTTTTCCATATCCTAGTTTTTTTTTTTTTTTGTTTGATTACTTGTATATGTCACCGTGATAGACCGATATCTGGCAAATGTCGACATTCTCCCATACGTTGGTAAAAGACCGAAATATTTGCGTATTCGGACCTTCACCGGTGTACAAGTATGTCGACATTCTGCGTTGACTGATGGTGTAACTTGAATAAAAATATTTTTATAAAAAATTGAACGAAGGTAAAACCATGTGACCATTTATTTTTATTCGTTATCGTTCATCCTTGCAGTTAACATATTCTGTATATTCTGATTGGCCCTTTCAACTTATAAAATGATGTAAATTTGATAAATTTTTTATAAATGCGGTGAATTTGATTAATCGCCTCCAGTGTTGGAGAATAACTTGTATAATTTGTATATGCAACGTTAATTAGACGAGGTTAGCGAACGAAACGAACGTAGGTATGTTTGGCTTAAATTTAATTAAATATAAATTTAACTGTAATCTAGTTAGACGATGTTAATGAGCGAAGCGAGCGTAGACTATTGTTGACTTAAATTTTTACGAGGGTTTCTCGTAAGCTGTTCCTTAGAGATTGGTATTGGGCGAGTTTATTTTTTAATCTCTAGTTATCGTTTCGACCTCTACCACAGCTTGTCTTTGTTTGTCGACATATAGTGGCGAAGTTCCGAGTGTAAAAAAAAATAGGCTAGCATTTTGGTCTTTCACGAATGTATTTTATAGGTGTCGACTTTCTCTGATTTCGTTCTTTCACGTAACATATACAATTCATATACCTTTGTAGACTTTAACAAAATATCATGTACTTTGTAAAATACAGAGTGGCGCACGAATTGATCCAACATTTGGTTTGGAAATAATCGTTTAGATTATTAATTATAAATGTGTTTTATGTTGGTAGTTCATGAATATTAATTTCTTCTTTTTCCGAGTGCGCTGTTTGTATATCGTTCCAAGATGGTTAACAAAGGAAGACTGAATGTTAAACAGCACTTAAAGACTGTTGTTTTTTAATGAAAGGAAAAATGCGGTGCTTACACAGAGACAGTTCGTTCACATTTTCAAACTCGGTGGTCGCCTTCATTTAAATCAATACCGTAAACTTTACGAAAATTTTAACAGTGACGGTTCAGTGTTGGGAGTAAGCGCGAACGGCCTGCCGATATTCGTTCTCCACTAAATGTCGAAGCTGTCAGAGCAGCGTTGCTGAGGAGCCCGAGCAAATCAATAAGAAAAGAAGCAGCACAACTTGGGAATTTGGGAAGCCCACCGGGCTGATCTAGTGGTTAACCCGTCATCGTAAATCAGCTGATTACGAAGTCGAGAGTTCTAAGGTTCAAATCCTAGTAAAGGTAGTTACTTTTATACGGATTTGAATACTAGTCATTGGATGCCAGTGTTCTTTGATGGTTGGGTTTCAATTAACCATACATCTCAGGAATGGTGGATCTGAGGCTGTACAATACTACACTTCACTTACATTCATACATGTCATCCTCATTCATCCTTTGCAGTAATCTAGGCGATCTGTGCAACGAATTTTCAAAACCGATTCGAATTTGTATCCGTACAAAATAACAGTGTTGCCTAAATTAATGGTTGACAACAAACATCAAATGGCATTCGCTGATACCGAGACGTATTGTTGGACAATGTTTGGTTTTCAGATAAAGCAGATTTTCACCTAGACGGGGTTGTTACAAACAAAATGTGCGTTTTTGGGCTTCCGAAATTCTACACGCTTCATGAAAAGGTACATCACGCTCCATGAATTACGATACGAGCCGCTATCTCAAGTCACGGGGGTAATAGGGCTATTATTTTTTGAACAGACAGTGAACAGTGAATGTTATCTAAACATGTTGCGTAATAATTATGTTCCTCAGCTTCTTGCAAAAGGTTTCGATTAGATAACGAGTGGTTCATGCTGGATGGAGCCAGCATGAAAACAGCTAATGTTTTAGACCAGAGGTTCCCAAACTTATTTTTCTCATAGACCACTTTCAAAATTTTTCTGTTCTGGAGGACCCCCTGCAGCTACATTTCTACCATATTTCCAGTCGACGGAAAATGTGAAGATTAGATCTAACTATGAAAATTTGCGTTACGGCTGAGTTCTATGACTAACTAGCTTCCGAAAAAAAAGTGAGAATTGATTGGTTAATTTTTGAGCGGTGGCGCTTTGCAAGTCTCGACACGTTCGTTGTACTGAATATGGAATATGCAAGTTTTTACAAGTAACAGGCGCTGAGCTTCTCAAAACATTATCTGCCTAGATTGATAGGCAAAGTCATGCCAACATTTTAGTTCTTCACTATTGAAACCAGATGAATTTTCGTGGACCCCCGCTTACGAATTGTGAACCCCCATTTTTTTGTCACGCCAATGTAGACCCCCGTCGAGTCTCCCGTGGACCCCTGGGTCCACCTGGACCACTTTGGGAATCAATGTTTTAGACTTTCGGCATGAAACGTTTTTACGCAAATGTCATTTCAAACCCATTTTCTAATCGTTTTGTGTATGGACAGATCTGGTCCCCGAACATTCCTGATTTGAATCAGTGTTATTATTTTCTGTCCGGATTTGTAAAGGAAAAGAATTTCCCTAACTCGTAGTGATCGAACTGCAATTGATGATCATCGAGGCGTGCAACGAGATAATCGAGGATATGTATCATCGAGTTATTAACAATATAGGAGTTCGTGTTGAAGAAGTTGCAAGATGTGATGGTGGTCATATTAAACATGTGATATGCAGAACATAATTTCTAGGTATATATAGTAAACACGTTGTATTTTACTTTTCTGTATTGTGATTCAAATAAATATTTTTTAACAAAATCAAATGTCGGATCATTTCGTACGTCATTCTGTAGTTAAGCCAGTTCTCTTGGTTGAAGTTATTTGCAGAATTATAATAATAGTCTTCTATTCTCTAACACGTTATTTCGTTTTTTCTCCGAATATTTTTTGGCGTCAGATTTTATTTTATTATTCATCCATATTTTCTTCTTTCGGATCGGTTAAAAGTAGTTCAGTGTACATTGCCGCATTGAAACTACATAAATTCGTACATTTCGAGTTTATTATAATTAGAGTATTGATAGTTTAAATTTTATTTCTTCTATTAGCTAACTAGGAATTGTACATCAGTTTCTTTTTACCGCGTAATCGTTCTAGAAACTAGCCGTTGTTTTATTTCTTCGGTAATAACTTGTTACTGCAATTAAAAGTAAAACGTATAAAAACATAAAGTTAAAATATTGTTACAATAACATTTTTATGTGTAAACTCTTTTTATTGTGCTATGTTGTACAGCAATTTTATGGAGATTTCTTTGTAATAATGACTGCTTCGGATGCTGTGTCTTAAAAATATTTGTTTTCTTTTTTATATAATGTTGTAAAAAATATATAGCACCATACACATGTGAGTTTTTTTTTAAACTAAATCCATAGTACCGTGTATAAATGAAAAAAATAAATATTGTTATTACTCATATTATTCCTATATCATTTTTTGGTAAGTTTCTGTTTTATATTTTGTATTTTAAAAGAAAAATAAATCAAAGATGGGAAAAGAATTTTACGTACTTAAATTAATGTGCCTGCATCTTTTCGCTGGAGTATAATACTTGCAATCTAATTATTATTATACCTTTACGCTGGAGCATAATTTGTAAACTTAATAAAATTTTGTCTTATCAAAGAGTAAAAAAAATATAAGTATTATATATCTTTCCTTTTTATTTTATTATACTGCTTTAATACACATACGGATTATTTGTAATATTTGGTTTACTAATGTATCTGTTTAGCGTAGTAAAAGAAAAAAGATAAACTGCATGATTATAGTGTAAAATACATATTTAATTTAATTAAGATGTTTGATATTGTCTAATGACATAAATACTATTCCATTAATTAAAATTAAAACCATTTACCTTATATTAAATGAATATTTATGTTTTTCTTCCTTTCTTTTTACCACAGTGTTTAATTTATAATTGGTTCCAATTTAATACAACCATAAGTAAATTTTAATACAAGAAATGACATGCAGAGAGGGGTTTTCATTGAAATAATAAATTTTTATGTATGGATATTTATATACATCTTATACAGTATACATAAATATAATAGACATTAATAAGTATGTATATACAAACATGAGTCCAAGAAACATTGATAAAGTTCAGAACATAAAAAGCAAATAAAATACGAAAAAGAAAATAGTTTTATTGATGATTACCAAGAAGATCTAATCAAGCGTAAAAATAGTGAAACAAATCAAAGAACCAATGAGAGTAAGTGGCGAAACGAAATGAACAATTTGAAGATGCCCAAACCCTTGGGTAGCTGATTCATCTCAAATTTCGGAGAACTTTCAGATCTAATAAATGCAGTCGCTTTAGATGCCTTACATCCTCGCTGTAATCCAACAGGTTGTCCACGAGCTAGTTCACATATCTGTTCAGTCTCATTTAGAATCTTGTATCAAATCGCTGTATCTCCTCTTGAATGGTGAGGCAACCCTAGTAAATCGTGTGTTTCAATGTTTTTTTGCAAACGACGCTTCTGTTATATTCTACAGTTCCTGTAAAATTCTTTTGGAATCACTGTATGACTTAATGTTAAAATTATTATTATTATATATTAAAATTAATATTAATTATTCTGCATTTTAGATCGGTGACTAAAAAAAAAAAAAAAAACCGTAGACATTCCCCTTGATAGCTCTATTTGTAGTGCAAACTTTCAAAAAAATTTTGAAAAAGTATTTAAACCGAAGAGAGATAGAGCAGAAGAAAAAACATATTATATGTAGAGGGTGATTAAAAAAAAGGAAATTTTGAAAGTTGTGTTGGTAGCCGCGGACGATTGGTACCACTTGATAAGTGGCGCCAGCCTCTCTAACCTAACCTGCCATTTAGTTGTCATGGATCCTTGGAATGGTGCGCAATGTGCATTTGCTATCAAAGCGTTTTACAAAAACAATGACAGTGTGGAGGGAGCGCGTAGAGAATTTCGCCGTCATTTTAATCTGGAACGGCACGACCGTGTTCCACCAGCTCATGCAATTAAAACATGGATATCTAATTTTGAAACCTCCAGGCCGTGAGCGAACCGTCTGTACACCACAGAAGGTTCAAGCTTTACAAGATGCTGTCACACGAATTCCATATAGTTAATCCGTCGTCTCTCAGCATCTTTACAATTGCATAGTTCAAGTGTTCGAAGAATGTTAGTGAAGGACTTGCAATACCATCCATACAAGTTGCAGATCGTCCAGGAACTGAAACCGAACGATGCAGTTGTGGGAGCACAATTCTGTAATGTAATGCTTCAGAAGATAAATGATAACGAAGAGTTTGTTCACGAATTGTCGATGTCAGACCAAGCGCATTTCCACCTCAGTGGATTTGTTAACAAGCAAAATTTCATACTGGGCACAAGAAAATCCTACGCAGCTACATCAGCGTCCATTGCACAGCCAGAAAGTGACCGTGGGATGTGCTATGTTATCTTACGGTGTTATAGGCCCTTATTTTTTTGAGGATGACAACGGTCTTGCGATTACAGTGACGTCGGCTCGTTACGTAGTCATGCTTGAAACCTTTATTGTGGAACAACAAAAGAAACTTCCGCCAATTCTTAACACAGCCTGGTTTCAACAAAACGGAGCAACGTCACATACTGTACGAATATCGATGGCAGCTGTACGCCGATTGTTTGGACAACGTGTCATTTCACGAAATGGTGACATTAGATGGCCTCCCAGATCGCCTGATCTCTCAGCTTGCGATTACTTTTTGTGGGGTCACCTTAAAAACGAAGTGTTCCACAGTAGACCTGCTACAACGGAAGAACTGAAGGCAAAGATCCGAGAAGCAATTGCGGAAATTCCAGTTGAGATGTTACCTCAAACCATGAACAATTTAACGAAGAGACTTCGTGAGTGTTTACGTAGAAGAGGAGGTCACCTGGAAAATGTCATCTTTAAAAAATAAACTAAAATTTATGTATCCTAAAATGGCAACATTTGTACAATTACGTGAAATAAAATTCATTTTTTTAAAAAACTTTTCATTAACGTTATTTAATTTTTTTAATTTCCCGTTTCTTTGAATCACTCTGTATATAGGCGTTGTAGATAACAAATTTGCTTTAATAAAATTTTCTCTAAAATTCCTCTGAAGAAAATCGAAATTGGGTTTTTCGTAATATCCCTCACCCCTAAAGAAAAATGAAAAAAAATTAAGATCAATGCCCTATATTGAAAAATATTTAGCCAAATTTAAAACAAATTGTTTGGTTAATCATGAAATATAAGACAGTGTGACATACATACGTATGCGCATGGACCCTAAAACGTATAGAATTCCAAAAAACCTGAAACCCCATTTTTGACATCATTACCTTTAATACATCTAACTACATTCACCGGGAAAGTAAAACCAGTAATGAAGATGATAACTATCGCTTAATGTAAAGATAAAATTTTCTTCGATTTTATTAAATGTACTTGTCATGAATAGGACACAAACCTAAGAAATAATTTATAAATGATTCATTATTTCTGAGAATTATTCAGTGTTTTATACAATGAAGAAAAATTCTGATGATTCTTCTTCAGATTCTGATTTCCATTTTGTTGTGATTTAGACTAGTAGATATCTTTATTTCCTTAGTACTGTTTCAGGCTTTTTACTTTCTCGTTTAGATGTTGAAGATATCGATTGTAATATCCACCCACGCTTCATCCTTTGTCGTATTCTCATTTATAATTAATTTATGTGTATTTTACTTGTACAGTGTTTGATAATTGTGTTAGGATATGAATGCGTGTTTGTACGACATTTTTTGTTAGTATCAAACAAAATATTTAAGTATGAGTGACGATGTTATAGAAGATGAAGTATGAGTAAGGAGATGTTATAGATTTCTATAACAGCTCATTACTCATATATCTGATTTTGTTGTTGATACAACAAGAGACGTTTGAGCATTTCATTACACTCTTATTTCGCTAATTTAAAAGATGTGTTTGTTCGATTGTATATAAATACATCGTCTGCGCTAAATTTAAATAGTATTTGCATGCTTTGCTGAAGCTAGGAGAAGAGATTTTATGTAGTACATCTATGCGATTAATTACAATCCGTATTGTTTCGTGAAGGTTTATTTACTGTAAAGTGTATAAAGAAAGATATAAATCAAATATTTCGGCTCTTCACTTTTATTTTTCCACCGTAAATTTTGTAAAGAAGAAGAGTAATGAAGGAAAAGTTGTCGTCTGGCATTTTCCAAATGTTTCTCTTACCGTGACTCTTCGCTTAGCTTCTGTCGCTTAAGTATTCGGAGTCCCCATCTGATTTAATATTTATTTTCTAACGAAATTATTTTCTTTTCTTCTAGCTTTAAACTATTGCGTATCACAAGATGTGTGTGTATGAATCAAAGTCGATCAGGCAGTTTTTACCGGCGTATTGTTTCTTTGAATGTTGTAAATGGATACTATCCAGTAAATAATTTTCATTAGCTCTGTCCATTAATAACAGTTACATTATATTTTCGTAATTAAACTTGATAGGATGTGTTGTCCAGAATGAGTTTATTTTGTACATAATATTCCACATTTTATCAAAGTATCTCATTTATTAAGTCGATATAAATTTCCTTGTTACAGTCGAAAGAAATGTTTCCAACTGTATTCTCTATTTGTTTTTATGCCATTTCATTTCACTTCTACAAAAATATTTTCAAAAAGAATTTTAATTATTAAATGAGGTTTAGCGTCAAACAACTTAATAATTAATAATTGTGAAATTAAAATTTTTCAATAATATTTATTCTTGTAATAATTAGTTTATGCAATTACGAAAACATATCAGTATAAAGGACAGGTCATTTGCAAATAAATATGCCCTTTTTACATGAATTTTTATTGGTATTTCATTATTGTCCTTTTAGGATATATTCAGTCGATAAATCGTTAAGTCGTTCAAAATAATATGTTTACTGCTTCTTAAGTTTACTGAAGAGTTTTTATATATTCACTTGTAGCGAAGCAGGAATAGATATTGTGTTCGTTATAGGAAAGAATTTATGTGACGGCGGTACATGGGGTGGAACTCGGCTGATAAAGGCAGAACGAGGGTGTAGGTTCGAATTTTCACCGCTAACGCGGTTGTAAGGAAATATCATTAGTTGAACACCAGACAGAATAAACATAGACATTTCGTGATCTCGCAACAAGATGTTTCTTAACTGCTATTATGTAGTGAAGATTATATTTATCTTTACTTTATTGAGGGTTAAAATTCTGGAAAAATATTCACTATATATTTTTGTATAAAGAGTTTACTACTGATTTAATTTCTTTTAATGATAAATTGTTCTTTTCTGTAATGCTTTACTTTTTTAATATTTTTCTTTTTATTGTATTTTTTTATTATGATTAGTAAATTTAATTGACTAATATTGAATATTCCAATACTTAGGAAAATTAGTGTATATATGAATTCACAACAAAAATGGGTATTAATTAATTAATTTTACAATACATTCCTACCTATTTTTTCTTATATTTTTTTTTGACGAATTTGAACCAACTTAATTATACTAATCATGAGAGTATGATGTTCCCTATAAAGCTAGTACCTTTAGTGAACAGATTGAAAGTTTTATTCATAAAGTTGTGTAATTCCTATGTTTCAATGGACTCAGCAATTCATGAGCTATATGAATCGGTGTTTAAAGATTTAACGAGAAAAAACTTCAATTATCAGTTTCCAGTTACGTCTGGTACGGGATGATTGTTATTTCTGAAAATAAAATTGATTGTATTATTAATATATTAAATTTAAAAAAAGTTAATAAGTATTTAATTTTTGTAAAAAAGAAAAAAGGAGGGATATTTTAAATTTATTCTTTTTTTTACCTTAATTTGAACTTTATATCTTTTTTCTACTTTATAATAATATTTTTAAAAGCATTTCAAACTATTGGATTATCATTGATGGTAATTATTAACTACCATATATATATATATATATATATATATATATATATATATATATATATATATATATATATATATATATATATATATATGATAGTATACATATATATACTCGTATACACGAGTATATACTCGTATGTTGTGTATATACACAACATACGATATATAAACTACTATATATAAATATATATATAGTAGTTTACGTATATAGCGGAATTTGCATGTTTATTTTTCACTTCGTTTTATTATTCAGTGGTAATGACACATTGTCTATGACACGTTTTCGTATCATGTTGTAATGTAAGCTTCAATTATAGAACATAGGTATTGTATAGATTGTAGGAGGTTAACGACAGTTGATTGACTCGACCGTTCATATTGACCTCAACGTAAAAATAAACAAATATAGAAAAGGGAGTTTGTTAATGACATTGAGGACAGAAGAATCTCGATTAGAAGTGATTGATCTTGCTGTATATGCCTGTAAAATAAAATTTATCGATTGCTTGCCAATATACTGTAGTCAATAGCATATCTTTTCAGCAATTATTGGTGATTTTTATTGTATTTGTTCGATGAATCTTTTCTTCTTATCGAATCTGTGTTTTGTCCTCATTTTTCAATAGACATATTGTATTTTATTGATACTTTAAAGCAGCTTCGTATATACTTTTTTGGGATGTTACTTATAAAACAACGTAAAATCTCCTTAGTTTCGTCCAGTTGCTCATCGGTTTATTTTATTACATATAAATCGTGAACTGTGATGTTTTAAGAAAACCTGTTACGACAAATAAAACATCCGTTGAATTTATTACTTTTCACTATTTTACTTCTGTATGCGGTTTTTAAAAATACTGTAAGATATAAATTTTTGTAATTAGAAGAATTATTTTCTAGATTACGTGGACTGTATTTGAACTGTTTCTTCTGAAAATAAACTTATTTCTTCTTTCGTTTAATGGATGAATCACCGAGTTCGAGTTAGTCTATGTTGTTTGAGGAAGTAAGAGAGGCTTTCATTTCTAATGAAATCACGGTAAATCGCCGAATTGAAATACAATACAAATGACTGCATGTAAATACTGTATACAATCATGCCGAGTGTGTGTGTGTGTGTGCGCGCGCGCGCGTGTGTCTACGCATCTCCTTTTTGCAAACATTACGTAAAAAAATATATATGTATATATATATGCGAAAATACTCAGCTGCAATACTATGATTTCTTATAAAAAAATTAAAAATCGTATTCTCATTATTTTAATTTTCTCTTTAATTGAGTATGTGTGCATGTTTACGAATATAAAGCGTGAATGTTTTAAGAAAAATAAAACGGAAATGATGAACAGAAAAGAAGAAAGAGTGAATCCTTCCGATTCAAAAGAAATAAAGTTGGTGTAAGAATTATTTGTGACAATTTCAGTAATAAAATTTGGTTGGTACTCACGCTAATAGTGATTGAATCGATCACTCCACCAACATTTTTTATGATTCAAATAGACTTGTATGGATAAATTATTACTTGCAGTTTGTTGAGGTGTGGCTTAGTATCGGAGAAAAATTAATCAAATTACGTCAACTTTTTAGTTGACTACATGATTCAGTTTTCGTAATCGGATTACATTTTATTTACTTAGATAAAGAGAGTTTTTACCTTCCAGGCGATTAGGATAAAGTAAACAACAATATTTTGATTGGTTAAAAAACCTGAATCCATCTATAATCATTGTCACATAAATTTACGTGCATATTTTACGAATACGGGTCCATTTATATGGGAATGTCACACGTACACTGCAAGTCTCAAATATACTGCGACACTGATTTTCCGGATGGTCAATTATCCGAACTGCTTACGTCCGCATTAGGCAACTTAAAAAAAATTAATAAATTATTTAAAAAATTCTAAAATACTTTAAAAAAAGCTTTGCTTGAACAGGAAATGTATTTTTATTAATATTTCGTTTTTACAGGATTTTGAATTGATTTTTCCTACTCGTATAGATCAAAACATTAAATGTGTTAAAAAATTATAAAGTTAACTTCTGATGAAATTAATAGAAACACATTGGTCAAGTAAGAACCATAATTTAATGATGTTTATTTGAATTCTGCAGTGCATATCCAGTAGATCAAAACAAATTATATCATTACTGTATTCTTTGCTTTATCTAAGTTTCATCCCTAAATCCGCCAGTTTGGTCTAGTGGTGAATGCGTCTTCGCAAATCAGCTGACTTCGAAGTCGAGAATTCCAACGTTCAAATGCTAGTAAAGGCAGTTACTTTTATACAGATTTGAATAATAGATCGTGGATATCGGTGTTCTTTGACGTTTCAATTAATCACTCATCTAAGAAATGTTCGACCTGAGACTACAGGACTACACTTCACTTACACTCATACATATCATCCTCGTTCATGTGTTTAACAGCTGATTTTCAAAGTCGAAGGTTTTGAGGATTTGAATACTAGACAGTGGATACCGGTGTACTTTAGTGGTTGGGGTTCATTTAACCGCACGTATCAAGAATAATCAACCTGAGTCTGTACAAGACTACACATTATTAACATGTCATACAACTGATTGGGCCGTTGTGGAGGGAGGGGGGGCTTGCTTATTGTTTCTAGATGAACAGACTGCACCCACTGGGTTGGTCTAAACAGGAAAAAAGAATCATCCTTTTACCGTTAAACTTCTATAAATTTATTAATTTATTTAAGGTCCGCATACATAACTATGTACTTAACATACGTGCCGATATTGTTTATCCGTGTAAAACTGTTTTTCACGAAAGGTGTAGAAAGGACCGAAACGCAATCCCAAATTCCGTTCATCTTAAAAACAAACTAAAAATAAATACATAACCGCCATTAAAAATTAAGTACCCATCAAATAAATAGAAAGACCCAGAAGAAGGGATTTTTATCTAGAATCTGCGATAAATAGGGGTTTATAACATTCTCCGACATCTTTGCGTCCCGTTCCGATATCGTTAGGAACAAAACAAAAACGAGTTGTTTTATCAATGAAAGAAAAAGTAGAAATGTAAAAAAATTGAAGAATGGTACATCAGATAAATCGTTATACGAAATATGTTATTAAAAGCATGAGAGTATGTTTAGTAACATTTAATTCTTTTGTATATTTTTTTCGATTTTGTGTAATATAAAAACAGAAATGATATTTTTATAACACACAGTTTAAAAACCTTCAATAAGATTTTTAAAATACTGTTTTTATAAATAGTGTCTTATCACATTTAAATTTATTTTACATATTATTTGTAAATTCTGATTTTTATTTGCAAATTTCTACTCACTCATTGGATGTTTTGTAACATATTATTGTATTTGTTTTTTATTGCATTATATGTATGTTCTTAGTATATTTTTAATTTTAGAGATACATTTGTTTTCTTTTTTTTAAGTGTGATACCCATTAATCATTAGAATGATAGGTCCAGTACGTTTGATAAACCTTTTTTAATTTTCCACTTATCTGAAATGGCCCTTGCAAAGGTCAATCAGAATAATAGGCGTTCCAATCTTAAGCATACATTAATCATCAGTATTGCCTGTTAAAAAATAAATGGCCCGCCGATTATTCGTTCAAAAATTGTTTTCTTTCTTCCTTCTTCCAACAAATAATTACTCAGAGGTAGTAGTTTACTTGAGAGAATTCATTATTACTTCATTATTGAAATAACCTAATCTGAAGTAAATTGAATTGAGTTATGGAAGAAATAAAATTGTACCTTATTACTCAACTTCAGATCGTAGTAATGAAAAACCTCTAGTGGGAAAAATTCGGAAATGTGAACTGAGTGACCAGTTTTTGGTTTTTATTCTTGTTACGCTTTTGTATCATTTTACTTGTTACACCTATTTGTATAGTACCACTGCAAATAAGAAGATTAACTAAATAATAATAATAAAAGTAAAGTAGTAATCTATTATTACTGTTTTACCGGTACTATGTAATTACAGTATTTGTGAAATTCATTTATTGATAATTAATCATTTATTTATCTTCATGTTGTAGGTAAATTAGTTATTACTGCTAAATAATCCAGTACAAATAATAATTATTTTGTGTCATTATTAAGCAAACCTTTCCCGTAATTACCTACCATGTTGTACTAAATTTAAGTGTTTAATTATTACAACATAATTTCATAAACATAATATCATAGTGATTAAATATACTGTACCAATGTCATTTCAGCTAGTTAGATAATCTTTATTTGTAATTTTACTGCAAGAGTATTTATATGTCACATTTCTATTTTAAATTATTTTATTAAAAATTATTAATACTTCCTACTTCTTTTTTAACTTATGAATTTTCAGGCTATTATAATTAAATATTGTACTAAATATTGTAATTAAATTGTTTAAAAAATAATGTTTTTTTTTTTGAGAATCATTTAAAAAGTATTTTTTGAATTGTAACTAAATTTGAAAGCTTAATTTTTATTTTTAATACGAAAAGGCCAACTTAGGATTACAAAAATTTCACTTCTTTCCAGCTTCGTTTCTCTTCCACGAGTCTCTAATTTTTTCGGAATAGCTTCGTTTTGCTCATCTGTCCATCTTCTTCCTGTCCTTTTTTTCTGCCACAAGAATTTTTATATTGTAAATTATTCTTCGAAAGTTATCTCTATAGTAACAAGCCTCTTCTTTCAATTCTCTCTTTTGGAGGTCGTCATCCATTTGTTTCAGGTAATTTAATTTTGATTTATTTTTCATGTTCCACAGTTAATAAAAAATTTGTTTGTTGAATCTGTTTGGGTTCATCAAGATCGTTTGCCTTAGGAAATTTAACCTTATTTTCCTTATCGCTGTTTCTATTATTTTTGATTTGGATCAAAAATACTAGATAATAGAAAAATACTGTGGATCGGCTTGTTAGATTTCAGTTTGTAACTTTTCTCTGATACTTTTGGATCATGGATCTTCCTTAATAAGCTTCTTTTAACCTTAAACAGTTTTAGAGTCGGTTAGAGTTAATGAGTTAGAGTTGATGTTTCAGTGTCGTATAAAATTATTGGTTTTACTTTACTTGTATGTCTAAATTTTACAGTCTTGCAATGATCCTTCTTGTTGTAGGTGTGATTGGTGATAAATCTAAGATTCTCTAATTTAATATTCTACTTTTCAATTTACGCTTTATCTATTCCTGTTCTGTTTATAATCTCTCCTAGCTGCTTAAAGTGGTTACTGACATTTATCTTTCCTTCTTTAGTCCCTGTTTGTTGTTGTTTTTTTGTTTTTTTTGAAGTATTTATTTACTACCTAGAAAATTCTGTGATCTTACGCACTTCAAATATCTTGAAAATCAAATTAATTTAATAACGCTTAAAATATAATTTCTTTACTCAATCATGAAATCTGCGATTCAGATATTTTTGGATTTTTAATTGTCCTCAAAAATAAAAGCTACAGTTACTTGACAGCTCAATTTTATAATGTATTTTTTAAATATATTTTTTCGTTAATTGATAATACGGATAGAAACCCCCATTGATTGATTGTAATTAAAGATAAAAATCAACAATTAAATGAAAATCATTATTCAGCAAATGATTTAAAAAAATTAAAACGGCTACTTGGAACACCCATTTGGAAATCTTAACGATATGTGTAATGTACATATGATTTAAATAAACATATTTGGAACGGTTTATTAATCACATTTTTCGAATGTGATAATATTTTCTTTGAAAATATATGTTTATGTATTTCTGGTTTTCAAAATTTAAATCAATATTTTTTATATGCTTAGAAAACGCAACTGCATTCTACAGTGCAAAATGTTTACTAATCATTTTGAAGAATATTTATTTAAGTTCAGCTATTTATGTCCGTATGTTTGAGATAAGCAGTTATAACACTGGAAAAACCAAATGTGAAAAATATTTTTTTTAATTTACATCACTGGTTTTGTCTGGCGAAGTATTTGCCATAGATGTAAATTTATAACATACAATATTATAAATTTAATATAAATAGAAAACGAATCCCTCGGTTGTTGAATATATATTAAAAATCGTATATAAAACATAAACAAGATTTCACAAACTTGTTTTTTTAATTTTAAATATATTTGTTAATAGTTTTTGATATTTCTAATATCCAATTTATTAAAACATTATAGAATGATTTAAATAGAAGAAATTTCATTTGTAAGATTTTCTTTCAATCAACATAACATTTTGATGGATTTACCCAACTAAATATGGTGATATGATTAAAAAGAATCAATTATTTTTATACCACAGACATTGTATATGTACTTGTGTATAGAGAAATTAAACGTACATTTACCAGAGGTATAATTATTCACATACCTAATGTTATTTTTAAAAATTCTGTCTTCCATCCTATAAAAAAGTTAAACATTTTTGATTATATATGTATATAAAATAACATGTGAGCGATTCATAATTAGCGCCTAGAAAAAACAAATGAAGATAAATTGATGAAAATTTGTATACACGTTCGTCTTAAGGTGTAAGTGCACACTAAAAAGGATTTTTGAAATTCCCGAGGTTAAAGGGTTAAAACAGAGTAACTATGAAATTTACTATTTTTTGAATTCCATGGTAACAAATGAAGGTATGAACTTGATTACTGGTGTATGTAATCCTCATTTGAATATCTAAAAAAAAAAAAATTTTACATTTTTTGAAATTTCAAGTTAAAATATTGTTTTTTTTTTTTAATCTGACTATTTTTTTAATTACTCGGTCAAAAATAAAGATATCAACTTGATTTTTTGTTTGCGTAATCTTCATGTGAATATCTAAAAACGAATGTGTAGATTTTCTTTAAATTTGACCTTGAAAAGGGTAAAAAAAAAAGAAAACGTAAAAAAATGTTGGAACAATGATTGCAAATTTCCTCCATTTCAGATTATACTAAAAGATATATTCGCCAGGTTTGTTCTTGTAAATATTTTCAAATAAATATCTAAAAACCATATTTGGGTTTTTGGAATTTCTATTTTTTTATAGAGTGCGATAGTGTACGACTCGTCGGCACAACCAACACAGTGCGATTACACCTGGTTGTACCTGCTTCTGGTTACTTTAAAAGATATTCATATAAAAAAAATTGACCTCGACGACTATCGCAAATAAAAATATAGCGCGGGTGAAGCCGCAACGGGTATATATATATATATATATATATATATATATATATATATATATATACACTTGTATAAGTGTGTATATATATACACTTGTATAAGTGTGTATATATATACACTTGTATAAGTGTGTATATTATATACACTTGTATAAGTGTGTATATATATACACTTGTATAAGTGAAATTTCGTAGTATATATAATCTACTACAGAATAATTTATTTTAGTCGGCTAATCAGACATGTTCAGGCTATGAGATTGTTTAATAGTGTATTTTCATTTAAATAACATCCTGACTCCCGTAGGGGAAGACACCCGCCTTGTGACGATCCCGGTTGCCACACCACCCCCTCTTCTTAGCCCTGATGGGCTTTACCGGAGGTCGTCTACATAACCTATTATCGCCTTCTTATGGCTTGTTTCAATCACGATCACCTACCATAACTTACATCCCTCAACTATCAAATTAACCGATTCACGGAAACGCGATCGCCGCACTTTCTTCTAACACCGAAGGTTTAACAAAAACCCTTCCCATATCTAGCTTCCGTTACACTATGCACTCAGATCACTTGAATGAGTCTTTAAACACCAAAAATACTATCGTACACCAGTATAATAAGTGTTGATGGCAACAATGACAAATTTGTCCTACAATTCAATTTACTCAAAGTCCTCTTGATTTACTTTAAAATCAAGAAACATATTTACAAATTTAATAAGAAATAGGTCGAAAAAATTAAAAAAAACTGACAATTATGTATAAAAATCAGTTATTCAAAATACAAAAAAAGGGTAAAAAAAATAAACAAACTTTAACATAAAGACAAACTAACCAAATAATCTCTTCTAGACCTACGAATTAAAAAACCAACAGCGATAAACTCAAGAAAGACATCATCAAAGCACCAAACACTAAAAAAAAATAATTAAAAAATAATCATAACAAAAACCTATACAAACAACAATAGAAAAAGAAACAAGTTCTCCAGAAGCAAAAGACGTAATAAAAAATGTTTAGGAATAAACATCTAACAAAAACATACCGTATTTCTCTCTGCTGTGGTCCGCTTTCAGGAGCGAGGTCAATGCCTACACCCTCCCACATCGCAGCTCCACCACAGAGTTCTCCATACATCCATTCTTATCCTAACAGCGAATCTCAGCTAATGGGACTCGATGCCAAAACGCCTGTCTTGGCGAAGTAAGCAACCAGGCGTGCCCGTAGCCACCCGTGTTGCTATTCTATGTATACACATGTGTAACAGCATCAAACGTCCCTCAGCCATCCTCCGCAGGGCTAAAAGTCTAAGGAAGCCAGCAACTATGTTCCATTTCCTTTTGATTTTCCAATTAACTTCCAGATCAAAACCAGAATTGATCCTCGCAAGCTCTCTAGCTATTTTTGTACATTTCAACTTCGTACCAACGGCAGACATATGAGTAACAAGCTGTGGCATTAATAAAAATCTGTAGGTTCAGTCTTCATTAGTTGATTGATCGACACAGAACGCTACAATTTCCTTTTCCATCAGCCTATTTGATTTTCATCAGATTTTAAAATACACATTTTTTATTGCAATAAAGAGTTCTACTGTTGTGATAGATAGTTATTACTTCTGTGATAGAACCACGGTATCAATCGAACATTTGTTTTATAAATACGCTAATTTTGTTTATGTTTACAATATTATTGCCTCTAATTATGGCGATAAATTACAAATGTCTGACAGTTAATATTCTTGCTGAATAATTTTTTAATTAAATGCAAGTTATTTTAAGTTGTGAATGCTTACTCGTATGTAAGCAGTAATTTTTAGTCATTAAAAGAATTTTTTTTTAAGATTAAGTATTCTAAAGTAGATAAAAAAATCTTTATGTAATTTTTAAACACGGTGTGTCATGGATAAGCACATTTAAATTCTTAGAGTTAATATTAGTTGAAACGCTATAATTAATTCTACTCTATTTAAAAATTCAGTTATAGATTTTCTGTCAATTGAAACTCTTACATCATATCTTAATATTATTTAACAACTTTTATTTCAAGATTAATTTTTTTTTCTTATCGTAAAGAACTATAAGAATTCACTTGCTGGTTATCTAAATTAACTTCTACCGTATATGAATATTACATTTTATAGATTATAATCAATCCTGTTATTTTTTTCAAAAATATTTCTTTGTCTTTTTATAGTTGCTTACTTTAATTCGGTTTTTGTCGAATTGTCAGATTTGATTTCTTCATATTACTTACTGCAAAATAGTTATGCTAACTTTAATTCTGAAACGTTTTTATAATTACAGATCTAGATATTATAATTTCAGAAATTTTTTACTCGTATGGAATGTATATAATCTGCAGTTCTTTTGAAATAAATGATATAGCAGATTTTTCATTTGTAACTAACACTATTGTTTTCAATGGCGGCTCGAAATTGTTTTTCTGGACCTTTTCAAGGCCATGGTTAAAGTTTTCTGTAAAATAAAAGTGCCAAAAAAATTAATCAAATAGAATAGCTGGAAGCAGGATAATATAATCTAATTCTACACTTTATCACATTAAAGAATACGGTACACAGTTTTTAAGAAAATTGTGCTTAAAAACCGTATCGGTTTAACAGAATAAATAATAAAATGTCAATACAGATAATATTTATTTGGTATTATTAGATAATAACTTAATAATATCCGCTTAAAAATTATACAGAAATTTAAATTAGGCACCGTTGGACATTATAGTCCAACGGTGCCTAATTTAAATTTCTTTGTACAAGACACAAATACATTAGTTTTAACTAATTACTTTCTCTTTCGTCCTTCCAGCGTGTTTTTGGACACATATGACAATCAAAGAGCCCTTGCTTTCCGCCCTCCGCCCTCTTCTGATCGCTATTGAAAAAACAACTAAACCGCTTTCATATTCCTTTCGCTGACTAAACTAGAAAAGGGAATGAATAAGGAACGTTCCATTGACACGCAGAGTAAAAAAAAAAACTACCTTCTACCAGCACGCCAGGGTCGGCACTGCGGGAGCGACAGTGCCATCTCCCTCGCAGTCTCGCATGCAGCGTGTGCGCATGCGCACAACAGCAAAACACCACGTCGCTGGAACTGTGAAGCACACAGTTCCACACAAAGAGTTTTGTATCCTTTTCATAAATTAGGGTATGGCTACTGACATTATGCTTAAGGATTATATATTGTACAAGTATAAAGAAAGAATTAAAGAAAAAAGGACTCATTATATTAAACGTTATCGATTATCAATTGAAAATAGAGGGTACTGCAGTTCCATAGTGCCTATACGCGAACCGCCACTGATCGTTTCTGTTTTAATTTTTGTTGAATTGTTATATTTTTTATTTTCGAGTTATAGATGTATTAATAAATAATATTTGGTTGCTAGTTTAAATTTTTTTATTTAGGAAGCAGTGCTTAGAAAAATAAAAAAAAAACATTAACTTCAATAAGCCATTAATCTTTGACAAATTCTTCGGATCATTAAAGATAAAATTATTAGAATTTTATACGTGAAAATAGTTTACGCTGATTTTCAAGTCTTAAAAAATTGAATTATCAATGGCTTTTATCAATAAAGCCTACATATGATCAATTCACGTATGATGTTACCGAATCCTGAGTTTTCAGGAAGATTTTGTTTACTTCAAAGTGATGTTTTTTCTAAATAAGTAAATATTATTATAAGACATTTGTTGAAAACAATTACTGATAAAATCTCTGTATGCAAAGGTACATTTTTTAAATTAATTAATTTTTTTTTTTTATTTAATAAAATGTTGAACTTGGTAAATTTTGTAATGCCTTAAAATCGTAAAAGACTGGATACAGGATACGAGGTTTTAAATTAGTCCTACAGGAACATTACTATTCACTTTCACTCTTCATTTTAATGTATTGATTTACCCATAGCTTACTTTAATATCTTTGAGAATCATTCACCCAATTTTTCGGTGTTTACTCTTGTTGATTACGCCTATATCCCGTAAATTAAAATCAAATTACTAACCCTGAATAATCATTAGAAAAGTACTTTCATATCGGTTAATGCTGCTGCACCTTTTGTGAAAAATATTTAATTTTTTTTTTAATAAATAATTTTATTAGATTTTAATTGTTAAGATTATATATCTTCCATAAATGCATACTCGTCTTCAAAACGAATTGAAGATTTTTTTTATAGCTACAGAATATTACTTTTACTACAGAAAATGAGTTATTGTTAAATAGGTAAATAAAATATTCCATTCAACAAAGGAAAAAATGATCTAATTTAAAATTAGATTTGACATGAAGACAGTAATAATTCATTTCTTTAGCGTTAACATTTTATTGTTCTTTAATCTTAATACTTATCTACATTTATTATGGATGAGTTATTTTCTATTTGCGGTTTCTGTTTTTCCAGTGCGAACTTTCAATTTTAATTCTTGCGGTTTTCTTTGTTGCCTGTTATTACTTTGAATATAATTTTTCATCTAACATTATTTTGATTTCTGTCATTATTCAATTTGTCAATTTTGATTGTGCATTAGTTTTTTAAGTAGAAAAAAAAGTTTACACGTATTTAATTACATAGCTTTGATTATATAACATAATGAATTAGTTAAATTAAATATACTCTCGACGAATGACCGAACGGTTTGAATCGTAGCTGTCAAGGATTTTTTTTCTGAAAAATGGAATGAAATAATTTTTTATCGTGCAAAAAATTAATAATCGGCTGCCAAATTGTATCTCTTGTTAATCGGTTTCGCTTTTACCAATACTTTTTTCATTCGTTAATTTTATTTTAAAGATGTTGTATGTTAATATTATTAAATTCTGATTTTAATAACAACCAGTGTTATCTAGACCAGTCGGTCAGGGCTCGCTTCACTCGCCCGTCTAGCCAGGGTGATCTGCCTCCTGGGCCCTAGACGAGTTCTTATCCTCATGTTTGTGAGAACATTAAATATTTTTCAGAAATATTTTAAGAAAAGAGATATTTGTAGGGAATATTTTTATGAAAATTTTGGTGTTCTTATATTTTAAATAGTTTTAAGGAGCGAGTAGAAATAGAATTTAATAGTTTTTAATGGTAATATAATGTTGAACACTAGCCATATTGATAATAGGGAATTGGCTTGGGAACGCCTCTTCTTCGTAGCCTTGTGTGTGTTCGTTTGAGGTTATGTTAGTTGCCAGTCCAGCTGCTGCTATTGGCGTAGAGCGGACCACGTGGTGCGCCGGCCGAATGCGCGCCAACGATTCTTTCCCACAAAATAAAGAATCGTTTTTTTTACTACTAAACATTAACAAATAATCCCCTTTCTTTTTATTATTAAAATTAAATAAATAAAATTAATAAATAATAATAAGTAAATAAAAATACAAATGAAAAATATAAATAAAAATAACCTATGTTTCGAGTTAAATTAAATGATCTGTAAATTAATTAACAAGGGACCGCTTCTAGCAAGAGAGTCGTCGTGCGCCCGGCGCATCACCGTTACTCCGCTCTGCGCCAATAGCAACTAAAATGAAAATGTGAACACGTACAGCAAACAAACCCACGCACCATCCTTTTTTTGTAGAGAGTGATAGTTTGCACTGAAAACCATTATATTGAAAGCTGCCATCTTATGTTGGTTAGAAAGAAAAGTATCGTTGGTGATGTATTAATCAAAGTCAATATGAGAAGTTTAACTTAAATGTGTGCAGCGGAAAAAAGACATTTTTCATTAAAGGATCTGAAAAGGAAGGTTTTGATAAATACATTATTATTACTATGTAGGAGTTTTTAATGTTTCCTTGTGGTTCCAATTTCGATTTCATTTTTAAAGAATTTCTCTTATACTAATAAATTTACCAAGTTAATACGCTAGTCAGATAAAGAAAAAAAAAAAGAAAAAAAAATAGAAACGAAGGAAATGGAAGTAGGGGAAGTAGGGAAAATTATACAATGATTTCGTTTCCATTGATCAGTTTTACCGATTAAATGCACGTCAAGAATTAAGATTGATATAAAGTATATATATATATATATATTATTTTTCTACTTTTATTAATCACACCGGCACACTAAATGCATATAAATGAAAATTATATTAAAAAAAAGAATAACAATAATAGTAACCCCTTTAAAAAAAAAGAGGAAAATATCTGTAAAACAAGTTATTCATTTCGAATTGTCCGAAGCTATTAGTATTTTATTAAAATTTACCCTTTTTAATGAAAATTGATGACAGTTTAATACATTTTAGTTGACAGTTTTTATTATCGGTTTCCTTGAATTAAACATATAATATTGTTAGTTTAATTTTATATTATCAATTTAAATTTCACACCTTATTAACTTGGTGGGTGTTGATCACATTATAGATTTTTCGTAGTTTTTGGTTCTAGAATTTAAATTAGAATAAGCAGTTTAAAAATTAATGTGATGTTTATTTTAAAAATTGTTTTATATATCTT